>NW_023270504.1:4451572-4962055 GCF_011800145.1 Mirounga leonina
AAAAGAAAAGAAAAAGAAAAGACACACATTTGTAGCGGTGTCGATTTGCATAGTGGGTCAAGGGTAGACTTAAGTTGAATTGGGCTGCGCCTGGGTGGCTCAGTCGTTAAGCTTCTGCCTTCGGCTCGGGTCATGATCCCGGGGTCCTGGAATCGAGCCCTGCATCAGGCTCTCTGCTCCGAGGGAAGCCTGCTTCTCCCTCTCCCACTCCCTCTGCTTGTGTTCCCTCTCTTGCTGTCTCTCTGTCAAATAAATAAATAAAATCTTAAAAAAAAAAGTTGAATTGGGAGTTTAATAGCAGAGAAGTATGTGTAGTAAGGAATGGGGAGACTAAGGAGAACTAAAAAAGTAATTGAGTTGGAAAACAGGTGAACAATTATTGAGGGAGAGAGAGATTGGAGGAATACGTCCTAATTTGAGACGAGGATATTGGATATTCAGAGGTCAAGGAGCTTTAGATTATCATGAGGTCCAAAAAAGTGGGTTAATGAAATAGTGTGGAGATGAAAGCACTACGTTTCCTAAGACCCTGGAGTGCTAAGGAGTTTGAATAGTATCTTAAAATTGATGGGAAGTTATCAAGGAAGGGACATGACGGTATTAACCTTTAAGAAACATTACTCCGATGGCAGTGTGGAGAATGGACTAAAGAGGGGGAAAACTGGAAGCAGTTGAGAGACATTGGCAACCACTAAGCGATTGAATTTATTGGGCCAGATAAGGCCACAGTGTGTGGAAATTGTATAATCCTTCTTGCCTTTTCACTACTTTTCACATCTTTCAGAAACTCAGGCACATAGTTTCTCTGTTCTCTTTATTCTCACAATTACTCTGTAAATATTTGTACATTTGTCTCTTCTATCAGATTGTAAGTTCCTTCATAATAGCCTGCATCTCAGTCATCTTGTTATAATGTGGTACCTAAATAGCTCAGTACTCCGGTCCAAAAACGTATGTTTAACAAACGTTCAGTGAATGAATGAATGATGGCTCCCATAGACCAAGGGAACCCTGTTCTGCTGTGGGCTAGATGATCTTAAGTTCCCAACAAGTCCGCCCTGGAACAAGTTCGGTTGTGATGCCCAGTTTCGTACTAACAAAAAGTGCTATTCCATCTATATATGCTTAATTAGGAAGTATCTGTTAAGAGACCCCGAGCCCGCTTGTTTCCTCCTCTGGGAAGCGGCGGAGGCTGTTTTCCGTAAGGCAGCATGGCGGCCGCCTGCCGGAGCTAGTGAGCGCTTTTCCCTCCCGGGAAGAAGTCAATTACTGTTTTCCGTACAGCAGCATGGGGGCCGCCTGCGGGAGCAGCCATAGCATCACGCCCTGGGGAAGAGGCCGCCGTAAAGGAAGCGCCGCTTCCTCTTCTCCCTTCTCCCGCCTCCCACCGGCTGTCGTAAAAGGGTGAATGGAGAGCGAGTTGTGGGGGGTAGAAAGGGAGGACAGGGGGCGCGGAGTCAGAGTGGCGCAGCAAGTGGCTGCAGGTGGCGACGGTGGCGGGGGGTGGGGAGTGAGGTAGTCCAGGGGTCGCGGAGGAGAAGGCTGAGAGGGTCAAAAGAAAAACTAAAGCTGCAGTCTGGCCTACTGGTCCGGGGGCCGCGGAGCCCCCACCCGGGGAGATGGACCTCAACCGGATCATCCAGGCGCTGAAGGGCACCATCGACCCGAAGCTGCGGATTGCAGCGGAGAATGAGCTCAACCAGGTGAGGAGCGGGCCTGTGGCGCCCCCCTGGCGCTCCCCGCGGGCTCGCCCGGCTCTCCCTCCTCTGCGCCCCTGATCTCCACCCCAACCGGGGCTCCAGACCCTGGAGCTCGTCTCGGCCCCGCCCGCCCCCCGCCCCCCGCCCCCCGCCCCGGGGTCCGGCTTAGCGGCACTCCCCGGATCTTTTCTGAACAACTCGCGCACCTGTTGGCCACCTTTGCATCTTTTCGTGTCGTTTTCCTTCCCCAGTGCAGTTTGTTCAGTCCCCTTGATCCGCAGAAAGAGGCTTTGGAAAGCTTTGCTAGTGTTTGCAGGGTGTGATTCCCTAAGTACGCTGATTTAGGGACGAGGGTGGGAAAATGCACTTAAAATTCAAATCTGAGTTCAGCTTTTCTCCAGACCCAGCCTTTTTTAAGTGTTGCGCTGGGAAACCCTGCCCATCGCCTGCTTCTGTGGGGTTGGCAGGACTCTTTTGACACTGATTGGCAGAGTTGTGTCGGAGCGCTGGGAAATGCTGCCTGGAGAGTGCAGGGGAGGCAGTTTTCATCGTGGTACGATTTTTTAAAAGATAAGTCGAGTAATATGCGTTTGGAGGGATTTCTTTCTTTTTTTTTTTTTTAAAGATTTTATTTATTTATTTGAGAGAGAGAATGAGATAGAGCATGAGAGGGGGGAGGGTCAGAGGGAGAAGCAGGCTCCCTGCCGAGCAGGGAGCCCGATGCGGGACTCGATCCAGGGACTCCAGGATCATGACCTGAGCCGAAGGCAGTCGCTTAACCAACTGAGCCACCCAGGCGCCCTGGAGGGATTTCTTATAAGCGCTAAAATGTGTAAGACTTTCTTTTATCTTCCATCCTGTGTTCTTACTGGCCCTGACCTTGTTCCAGCGTTACCACCGACATTTCGAAATTGTAGTGATCCCAAAATTTAGCTCATGTTTTCCCTGCTCACCTGTAAGAATGAATGATAGACCTCTTAACTAAAAAGTACGAATTAAGGTCTACTCCCCAGGGTAGAGTGACAGCTGGTTGAGGTTGGGGCAATCCTTAAAATGTAAAGGAATAAACCTACATTAGTGGTTTTCAAAGTGTTGCCCAGGATGAGCAGCATCTACATCACCTGGAAATGGAAATTATTGGGCTTCACATTTAGAGAATCAGAAACTCTGGGGGTGGGTCCCAATTATGTTTTAATTAGCTAGCTAGGTGATTCTGTGCTTCCTGAAGTGTGAGAGCGGTTGTCTTAAGTAAAAGTTTCTGTGGGAGTTCACTAAGGTTTTCCCTAGTTGGAGTTGACTTTAAAGTGCAGCTGTGCATTTTAAATCTTTGAAATCCAGTGGGAAATCTGGATGGTGTTTGGAGTTAAGTGTGAATCAGAATCCCCAAGAGATAAAGGGAGAGTGAAAACACTGGAGAGAAGGTTGAATTAAACTGAAGCCTAAAGAGAATGTGTTGTTACCTCAAAAAGAAAAGGACTCTCACTCAGAATAGGGGAAAGTTAAAGTCAGTACCTGTCCCAGGCTTTGCAGAGCAGAGGTACTATATGGTGATTGGCTAGAAGAATAGTAATCCATGGGTTGGTTAGAAGGAACAAAGCAAGAGCTGAACTTGCATCTATTAGTATGAACAGGGGAGTTGGCCTGTTTGTGACCCCCTTCTTTTTACAATGAGGCCAGATGTTATTTTGATAGTGTCAGTAGGGATCATATCTTTGATATCATGTTATACCTTCCTGCCCCTGTTAGCCTGTCCTTGCTTTGTTTCTGATTCATCAGTGTCTAAGTGCAGTTGACTGTAGAGAAGGGGAGAAAGGTTGGTGGGAAAGCCTGCAGAACTAGAAGAGACACTTGGGACCCAATTCTACATTTTTCTTCATAGTATTTCAGTTCAAACCCATTTCATCCTCCCTTTGCCCTGCCCCATATCCACCCATTTCATCACAGACCATAATTTCCTCTGCAACTTCTAAAAGTAGCTTATCGCTATGCCACTCATTGAGCACTTATATTTTGTATATTTTGTGTTGTAATATGCTCTTACTAAGTATTTTTTTTTTTTTTGAATTGTCTGTAAGTAGGAGACAAGTATAAAGTCACATAACTGTATAGTAAAATACGGCTACAATGTTGGGTTTTGTATACTTATTGTAATATCCTGCTTTGTTGGACAAATGGGTGGGTAATCTACCATAAGTGATTAGGGTCCAGCTAGTTTATTTTAGTCTAGGTCCCCCCTCAGCAAATATGCTCTGCGTAGGAATTGGGGGCAGCTTCTGCAGTGTACTGATGATTTACCAATTGCCTTGTAGAAGAGTAGGCAGTTTCAAAACATAACAGCCTCTGTTCTGAAGGATAAATTCTTGCTTGGAGCTGTATTTTTCTCTAGCTGTTACTAGTGACTGGTTCCTTGATTGCTGTGTGTGATACTGTTTCTATGGGAAAATGCATTTTCATTTTTTCTTTTTCTTTTTTTAAAAAAGATTTATTTGAGAGAGAGAGAGAGAGAGCTTGTGAGCACGGGGAGGGGCAAAGGGAGAGAGAGAGAAACTTGAGCAGACTGCACTGAGCCTGGAGCCCGACACGGGGCTTGATCTCATGACGCTGAGATCACAAGCTGAGCCGAAACCAAGAGTTGGATGCTTAACCAACTGAGGCACCCAGTGGTCCCCAGAGAATGCATTTTCAGTTTTATCTCAGGATATTAAGAATGCATCCTGTGCGCATTCCTCCTTGTCTCTAGGCCCAGCAGTCCCTTTAGCAGCTGCAAAGGGAAGTAGGAATAGGTAGCTATCTTGCTCCAGTAACTCATCCACAAAGGTATCTTCTTTTAATAAAGCATTCTCCACATGGCCTCAATAGGGAAATAAAAATAATTACTTTCATTGCTGAGCTTTGGAATCTCTGCTTTTCCATGCATCTGTTTATATCATTTTTATTGCCCTTTAAGCAAGATTGCTTATACGAATAACATATTTATTGAGTTCTAATGCAGACACTAATCCAAGACTCTGCTTTCACAGAGCTTGCATTCTAGTGGGGAATAGAGACGAGTAAATAATATCAGGTCATAAGTACAATAGATAGTAAAGTCCCGGAGAGACAGCGTTGGAGTGTATAAATGGGGTGGTCATTCTCTGAAGAATGACATTGAGCAGAGACCTAGATGTTGTGAAAGAGTGAACCAGGTGAAGAACTGGGAGAGAAACAGAGGGAAGAGCAAGTCCAATAAAGGCCTTCAGTTTGGCATGTTGGAGCACTAGAAAAGGTAATGTAGTAGGAGCAGTGAGGCAGAGAATGGGAGACAGCAGGTCTTTGCTTTAAAATGAGTTCTTGTTGAATGCAGAATTATGCTAAGTAAACTTTATTTTCAGAAAACTTCACAGATAGAAAGTAAATATTGAGAAATGTCTTTTTTTTTCTTAGAAACTTGAACCCCAAGATGGAAAAAAATTGGATTAAATACTTGTGAGGAAAGTAGTATGAGACTTTATCTGAATTTACTCCTGGATGTTTTAGCTGGCCAAATTAACATAGTTTGAATCAAGGCTGAAAGGAGAAGACAAAAAGTTGCACAAGGTCATTGAAATGGCAGGCAGTTGCAAAAAGAGGAGTTCCAAAATGTGTACAAAGGCAACAGTGTTGAAATGAAAGCAGTCTCTACAATAACTGCTTTAAAATAGGTACCATTAATCTAAGTGTACAGGTTATTTTGTCCTTATGTGCAATAAGTATCTAAACTATAGAGATTAGAATTAAACTATAGATGCTTTAGTCTGTGATTCACTACAGGATCTTTCTGTAGCTCAGATGTTACAAACATGAGTTATTTTATAATTACACATAGAAGGTTAGAAGATTGGGCTAAATCTGTATTAATTTTGCCTCCTGTAAACTACTGTTAAAAGAAATCTGTTTTCTTAAAAATTACTTTAAAATGGTGGTTTCATTTTTAAATAAAAGAGAATTTACTTTATATACAACAGATTTAAGATTCTGAGCTTTATACAGGATGAAAAGAAGAACAATTATAAGATAATTCAAAAAAATTTTTTAAGATTTTATTTATTTGACAGAGGGAGAAACAGTGAGAGAGGGAACACAAGTAGGGGGAGTGGGAGAGGGAGAAGCAGGGTTCCTGCTGAGCAGGGAGCCTGATCCCGGGCTCGATCCCAGGACTCTGGGACCATGACCTGAGCCAAAAGCAGACGCTCAACGACTGAGCCACCCAGGCACCCCAATAATTCAAAATTTTATAGAAAGATTTGGAAAGCAAAATGTTCTTGGATGGAAAAGACCGACATTTTAAGATACCAATTTTCTCCAGATTTTGTAGTCACACATTTTTCTTATTAATGCTATTATGAATAAATGAGTAGGAAAGGTGATAAATTAAAAAGTTGAGTGGTATGCATAAACCTAGTGGTATGTTGAAAAGGATGCCACTGTAGGTCCAGGCTTCTGGGAGAAGGGAAGCTGAACAGATTCTCTTCATCACTGTCGGCTTTAGCCTTACTGAGAATTTATGAGTCTTTTCTGGGAATGTCAGCAGGCAAGGCCAAGTATAAGCTCTGGGAATGTGGCAGAACGGTAACCTGGTCCAGGTACTAGACATTTAGAGGGAGTATTATCAGAAGGAACAGGCTGCTCTGTATTTTTTTTTTTTTTTTTTTTACTTCTAAAGTCAGCATGTCCAAACTCAGGAGTAGGTCAAAGTAGAACCTGTGTGTGGGGGGGAGCGACCCAGGCAGCAGGCAGGTCAGCACAGGCTCATTTGGGTGTCAGGTTTAAAAGATGCTCCACTGGGCGCCTGGCTGACTCAGTTGGTTAAGCGTCTGCCTTCGGCTCAGGTCATGATCCCAGGGTCCCAGCATCCAGCCCTGAGTTGGGCTCCTTGCTCAGCGGGGAGCCTGCTTCTCCCTCTACCTGCCACTCCCCCTGCTTGTCCTCTCTGTCTGACAAATAAATAAATAAAATCTTAAAAATAAAATAAAATAAAGGGTGCTCCACCAACAGAGGGCAGCTGGTGATGACAACTCTCAACACTGTCTTGTGAGGCACATTGTTCCAACCTGGACTGGTTCTTCTCCATAGCTCATGCACAGATAATTCACATTATCTTGTCTGTTTTCCTACATTGGATCTGCTGTTTTCTGTGGCCCGTGTTTTCCATGTTTCTGTTTGTCAAAAATACCATAAGCAAAATTAAAGTACAATAAGCTGGGAAGAAACACTTGCAATGTATAGGTCCAATAAAAGGTTAAGATTTTAAATCCATAAATAGCTCTTAGGATTTATTAAGAATGAAACAAATATTCTGTTCCAAAAAGGATAAAGGGAATAAGAAATTTGTAGAAGAAAACAAACAGCCAACAGGAAGGATAAATTTTAACTTAGCAGAAATGTAATTTAAAATATGAGTCAATTTTGAAGGAATGATAATGCTAAACCTTGTATTGGATAAATGGGTATATATTACTTTTGGGAGTGTAAATTGCTACACACTTTCTGGAGAGCATTTTGACAATATAAGTTAAAAAACAAAAATATTCATACCCCTTTATTCATCAATTTATTCCAGTTTTGATTTGAAGTATTTCATTTTTTTTTTTTTTTAAGATTTTATTTATTTATTTGAGAGAGAATGAGAGACAGAGAGCATGAGAGGGAGGAAGGTCAGAGGGAGAAGCAGACTCCCTGCCGAGCAGGGAGCCCGATGCGGGACTCGATCCCAGGACTCCAGGATCATGACCTGAGCCGAAGGCAGTCGCCCAACCAACTGAGCCACCCAGGCGCCCTGAAGTATTTCAGTAATCTTATTTTTGCCTTGGAGAATTTCTCTCACTTTAAAAATTTTCCTTTTATTTGGATAGTAATGTATTCAGTAACAGTGCTAACAGTTATTCATTTATATTGGCCTATTTTATAAATACTTCTTTGTAATTTCAGTCCTACAAGATTATCAATTTTGCCCCCAGTTTACTTCGGATTATAGTGTCTGACCATGTGGAATTCCCAGTACGCCAGGCGGGTGAGTAAGTTTTTCATCCTTTGTAAAATTATTTATTTCTGTGATTTCTTTGAAAAATAGGAAGCACACATAAAGTATTGCTAATGGCTTAAAAACTCACTTTCTTTTTCCCTGGAAATTTAGAGGTAGATAATGAGCTCTTACAAATTCCCTAGCTTTTCCTCTCCTTCTCTCCTTTTCACCTACCAATTCCTTGCCTCTGTAACTTTGCCATTTCCCCCCTTAGCTTTCACAATTTCAACGGCTTAATCTCCCTAATTCTTTTTTTTTTTTTAAAGATTTTATTTATTCATTTATTTGAGAGAGTGAGAGAGAGAGCACACGAGAAGGGGGAGGGTCAGAGGGAGAAGCAGACTCCCTGCTGAGCAGGGAGCCCGATGCGGGACTCGATCCAGGGACTCCAGGATCACGACCTGAGCCGAAGGCAGTCGCTTAACCAACTGAGCCACCCAGGCGCCCTAATCTCCCTAATTCTTTATGATTCCTGGTGGCCCACCCTTTGTGTCCATAGATGAAGACCGTGAATTTATGTATGTGGATTTGAGCTCCATTCATAAGTCAGATCATGGAGGTAATATGTGCACAGATGTTCCTAAACACATGTTTGGGGAACAGGACTTTTATTTTAAACATGAGACTTACTTTCAAGTCTGTGGAACCTTATAGTTTCAGGATTTTGTGCCTTCCTCTTTTTGCCTTTTTTTTTTTTTTTTTTAAAGATTTTATTTATTTATTTGACAGAGAGAGACACAGCGAGAGAGGGAACACAAGCAGGGGGAGTGGGAGAGGGAGAAGCAGGCTTCCCGCGGAGCAGGGAGCCCGATGCGGGGCTCGATCCCAGGACCCTGTGATCATGACCTGAGCCGAAGGCAGACGCTTAATGACTGAGCCACCCAGGCGCCCCTCTTTTTGCCTTTTTAATGAGCTGGTCATTAGAGCCCAAAAGGTAAAAAATGGGGAAAGTCTTGGAATGTCATGAGTCTGAAAAGATAGTAATTTGAAGATAAACGGAGTAAAATGACAAATGCTAATTTAAAAAGTAGATATTAAAAAAAAATTTTTTTTATTAGGTCACTTGATTTATATTCATTATAAATAATTTGGGCAATACAGAAAAATACAAAGATGAAAGTAAAAAAAATTACCCAATATTCATTGCTCAGAAATGGCCATCCTTAACATTCGGCGAACAATTAGTCTTTGCAGGTTCAGGTAGAAGGATAGATCAACAATTTTATATAGATAGGATTATACTCTACATGTTAATAAAAGTATTTAATTTTCCTTGAACATAAAAAGGTAAGGAATCATTAGCTTTGGGAAAATACTTGTAGCAATATGTATGATTCCCTTTGTTGTTAAGAAAAACTTATGGAGAAGCCTACATGTTGCAATTATTTGTTATTTTAATAAGGTTTATAAAACTTCTTGTTTTTTGAAACCGTAACTCTCAGTTGTTTAATCTTTGTTTTATGAAATAAGGCTGTTCTGAAATCACATTTTGCTAAATGGAACTATTTTATTTATATTTACTTATTTATTTAAGATTTTATTTTTTTTGACAGAAACACAGGGAGAGAGGGAACACAAGCAAGGGGAGTGGGAGAGGGAGAACAGGCTTCAAGTGGAGCAGGGAGCCCGATGCGGTGCTCGATCCCAGGACCCTGGGATCATGACCTGAGCAGAAGGCAGACGCTTAACGACTGATCAGTGCCACCCAGGTGCCCCATGGAAACTATTTTAATAATCTAAGTGTTTATAGGGCCATTGTGGAGGTCCTGTGAAGCTTTGGAGAAACAGTATTTTTAAATATTTTTATGTATTTTTAAGTATTTTTAAAGCAGTTTATTGATTTAATATGTCTTCTTTACATGACATATGAACATTATAAACACTCATTGGATTGCCCTTAATTACACCCTCAAAGATCGCTGCTATCAACTTTGGTGCAAGGTTCTCCAATTTCTTTTTTTCCCATAGATAAGATGGTTTAAAATGTAAAGAAGATGTGGTCCATATATACAATGGAATATTACTGAGCCATCAGAAAGGATGAATACCCAACTTTTGCATCAACATGGATGGGACTGGAGGAGATTATGCTTAGTGAAATAAGTCAAGCAGAGAAAGTCAATTATCATATGGTTTCACTTATTTGTGGAACATAAGGAATAGCATGGAGGACATTAGGAGAAGGAAGGGAAAAATGAAGGGGGGGAATAGGAGGGGAAGACGAACCATGAGGGACTATGGACTCCGAGAAACAAACTGAGGGTTTTAGAGCGGAGGGGGCTGGGGGTAAGGGTTAGCCTGGTGATGGGTATTAAGGAGGACACGTACTGGCGCTTGGGTGGCTCAGTCGGTTAAGCGTCTGCCTTCAGCTCAGGTCATGATCCCAGGGTCCTGGGATCGAGCCCCATATCAGGCTCCCTGCTCAGCGGGAAGTCTGCTTCTCCCTCTCCTTCTGTGTGCTCGCCCTCACTCTCTCTCTCTCTCTCTCAAATAAACAAATAAATCTTTAAAAAAAAAAAAAAAGGACACATACTGCATGGAGCACTGGTTGTTATATGCAAACAATGAATCATGGAACACTACATCAAAAACTAGTGATGTACTGTATGGTGACTAGCATAACATAATAATAATAAAAAAATATATATATATTAAAAAATAGGAAAAAATATAACAGAAATCTATTTTTACTCCACATGGTGTTTTATAACTTTTTTCCCCCCATTTCACCATATACCCTTGGGGGGTTGTTCCATATCAGTGTATATGCATATACATGTACTTTATTCTTTATAACAATTGTTCATTATTTCTTTGTACAGAACTACTTTAGTTTATTTAAACAATTTGATATTGATGGATATTTCCTTTATTGTTCCTTTTTGTTATTGTTGTTGATAGAGGCTAAGCTTTAATCAGAATCCTTGGAGGGGTGCCTGGGTGGCTCAGTCGTTGAGTGTCTGCCTTTGGCTCAGGTCATGATCCCAGGGTCCTGGGATCGAGCCCCACATTGGGCTCCCTGCTCAGTGGGAAGCCTGCTTCTCCCTCTCCCACTCCCCCTGCTTGTGTTCCCTCTCTTCGCTGTGTCTCTCACTGTCAAATGAATAAATAAAATCTTAAAAAAAAAAAAATCAGAATCCTTGGACATTTTTCTCTGGATACTTGTAGGATGTTAATGATATTTAAATTTTGAATTTTGAATCTTCTCACCAAGTTGCTTTTACTTACTTTTTCTATCATAACTGCAATAATGCTGGGTTCCTCATATCCTCTATACAACTTTGAATCTTAATAACTTAGATAACTAAGTTTTGATATGAAATGTAAATAGCATTTATAGGTAGTTTTTCTTCATAATTTATGTAGATTTCAAATCTGTTTGTCACAGGACAGAGTTTATCTTGGTTAATTTTTTAATAGGACAGTTTTCTCTCTTAGAGCATCCATTTCATCATTGAATCTGAAATACACAGTATAAAATTCTACATTATATCTATCCTAAACTTATAAATTTTCTGTCCTATTTAATCTATTATTAAAATACAAAGATGCCCCAAGAACCTTATGGTAACACGTAGACAGGTAATTTATCATTTTATCATGACATTTAAAAAAGAATGATGTGATTTTTGCTTTAAAAAAAAGTCAGCCTGCATAAAACTGTAAAAAATTATGCTAATATTAAGTGGAAAGACATAGTTCTGCAGAATATTCAGTTCTTGATATTTTGGCTTGTGGGCAATCTTAAAATATTCTTGCTACCATCAATCAAGCTCATTAGTGAATGTCCCTTATTACTTTACTGTGAAGAAATAGGAAAAAAATGTAATATTTTGATATTGGTAAGCAGAACAAAATAAATTTTGATGTCCTGTTTTCCTTTTGAGGTATTAAGAGTCATAATAGCATTATTAATATTACTATGTAATGTACAGAGAAAGGAGCCCATCTTAAATTTAGTATAGTTAGGATTAAGAATCTCTCAGGTAACTTTGTTTCCAGTTTTTTACTCCTTGCCTGTGAGGAGACCCTCTAATATACATAAACCTAGTTTCAGAAATGTAGTTTCTTTAGTACATTTTGGAGTTGCTATGAGCAGAAAAGTAGTTTGGACTTGAAAGTGATAGTTGAGGGGCACATGGCTGGCCCAGTCACTAAAGTGTGTGACTCTTGATCTCAGGGTTATAAGTTTGAGCCCCACGTTGGGTGTGGAGATTACTTAAAAATAAAATCTTTTAAAAAAAGATTAAAAAATAAATAAATAAAAGTGGTAGTTGAGGGTTGGGTGTTATATTAGACCTGATGAAGTCATTGTTGGTGACTGATGTGGGGACCCTCATTTGAAAAATAGCATGGGTTCTGTTTTCTGTAAGTTGCTTGCTTTTTTTTTTTTTAAAGATTTTATTTATTATTTATTTGAGAGAGAGAGAGACTGAGAGAGAGAGAGCACATGAGAGGGGGGAGGGTCAGAGGGAGAAGCAGACTCCCCGCTGAGCAGGGAGCCCGATGCGGGACTCGATCCAGGGACTCCAGGATCATGACCTGAGCCGAAGGCAGCCACCCAACCAACTGAGCCACCCAGGCGCCCAGTTGCTTGCTTTTTGTTCTTCTTTTTGTATATATTTCTAAAAGATGGATAGGGAGGGATATAAAAATTCAGCTTATAGCTAAGTTATTCAGAAGTTATTCTTTAAGGTTAACCTCAGTGTTCTAGAATACAGAGCGTAGAAAAAACTGGAAAGATGCCTCTGATCAGTCCAGAAGCATTACAAGAAACTCTTTCATTAAAACTCATGTGTCTTATATGTAGGAAGCTCCTTGGCTCTTACTCAGAATCTACTTAATTTTGTTTTGGATATAATTTACATACACTATTCGATTTCCTAGCCTTTAACAGATTAATAAGGGAGGGAGGGAGTACCAAATTACAATGAAAACAATGAACCATCAACTCAGAAAACACAGCATTGTGCTTCATTGAGTTCCCACTGGCATCCTTTCCCCTTTGAGGTTATGGGACCAACTGGCGTGTGTCGTTGTGAGTCTGGATCCATAGGGCTTAAGTGATGATTTGTTGTGCTTGAGAAGGAGAGAACTGTGTGTATGCTTGGAATGGTGGATTTTGCAGAAAAACAAAGTTTAATTGTTTCCATATGACTGGATTAAGATGATATTTGTCTTTTGTTAGCTCTGGCAAATGGTTAGATAGATAACTTTAATTAAATGATGAAAGGGAGGTCTTTAGATTATTGATAGTTTGAATTATCTTTGGTGCTTTTTCTTCATTATTCTTAGCAATCCATGATTATCCATAAGAGAAATTAATATTCTTATTAACTTATTATATTAAGTTCAATTTTATTTTAACTAATTGAGGATTTATTTATTTTTTAAAAAAGATTTTATTTATTTGAGGGAGAGAGCGCATGTGTGAGAGTGCATAGTGGGGAGGGAGTGGGACAAGCAGACTCCTCAGTGCGGAGCCCAATGGGGGCTCAATCTCAGGACCCTGACTGAGCCACCCAGGTGCCTCTAATTGAGGATTTATTTTTATTTTTTTTTTTAAGAACTTTTGAAAAATTTTATTTATTTACTAGAAAGAGAGAGAGAGAGAAAGAGTGTGCTCAAGTGGGGGGTGTACAGAGGGAGAAGGAGAAGCAGGCTCCTTGCCGAACATGGAGCCCCACATGGGGCTCCATCCCAGGTCCCTGAGACCATGGCCTGAGCCGAAGGCAGACACTCAACCGACTGAGCCACCCAGGAGCCCCAAGGATTTATTTTAACATATACAAATTAGTGTGCCTTTTTTGTAGGCCATCTTGTATGGTGCCCAATAATAAAAATATTTTTTAGTGGTAAAATTAATGGTATTTAATGACTGTATTATAAATAAGTCCATGATTTTACCATGTCTGTATCTTTGCTGTCTGAAAGTTGCTGTTTGTCAAGTTCATAATTTCATTACATTTCAGTTGTATTATAGCCAATGTAGAACATGTTGGTGTATTCTCTGTGTCATAATGCTTCTGTGAACCAATTTAGTTTTATGTAACATTGGGATGAAGGTGAGGTGGGGGAAGAAGGGAGAGGAGAAACTCAAGGGAAGAAAGTTAAAATGCTTTGCAGATCACATCTCTTCATCCTTACATATCATGTATATATAAGCATATGATGTTATAAGTATTTATATTCACTGTTCAGCTGCGATAGTTAGAAAGCTTCACCTTCCCTATCAAAACTCTATCTAAAGTATGTCAGCTTGTTTCTTTTGGAACCCTTTGGCTAACTGTTGGAGATGGGTAAACAGAATAGGAGCAACATTATTATGTATTTTGATAGAAATAAACAGGTAAGAAATTTCCTGAGATTTTACAAAGATATTTAAAGGTTGATGTCTTTTTCCCTATTCTTATATTTACAAGGGATAAATATTTCAGAAGGGTAAGGCAGAAATTAGGGATATTTCAAATGTGGTGGTACAGGATAGTGGCCAGTGAAAGAAAATAAACACGAAAAGCAGTATCACATGAGGGACGGTGGAATTTCACTTGTTGTGGACTCAGCTTTAGGCATTAGAAGCAGTATAATCTTTATGCTATGAAAATGCAGTTAGTTGAGTTTCATTTAGACTACCTTATATTTAGTCTAAGGTTATATACTTGATTACTGGGTCATTTTTTCTGTCCTGTAAACTCTGATGCTTGATTTAATGAAATGTTTTCTGCTTAGATTAGTTTTACTAGCTAAAGGGAAAGTTTAAATTCTTATACATTTTCCCTTCCCCAGTTGGCTATTTATAATTGTAAGATTTTCCCATTTTTGCTGAGTACCGTGTTTAGCAGTGAAGGGCTTAGCCTTTCACGCTCTGTAAAGCTGAATTAAAGCCATCTTTTCAATACTGCCACGCTAGCACTTTCTTTCTCTACCTTAGCTGCCATTTACTTGAAGAACATGGTGACACAGTATTGGCCTGACCGAGAACCTCCACCGGGAGAAGCAGTGTTTCCATTCAACATTCATGAAAATGATCGCCAGCAAATACGTGATAACATTGTGGAAGGAATAATTCGGTCTCCAGATTTAGTGAGGTACATTATACTATATATGATTAGTAGGAAGCGCAAAATGTTTGGATGGGAGAGGTTGGATTTAATCATCAGCCTCAAGTTTGTATTGCTGAAGAGGTAAAGTAATGAAGGTGGACACTCAAAAAATATTGTTTTGTTTTTTTTTTATAAAATTTTTTTTTTCTTTAAGATTTTATTTATTTGCGAGAGAGAGAATGAGAGACAGGGAGCATGAGAGGGAGGAGGGTCAGAGGGAGAAGCAGACTCCCCGCCGAGCAGGGAGCCCGATGCGGGACTCGATCCCGGGACTCCAGGATCATGACCTGAGCTGAAGGCAGTCGCTTAACCAACTGAGCCACCCAGGCGCCCAAAATCTTTATTTTTTTAAGTGTTTTATTTTTTAAGATTTTATTTATTTATTTGAGAGAGAGAGAGAAAGCATGAGAGGGAACACAAACGGGGAGTGGGAGAGGGAGAAGCAGACTCCCTGCCGAGCAGGGAGCCCGATGTGGGACTCGATCCCAGGACTCCAGGATCATGACCTGAGCCGAAGGCAGTCGCTTAACCAACTGAGCCACCCAGGCGCCCCAAAAAATACTGTTTTACTTATTTGTCTTTGCATTTGTAATTCTTTGCCTCAGAATATTTTGGAAAAGATTAGGTGCCGTAAGTTGCCAATAAAGACTTAAGGCAAAAATCAAACTTAACTAAAATTATATAAATCCCTGCTATATAAATAACCTATGTTCTTAGTTATGATCTCTTTACTTTTTACCATCTGCTTTTTCCCCCCAGTACAGGGAAATTGACTCCTGGCAGTTTTAACCTACCACTTTTCTTTATACTTTACCTATCTTTTCATTCATTTTTTTATGAACTGAGTATCTTTTTCTTTGGAGAAGACATGATAGAGTAGGGATAAGCTAGAACACTGGCTCCGGTTTTTAAAATTCAGGTTAGATGCCGAAGGGCAGCACTGTCCAATAGACCTTTCTGTGATGCTGGAGATTTTCTGCATCCACCCTGTCCAGTGTTTAGCCACGTGACATACATGGCTATTGAGTACTGGAATGTGGCTACGGAAACTGAGGAACTGGATTTTTAATCTAATGTTGGTTAAAGTGTGCACATAACGGTAGCGGCTTTCCCCCTTACACCGCAGAGCTGCAGAGTCATAAACAGTTTGCAGTTTTATTTTTTTATTTTATTTTATTTTTTAAAGATTTTAGTTATTTGACAGAGAGAGAGAGACAGCGAGAGAGAGGGAGCACAAGCAGGGGGAGCGGGAGAGGGAGAAGCAGGCTTCCCGCGGAGCAGGGAGCCCCATGCGGGGCTCGATCCCAGGATCTGCAATCATGACCTGAGCCGAAGGCAGATGCTTAACAGCTGAGCCACCCAGGAGCCCTAACAGTTTGTGGTTTTAAAATAGGAAACACAGATTCTTTTCCATGTGAGCTAGTAATTAGATTTCTGTTGAAAACGGAGGAGGGAAAGAGGTGAAACTGAGGTAGGGGAATGAAATTGTTTACCACCAAGAGATGAGATAATAACTTTATCCCTGAGTGTCTAACGTGTCATAAGCGGTAGGAATAGGGAAGAAAGTGTGAGGGGAACAGCGAGGAAGGAGAACAAACATTGAACTCCTCTTCGTGTAGTTCCTTTGTTAGTTAAGAGGAGAAAGGACGTGTACTGGTGAAAGAAAATCCCCGTTGGTCTCGGTGGGTGCCCACGTGCCAGCCTGGCAATGGCTCCCCTCTGACACCATCGTGTGTCCGAGTCTTGTCCGAGTCTTTACACTTTCAGTTGTTTCTGAATCTTGTGATGCTCCTACAGTAACATATGGAAGGATGGCTGCTCATAGCCATCCCTTTGCTTGCTTGGAATAAGAAGAGATTGGGAGGTCTTCTGAGGATGAAATTTGAAAAAAATGAGAAGTTTCAGTTTTATTGCACACAGATAGGACGGATTTATTGTTCAGGAACAACTGCTGGTGGTACAAGAGGAGACTTTTTATCATAATACAGTTGCTTCTTGTATGTCCTGAAGGCTTAATCGTAATCACTCTTGAAGAACTCTTCTCAAAGTTCATTTAAGAGTATGGCCAAGGAAATTTTTCAAATGGATTTGGTAACAGAAAGAAAAGGCATTATTTTGTGTGTTTCATTTCAGCGAATGCAAGTTATTAGCCAACTGAACACACACCTTTTCTTTCTTTTTTTTTTTTTTGGCATTATGGAATCCTGATTTAGCCAGGTTCACTTTCTAACCATTTGCAAACAGCCATATAAGGACATATTGATAGTTTGTGGAAGAGAAATTTTTTTCCTCATTTTTTTTTTTCCCCAATCCCAATTACAGTAGGGATCCCATTGAGGAAATGGTTACTGACATAAATGTTATGAGATCACATCTTTTATTAACTTTGTGGTTTTATTAAAGAGAAGTCTCTGTGTTTTAGGTCTTTCTTACTGCTTTTTTTCTTTATTTCTTTACAAATAACTTAGCTTTCCTCTTCAAGAATTGCCAGCTAATACTTGTTTCTTATTCTAAAAGACAAACATTACTGTCTTAGGAAGCTTTGATAGGGGCAACATATTGTGTTGGCTCTTTACTGGTAATGGTTGGCTCAAGCTCATAGAGATGCTTCCCACTGTTGTATCAGCCTCCGTTTTACGTACTTTGACTATTCTTCGGCTAAGTTTTTCCAGTTGAAATGACACAATACTTTGTTTTGTTTCCCCCTTAGGAAATGATAACTAAAATACAAAAGGTAACTATGTGGGAAATTTTGCAGCACAGTGGTGTGTTCATTCTTTGTTCTTTTGGAAAAGTTTTAAATGAATTTTTATTTTTAAATTCTTTTTTCCCTCCAAGGCTGTATTTAGGATAATCCCGTTTCAAAGTTTTCATTCATTATAGGAAATGACCCATTCTTTTTTTTTTTTAAAGATTTTATTTATTTATCTGAGACAGAGAGAATGAGAGACAGAGAGCATGAGAGGGAGGAGGGTCAGAGGGAGAAGCAGACTCCCTGCCGAGCAAGGAGCCCGATGCGGGACTCGATCCAGGGACTCCAGGATCATGACCTGAGCTAAAGGCAGTCGCTTAACCAACTGAGCCACTCAGGCGCCCCCCCCTTTTTGTATTTTATTTTATTTATTTGAAAGAGAGAGAATGAGAGAGCATGAGAGGGGGAGGGTCAGAGGGAGAAGCAGACTCCCCGCCGAGCAGGGAGCCCAATTCGGGACTCGATCCCGGGACTCCAGGACCATGACCGGAGCCGAAGGCAGTCGCTTAACCGACTGAGCCACCCAGGCGCCCTATTTATTCATTTATTTGAGAGAGTGAGAGAGAGAGAGAGCATGAGAGGGGGGAGGGTCAGAGGGAGAAGCAGACTCCCCGCCGAGCAGGGAGCCCGATGCGGGACTCGATCCTGGGACTCCAGGATCATGACCTGAGCCGAAGGCAGTCGCTTAACCGACTGAGCCACCCAGGCGCCCGACCCATTCTTTTTATTTTCAGTAAGTGGAGCTACTGAGGAGGTTTTTCTTTATAGGAGTGTTCTTTTTTTTCCCCTGCCCGAGATATGTAACTATATAATACAGGTAAATAGAGGCTAGAGTGCTTTTGTGTAAATATTAGAGGTGTTTGAAATCTGATATTTATAACCACTTAGATTTTGGACTTTTTTTCCCCCCCACCTTACAGAGTCCAGTTAACAATGTGTCTCCGTGCCATCATTAAATATGATTTCCCTGGTCACTGGCCAGCAGTAGTCGACAAGATAGACTATTACTTGCAATCACAGAGCAGTGGAAGCTGGCTTGGCAGTTTATTGTGTCTGTATCAACTGGTGAAGACATATGAGTAAGTTGATTTCTATTGGCTGAAGATACCAGCCTTGTGTTACTTAGAATTAAATTGCATAGAGAGGTCCTGCTGTATGGGTGTTCTGCAAAATCAGGTTAGTTTGGGAAATGTTGGGTTAAGCACGTCAAACATGTTTATTTACTATAGTTATTCAGAGAACCTTTAATCTGCTAAAGTACATTGCTAATCTCTAAGGCAGTGATAAGATATGCAGTGTTTCTTGAATTTATTTGCCAGTTTCAGAGGCCCATTTATTAACAGCTTTCCTTGGAAACTCATATAGAGGTACCTTAATATTTAAGTTCTTCAAGTGAGCACATTATTAAGTAAACCAAACATTTAACTTTTTGGATGCAGGGTAGAAAATGTTAAAGTTTCCTTGCTAGCGATGTTCTTTTCCATGAAAGTTGCTCGGGAGGTAGGAGACTAGTGAGCGTCACATTTAATAGCATTGCTTTCTGGTTTCTAGGAGGGTTGCTCCTTATGCATGCAGTCTTGTAGTTTTCCTTTTAAAAAGCGAGTTAGTTCAGACTCTGTAGAGTTTTTAGAAGATATTTGAGACTTGGAGCAATTGAAGTAATCTAAGAGCACCTAAGTTTGCAAACTATTTTTAACATTTCAATTTAGCATATTATAAGAAGAAATTTTTTCCCTACATTATTTGTTATATGATAGGAATGTCTATTTATTTTTTTAATTTTTTAAAATTTATTATTTAAAAAAAATTTTTTTTTTAAGATTTTATTTATTTGCGAGAGAGAGAATGAGAGGCAGAGAGCATGAGGAGGGTCAGAGGGAGAAGCAGACTCCCTGCTGAGCAGGAAGCCCGATGCGGGACTCGATCCCGGAACTCCAGGATCATGACCTAAGCCGAAGGCTGTCGCTTAACCAACTGAGCCACCCAGGCGCCCAGGAATGTCTATTTAAACAAGCATATCAACTTGTGTTTTATAGGAAGAATTGTGGTATGATGAAAATTAATTTAAGTAGTAGAAAAAAATCACCTAGGAAATTTGCAAACTAGTCTAGAATTCTTTGAAATCAATTTAACCCTTTCTAGAAAGATTTTAGATTTCTCTGCCTAAAGGAGGGATGTGCTTTTTCAGTTTCTTTCAAGTTTATTCTGACAATCCAAACAGAAAATGTAAGCCACTGTTTTTGGAATGTTTTTGTTTCGTTAGCTGTATCTAGTTTAAAAAAATTTTTTTTTCATTCATTATTTATAGTTCTTTTGTAGGGGGAGAAATTATTTTTTTCTCTTTTTGTCTTTGCTCATGTAGATATAAGAAAGCAGAGGAAAGAGAGCCTCTTATAGCAGCAATGCAAATATTTCTGCCTCGTATTCAGCAACAAATCATGCAGCTCCTTCCTGATTCCTCACATTATTCTGTTTTACTACAAAAGCAGATTCTGAAAATCTTTTATGCACTTGTTCAGGTAAGTTTCTGTTGCAGAAGATAAATATGGGACCTTGTATTTCTGCCTGATATATGGAAAGTGTGTATTATGTGTAAGTTATTGTTAAAAATTATTATATATTCTCACATGTATTTCTTTAAAAAAAATCCTATGGGGGGAAAATCCTATGGCAGAACAAGCTCACAGAAATCAACTTTATTGTCCAAATTTATCTTAGTGGCAGAGCTGAGATTCACTGACTGTGCCTTTCACTCCAGTGTCTGAAGTGCTGGATGAGGGAGAACCAGAGTAATTAACTGCCTGTGATTACTTGACTAATCTGTCGGTAGCGTTCTGCCTGTTGATAAGTTAGGATTATAGGAGAAGGGGAAGGAAAAGAAGAGGGTCCCTCTTTTACTGGGAAATCATACTGATGACAGTTTTTTTGTAATTTGACCCAATTTAAAGCTAACAAAGATTTAGTGCCTTACTTTCCTTCATTTAAAATACTTCCTTTTTCTGGGCGCCTGGGTGGCTCAGTCGTTAAGCGTCTACCTTCAGCTCAGGTCATGATCCCAGGGTCCTGGGATCGAGTCCCACATCGGGCTCCCTGCTCAGCGGGAAGCCTACTTCTCCCTCTTCCACTCCCCCTGCTTGTGTTCCCTCTCTTGCTGTCTCTCTCTCTATTGAAAAATAAGTAAAATCTTAAAAAAAAAAAAACAAAACACTTCCTTTTCTTATCTGAAAGTTATAAAGAATATTAATATGAGAGTCTAAAAAATAATTAGAAGAGGACAGAGATGGAATGTTTTAAATATAAAAGTATTTAAAATGTAATCCTTGAAAGATTTGGATAAATTATTTAGATCTGGGTGGAGGAAGAACAATTGTTGTCAGTCTGTAAAGTGTTTGATGATGAATGAGTCAAACCTCTGTTACATGCTTTTTTATTAGATCAATCATGCGAGAGGGTAGTGTTGTCAAGCTAGAGAGCCAAGACGTTGGATTTGTTCTTGGCTTCATGTCCCTTAGGTACTTTTGTAGTGTTTCAGAATATTTCACTTCAATAAAGATTTATATTTTTAGACTCCTCTTTTAAACTTTTTTTTTTTAAGATTTATTTATTTTAGAGAGAGGGAGACAGTGAGAGAGAGTGGGGGGGGAGGAGCAGGAGGGAGAAGGAGAGAGAGAATCTCAAGCAGGCTCCACACTCAGCATGGAGTCCGATGCGAGGCTTGATCTCACCACCCTGAGATCAAGACCTGAGTTGAAACCAGGAGTAGGACGCTCAACTGACTGTATCACCCAGACACCTCATCTTTTAAACTTTTAATAGAGGATGGTCTGAGGTAATTTTTTTTTTCTTTCAGCTTAGCAGGGAGAGGGAAGGGGAAGGAGCTAAACCTGAGGAGAGAAGAAGCTAGGATACTAGGAAACTATATTCTACCCCCCCGCCCCCCCGCCCTTTTTAAAAAGTAGTAGGGAAGGAAGATATATGGTGCCTTTGGCTTTTTATTAAAGCAGTGTTCAGAATTTTTCCTCAGGACAATCACTTTACTCAGAGGCATAAACATTTTTTATTCAGTGAGATGTTTGGCAATTAGATATAGTAATATCCCATTTATACAAAGGCTAGACTTCCCCTTCCCATCAGGAGAAGCATAGTAGGAATCAGGAAGTGAGACAGAGGCTCATGAAATAATTTTCCTAAAGCCTCCACCTCTGTTTGATTTCCTACGAGGGCAAAATCTAAAATGTTTTCTCTCAACAAATGCTGCTACAAACCTAAAAAACCAGTGCAGAACCTCAACATTTTTAATCGTTTTGGTGATCTATTATATGCTACCAAAGTAATATGCTCCCTCTGGGAATCCTGGAAGCAAAAATTTAGGCAGCTTTAAGAGGCATGATACAATAATAGCGTAAGTAAAAAGTTAATGTCTGGTAATTTAGGAAGAGGCAGAAAAGTTCATTTTAAAAAGCATGATACAGGGGCGCCTGGGTGGCTCAGATGGTTAAGCGTCTGCCTTTGGCTCGGGTCATGATCCCAGGGTCCTGGGATCGAGCCCCACATCCGGCTCCCTGCTCAGTGGGGAATCTGCTTCTCCCTCTCCCTCTGCCTCTCCCCCTGCTCATGCTTGCTCTCTCTCTGTATCTCTGTGTCTCAAATGAATAAATAAAATCTTTAAAAAAAAAAAAAGCATGACACAATTGGCTTTGTCTAAGTAGCATTTATTAAATGTTTATTGTGTACAGGGCACATAGATGTTCCATATATACTTCAGAATTCAGTTTGTCCAGAAGTGAACTCCTCGTCATTCACCCATTAACCCAGAATCTGTCCCTCCTCTGCTCCCTATCTCAAGCCCGAACAACTCCCCATTGCACTGCAACTGGGAACTTCTTAACATAGCCTATAGCCCTCATCTCTCTACCTTATCTTTTACCATTCTTACCTGTGTACTTTACACTCCGGCCATACTGGAATTCCTTCAGCTTCATGAATAGGTCATGTCCTCTCTCTTTCTGAGCCTCCGAAATTCTGTCTGGAGCACTCTTGTCCTTTATGGCTGGCCAGTTCGTGCTCTTTCTCCAGGTCTCAGCTTGTGTGTAACTTCTAGAAAGATGTCCCTGATACCACCACGCCAGCCTGGATGAGGTGATCCTCTTACGTGTGCCTTTAACAATATTGTACTGTTTTTGTCTGTGTTGTATATCATACCATATTGTAATTCCTTGTTCATATATGTGTTTTCCCCAACTAGTGTGTAAGCTTGGTGAGGACAGAGACTGTGCCTCTTACTTGTCATTATGTCCTTAGCATGTAGCAGGTTTTGGAATGCATGGACGCAGAGGTGCTGCGTCTTACAGGAGTGGAACTCATGGTGTAGCACGGGAGACCCATAGTGATAACAGTAGTTGTGTGATGCTGCAGTGTAGAGAGAGTAACTGAAGAAAATGTTTATGAGGTGAAGATTTTCATTAAAGTGGTTAAAATGAGTTCTCCCTATAAAAAAAGGGTGATTATGGGAGGTGTTGACCTTATTTTAGTAATCGTTTCACTATATATACGTGTGTGTGTGTATCAGATTATCACATTGCATATCTTATGCTCACACAATGTTATGTCAATGGTATCTCAATAAAGCTGGGAAAAAAGTGGTTACAATGAAAATCTTGACACACAAAGGGGTAAATGGTAAAAATCACTTTTCTAGAATCTCATGCTGAATAGATGAAACTTTACTGTATTAAAGTTTTTTTTATTTAAACAAATAGCCCAGAGAAAACAGTTCATGGCATGCATATTTCACATATCCCTAGATTTTCAAAATTTTAATTTATTTGCATATGTTTATAGATCTATTTTAAGTTAAATTTTAGGTTAAGCCATATGAGATTACTATTTTCATGGTCAAATGTTAGCCATTTCATTTATTTGAACCTTTGAATATAGATGAAATTGCTGGCTTTTTTGGAGAGGAGGAATTATTGTTTGATGATGATGTTCTTCTGTTTTCAGTATGCATTGCCTCTTCAACTAGTGAATAACCAAACCATGACTGCGTGGATGGAGATCTTTCGAACTATTATTGACAGGACGGTTCCTCCTGTAAGAAAGGGCTTCTTGTTGAGAAAAATTGGGAAAACTTGGGTTTGGGATTTTTATGGTAGACTGATTTATTATCCTGGCTTGCTATTTGGAAAAAAATTACTATTGTAATAAAAATAGTAATACATACTCATTTTTATAAAGTTCAGATAAGCAAAATTAATAAAATAACTATATTTAATCTTACTAAAGATGATAAAAACCATTTTTAAAACTTGGTATTTATTCTTTTGGCCTTTTTTTCCCTCTGAGTCTATATATAGCCACATTTCATTTATAAAAATTTATATATTAAATATAAAAATATTCAGGTCCTGTTTTGAAATTTTCACTTAAAATCTCTTATAAATATTTTTTATGATTACGAATGTTTTTAAACTGTCATTTTTATGGAGTGTTTCATTTGCTGGACATTTAGGTGGCTTTAGGGTGTTAGTGTAACTATAAGGATGTAGTTAAATTTTTATGCATATACATGATTATTTTCTTTGGATAAACTCCTAGAAGTGTTTAGGGCTTTGACAAATCTTGTAAAGTGCTCTCCAGAAACATTGCCCTGGCTTATACTTTAATAAGTAGGGACTTATTCTTAAGTTTGCCAGTTTGATAGATGAAAGATGGTGTCTCGTTTTTATCTGTAATAACAATGATGCTATATGTCTCTTATCAAATTAACTCAATAATTACTCAAAATAACTAAATTAAAGTACATATTTTTAAATTTAAGCTTGTCTTCAAATGTGCAGTATTCTTTCTTCCGTACATTGGGACAAATTATACTGAGGTTTACTTTATATACAAAATGCACAGAACTTAGGGAACAGATCAGTGAATTTTGACAAACACACACCTGTGTTACTATTACTCAGATCAAGATATAAAACCTTTCTGTCGTCCCAGAGCTTCCTCAAGGGACATGGTGTTTTGTATTTTGTTTTCCACTTATTTGGGCCTTTTGAAGATAGGAGATAAATGTGAACAACAGCATTAGTTGGTTGAAATTTGCTTTGCTTATTTAATTCCTATGTAGCAATCTGTCAGTAGGAATCTGCATTTGCAATCTAAACTCACATTTAGTATTATTTAATCTATAACAAGATTTATTCTGCCTTTGTTGTTTGCATAAACCTTTTTATTCAGAAATTTAATCTGGGTGTTTCTGTCCTCTTAGGAGACTCTGCAGATTGATGAGGATGATAGACCGGAACTAGTCTGGTGGAAGTGTAAGAAATGGGCACTGCATATTGTAGCTCGTCTCTTCGAACGGTAATTGTTTATTAGATTTACGATCTTATGATCAATACCTCAGCATTGGATATAATAAAACTGGATGGGTCTTTTGATGCTCCACAGTAGATCATTATTTGTCTTTAAAAGCCATAGTGGGGCAAAAAAAAAAAAAAGTCACCCTCCTTTTTAAGGTAGGCTTAACTGTATGTTGGCTTTGAGATCATAATGATGTGGACAGTCTTCTCTGGATCTTTCTGTTCTTCTGTGAGAAAAAAATGGAGACATGACATTGTTTAGCTCATTGGAAATATGTAGGAATTGTACAAGAAGGTGCATGGCTACTCAGCTCCATAGGAAAGTTAGTCAAATTGAATTATAGAAACATTTATTAAAAAAAAGTCAGATATAACATTTTTATTTGTAATATGTGCCCTTTAGAAACTCTTGGTTAAGTAGGTGGAAGCCTCTGTCTGAAATTTTAAGTATGGCCCGGAACCTAAGTACAAGCTCATCATGATTTCATCTTGGGGCTTGTGGAAAAGGGGAAAGTGTTAGTTTTCTGCCCAAATAGATCTTTCAGCAAGGGACTGTATTTAAACTAGTGAGCATGCTTTGTTTTAAAACATTTTCTCTTTGTATTTTAAGATATGGAAGCCCAGGAAATGTCACAAAAGAATACTTTGAATTTTCTGAATTCTTTTTGAAAACCTATGCGGTGGGAATTCAGCAGGTAATAAATGTATGCTTTTTAAATGGAAATGCTTATTATTGAAAGTAGTTAAGTTGGGGCACCTCGGTGTTGCAGTCAGTTAAGCGTCTGCCTTTGGCTCAGGTCATGCTCCTGGAGTCCCCGGATTGAGCCCCTATCGGGCTCCCTGCTCAGCAGGGAGTCTGCTTCTCTTTCTCTCTCTGCCCCTCTCCCCCGACTTGTGTGCTCTCTTGCACTCTCTCTCTCTCAAATAAATAAATAAAATCTTAAAAAAAAAAGAAAGTTAAGTCCTTTCTATCCATTTAAAAGTAGATTATGAACATATTAATACATTATATATTAATAGGGGATGAAATGGCAGCTCTGGGAATCTAATACAGTGCAATCAGTTTTAAAACCAAATGTCCTAGGGTAGCTTCCACAAGAAGTGTCCTTCCAAACTCTTAGATGCTAGACTCAAACCTTTTTTTATTTTTTTTAAAGATTTTATTTATTTATTTTGAGAGAGCGAGAATGAGAGAGAACACATGAGAGGGGATAGGGTCAGAGGGCAAAGCAGACTCCCTGCCAAGCAGGGAGCCCGATGCGGGACTCGATCCAGGGACTCCAGAATCATGACCTGAGCCGAAGGCAGTCGCCTAACCCAACTGAGCCACCCAGGCGCCCTAGACTCAAACCTTTTAAGCTTGTTGATACTCATGTCACAGTGACCGGTGCTTAGATTGGGTTCTTCTGTTAACTCTCTGACCTCTTATGGGTTTCTTATTCTCTATTCCTTTGATCCTCACCTCTTTGTTCTAAGCTTTTATATCAGAAGATTTATGTAATGAATTGATCTGTTTCAAGAGGGTTGGCGCTCAGAAGTTAAGACCTTCAGCTGAGAACTTACACATTTTTGTGGAAGTTTGGGAACCATTCTGTACAGTGAAAATTAGTTCTTGGGAAATAATCCAAGTTGGTATTAATACTTAAAACCTACAAAGGACATTTGAGTGTGAAGATTGGTTGACCTGTATTGCCATTTAAGTCACATTTTTCTTTATATTTCAACAAATGAAGTTTAATAACTATTCCAGCACTGGCTGTATCAAAACCACAGTGAGGAAGCAAAGATTAATCAAACACGGTAAAAGCCATTAATGATATAGAGGGTGTTTCTAGATTTTTATAAATCTGTGCATATTAGTCTTCTTTATTGTCAGTGATATCAAGTTAAATACTTCAGTGCTGTCATCATAGATGGAATACTTCCTTTTATGGATGATCATTTCTAAAAAAGTACCTCGCAACAATTCAGGAAACTATGGTTGTAATTTTCTCACAGATTATTTTGTTGGTCCGTAAGGCAGTCTGTAGGGAAAATTAGAATAATGATCTATTAATGAACTAATGAAAATTAGTGAATAAAATGACCTGTTCAGCCATTCTCTATGGAAACTAGGATAATCAGGAAGTGGGTCAACTCTGTCTTCTGCTGTTTCCACTGCTGTTACAAGCATCCTGAAGTTGATGCCCTCTTGAAGTGTGCTCAGCCCAGTTTTTCCAGTGCCACCTAAACATATATATGTTGTACATACATACACTTTCAGATTTCATGGCCTTTCATTCATGTCATAAACTATTTGTACCTTGGTTACTTCAGGTATATATTCCTAGTATTTAAAAATTGTTTTCTTATGAAAAAGTGTTCTCCCCTTCACTGTTGTTTCCTCTCCCACCACCTCCACCTTATAGAAGCCACGGCCGGCTTAGGAAGAATCGTGTGCAATAGCATCCACCTGTAGCTTGCCTCGCAGAAAGGGCATCTAAGTGATGGTGGGACTTCTGACAACTTTGATGAACCTGAATTTTACATAACTTGAACTGAATTCATTCTGAGTATATAAATTCTGTACATGTTTTGAAAGAACTCTTATTTATTCAGCAGTTCAGTTTTAAGCTTGCTATAATGACATGCTCTGGGACCAGGAATTGGAAGATTTGGACTTTGTTGTAGTGCTACCTCTGATGGAGGATCCTTGGGACAGTCGCAGCTGCTTTGGGCATGGTTCCTTCCTCATAAATAATTTTTTTTTTAAAATAAGACTTAAAAAATAACTTCAGTTTTGTGTTATGTTTACAAAGACTTTCTGTGGTCTGAGATTACAAAATAAAATTCTTCGATATTTTCTATTTTCTTTATTTTTATTTTTAAAGGTTTTATTTATTTATTTGAGAGAGAGAGAGAGAGCACACGAGAGGGGGGCGGGTCAGAGGGAGAAGCATACTCCCCACTGAGCAGGAGGCCCAATGTGGGACTCGATCCCGGGACTCCAGGATCATGACCTGAGCCAAAGGCAGACGTTTAACTGAGCCACCCAGGCACGCCCCCCCCCTTTTTTTTTAAGATTTTATTTATTTATTTGAGAGAGAGAGAGAGCATAAGCAGGGGGAGGGGCAGAGGGAGAAGCAGGCTCCCCACCAAGCTGGGAGCCTGATGTGGGACCCTGGGATCAGGACCTGAGCCGAAGGCAGACGCTTAACTGACTGAGCCACCCAGGCGCTCCTTTAATATTTTCTTCTAGACATCCTATGCTTTCATTTTTTTGTTGACCTTGCTGAAATAGCTCCCCATCTAGAATTAATTTTGATATGGAGTTGAGTTAGGGAGCCGACTTACTTCTTTTTTTTCGTAGAGCTGATTTGTTGTCCTGATACTATTTTTTGGATAACTTACCACTCCTCTTCCAATTTGAAATTCAACTTTATCAGATATTACAATCTGTTTATGGTGTCTCTTGCTTTGTGGTTGTTTTCAATTTTCACTTAGTGAAGTCTGTTATTATTTCTTTTAATAGGAGTCTTAACTTATTTGAAGAGCTCAATTACATGGAATAGAGTGTAGACTTATTCTGAGTAGTTCCCTAGGTTAGAAGTGGGACAAATGGCTGGAAACTATAGTGAGACACTCTGGAATTCAATATAACATGAACCTATCTAATAATTAAAACTGTCCTAGAGTTTTCTTTCTTTTTTTTTTTTTTAAGATTTTATTTATTTATTCGACAGAGAGATAGCACAAGTAGGCAGAGAGGCAGGCAGAGGGAGAGGGAGAAGCAGGCTCCCCTCTGAGCAGGGAGCCCGATGCGGGACTCGATCCAGGACCCTGGGATCATGACCTGAGCCGAAGGCAGACGCTTAACGACTGAGCCACCCAGGCGGCCCTGTCCTTGAGTATTCTCACAAAATGTTGATTTCCCCCAGAATCTGTTTTTTTTTTTTTTTTAATCTCTGTGGATTGTGGGTTTTATGTCATATCTAAAATGCCCCTCCCCTTAACCTTAAAATTATTTATGTTCTCCTGAACTTTTTCCCCCTCTTTTCCTGTAGGTACTACTAAAAATTTTAGACCAATATAGACAGAAAGAGTATGTAGCCCCCCGTGTTCTTCAGCAAGCATTCAACTATCTTAATCAAGGGATTGTTCATTCTGTCACCTGGAAGCAGATGAAGCCACACATACAGGTTAGTGTCGGGGAGTGACTCTCCAAGATTTTTCTCTGGTTAAGCTAGGTTCTCCAGACAAAGTAGGTTACTAATCCTATATTATATATTTAATATATTTTTATTGCCATGAATAATTTCAAATGCATGCAGTCTTATATCTGATATGACAGGCTTGGGAATTTAAGTATTTGAGAAGAGTGAGGCCTTCAAGTTTAATGAGTTGTAAGACCTGGATTCACTTGGTCTTGCTTGGAGTCTCATTTAGCCTCAGTTTCTTTTCTGTTCAGTCAGGTAATATTTTTCTGTCCTTCTTATCTAAAGGTTGCTAGGCTCAAATTGGTATTTTATGTGATAACATTTTGAAAAGAGTCACCAAGACTCTACTAAGGTAGTATTATTTTGCAGGAAATGAAACAAGGTCATTTTCTTTTGTAGGTATGAGCTAACAAGGTTTTTATCTCTCTTTGGGGATTAAATTTGAGGTTTTCTGTTAAATCAGTTGTTTACTTAAAGATAGAATTCAGCATCATTGTTTAATTAAAGAACAAATGAGAATGAAAAATTATTGGCCATTAATAAATGAATTCTTATTTGCATATAGATAATTTTGGATAATTCAAAGATGCTAGGAACTGAATTTTTTCCCCTCTCAAACTAAGAATTCTTAAATTCTATAATCTCTATGATAATATCTAAAAAGGAAAATAAATTCTTTTACTTTGCCTTTGGTGTTCAGGATAGAATTTGTTTAGTGTTACCTTATTACTGGTCTTATAAATGTAATATATTTTGTATTGTTTCTGTGGACATCTTAATAGTATTTGTCTAATCCCCTTGATCAAATAGTGATAGTTTCTTTGCAACTAATAAAGATACCGATTTCATTTTATATACTATGTTGTTACAAATTAAGAGTGGATTTCTTTTCTTATTGCCTTTCGCCTTATTTTTTTACATTGCTGTAATGTAGGAATAAGAAAAGTCCAGTCCCTCAGTTGAATTTTTTCTCCTAGAATTTAATTTGGAATAAGTGAGAAGAGATGATCCTGTTTTTACATATGTAGTTGTTAAAGCACAAACGGGCTTAGTAGAGCTTTAGCAACAGAGTACATAGAGGCTATTAGATATGATTTCTTTTTTTCCCCACCTGAAATCTACATTTCTAGAGTAGGAAATTTTTTTGAAAATGGAAGAGGAAAAGAAATTTTAATATTGCTGGTACATTGACATTTAGGGCCAAAATGGAAATATAAAAATGTTTACAATAAGAAACACAATAGTAAATATAATCTTGGCTTGATATTTATTTTTCTTTCTTAAAGAATTAAGGTGTGTTTAATATTGATTTGTTAGTAAAACTTTATTATCGCCACTGTTGCTTCAAAGAATAGCATTTCCATTCATCTCTTTCACTATACTTCTAATCAGTTATTGTTTAAAAGCAATCTTAAGTTTAACTCTTTCTCCCCTGCTCCCCCAGGCTCTTGCCTTTCCCGTTTTCCCCTCAGCCAGTGCAAGCTTACCACAAAGATTAATATAACAGTCTGGAAAACTAACATCATAAAGCCTGTCAGTAAATACGTTATTAATATTTCCCAAATTTGAATAGCCCATAGCCATTTGTTATTTTGTTTTGTTTTTTCTCAGAATATCTCTGAAGATGTGATTTTTTCTGTGATGTGTTATAAAGATGAGGATGAAGAACTGTGGCAAGAAGATCCATATGAGTACATAAGAATGAAATTTGGTAATCAAGATGATTTTATTCCTCATCAGTTCCTGGATATGTAGAGTAATATAACTAAATTTATATTTTTAAGCCGATTTTATTTGTTAAGTTCCCAAAGTTCTGCATTGCCTGATAAACTCTGAAACTCATGAGAGTTTGATGTTCTATTGAGCCAATGGACTTGAGGCCTTAGCATTTTGACTTTTTTTTTTTTTTTTTTTTTTTAATTCATGAGAGATAGAGAGGCAGAGGCAGAGGGAGAAGCAGGCTCCCCGCGGAGCAGGGAGCCCGATGTGGGACTCGATCCCAGGACTCTGGGATCATGACCTGAGCTGAAGGCAGACGCTTAACCGACTGAGCCACCCAGGCGTCCCAAGACCTTAGCATTTTGATGTTGGAAAGCCGTCTTGTTCATCCCTCTTAGGGGTGCTGAAGCAGTCATGGAACTGTCTACAACTTTTTCTGTTGTGATGCTGATCTGGAGGGACCATCCCTTTCTCTACCTTTTGGGGTACCCATTTGTAGATTGGGTTGTTCGTCGTCTGGGAGATTATTTGGATTTCTGCATATTTTGGGAGCATCCCAATTTAGTATGCCTCTTAATCTTAGTGGCTAAGTATTCCACAAGAGAGTGAGAATATCACTGTGTGACCCTGTTCTCTGGAGGAAGCTTTTCACTTATATCTTTCTGGAAGTTCCTGAACTGTGTAGGTCGCTTGAGTTCATTCCCTTTTATCCTTGGTTTAAACTAATTGCTTCTTGGAACACTCAGGCACTTCACATAGCAGAATGTTACTTGTGTACCTCTTTCTCCTGCAACTTAGTGCTTTTTGAGGGCAGGGACTTTATCTTGTTTACTTGCTTTATTTTGCATTCTCCATCCCTTCTCCACCTCTCCATTCCTCTACTAGTGCTTGGCTCTAGTCTGCCTTCCATAAACGTTAGAATAAATAATCGATAAAACTAGCACTGCCCCCCCGCACGTTGGAGATAGTGAGAACGCAGTGCTTTTCCCTTGTTGCGCCAGGTGTCTCCGGCTACTTGAGTTAAGCCTGCTGGTAGAGATGCTAGATGATTGGGTTATGTTGCTTTTACAGTGCTTTGTATTTGGTATCATTTGATTCAGTAACCGAGGGAGTGCCTCTTCTCTTGGAGACAAAGTACCGGAGAAGCAAATGAAGGAGAAACAATATTTACACATCTGACTTATCCCTCCGTTCTGTTTCCTTTTGAAAATCATTTTACGTATGCATGATTTATTATTTCCCCTTCCTAATGCCTTTGTTTTCCTGGGAGTGGAATGATTAGCCAGTCTTTCTTCTATTTTCAAGGTATTCTTTTAGTGTTTAGTTTGTCTATAATACCTGTGTGTTTTTTGTAACGACCAGAGTATTTGTTTAGTGTTCAGAAAGCTACCATTATTTCACTTACTCTTTATGTCAAATAGGATAGTATCTCAGTTTTTAGAAATATAATAATAAAGAGTTGTGAGTGTTGATTGACAGAATTTGCATTTTATTGATTAAAAGAGAATATGGATAATTCAAGACTGAAGTGCTTTTTTGAAAAAAATCATTTTCTTTTGTGGACTAGGATAAGTGCCTACTATTTGATATGTATATTTTACTTTTGGATAACTATAGGGAAGAACAGTTACACAATTATGTAGTTTTCTTTTTATATTTTTGTCATTTACAATTATTTATATGAATGAAGTATTCTTAATCTAAATGCATTGACATTAATAATGTTTTTAGATTTGGTAGAAACTATGAGAGCGCAGGCTCTTTTTTTTTTTTTTTAAAGATTTTATTTATTTATTTGAGAGAGAGAATGAGATAGAGAGAGCATGAGAGGGGGGAGGGTCAGAGGGAGAGGCAGACTCCCTGCCGAGCAGGGAGCCCGATGTGGGACTCGATCCCAGGACTCCAGGATCATGACCTGAGCCGAAGGCAGTCGCTTAACCAACTGAGCCACCCAGGCGCCCGAGAGCACAGGCTCTTGATGTTAAGACAGTGTGGGTGCAATTCTGTCTTGGTCCCTTACTCATTGTGTGACTGTGGGCAAGCTACTTAGTCTCTGAGATGCACTGTTTTCAGCTATAAAATCAGCAATATTAATAGTGTTGGGAGGATTAAGTCGGTTAATACATGTATACTACCTTCTTTAACTGCTTAGAGTAGAATATAGATGCTTGTCAAATCTTAGCATAGTGCCTGCTAAAGAGTAAGTTCTGGGCACAGTAGGTCATCTCATGAGTATAGTGTCTGGCACTCTACGTGTTAGTTATTAGTATTATTACATTTGTATTTTATATTTTGGCAAAGACTTAGATTTGGTTTTATTTTTCTATTTAAATATGGACATATGAGATACTTTTCAAATATCTGCCTGTTCTGAAATTTGTGAAAATTTTCACGATGTTCAGTGGTGTGTTTTAAATAGGTGTATATTCAATAAATACCCATTGAACACCTGCTGAATCTACCTGTTGACAGAGCCAAACCCTGGCCTAGTAGTCCCCCAAGGCTTTTACACGTGTGGTTTCCTTTGTTTGGAGAGCTTTCTTTAGATTTCCATGTAGAGTTTTCTCCCTCCTTCATTCAATTTCTGCTTAAGTGTTACCCCAACAGAGAATTAAAGAGGCTCTCCCTGACACCGTATTTAAAGTAGCACTCTATATAATGTCACTTTCTTTCTCCTTACCCTATCATACCTATTATGTGTGTATGTGTGTGTATGTGTATAATCTGTTTCTTTCTCTCACCTTGTGATTTCTGTGAGAACCCTTTTTGTTTGTTCTTTGTATCCCTAGAGCCTTGAGCAGTGCCTGGCACATAGTAAGCACTAAATAAATTTTTGTCCTCAGTGAAACAGATATGCCTAATATATATTGTTCTCTTTAATATGATTGTTTAAAAGGACAACATATAGAGTTTGATAAATAATTGTTGTGCATGGGAGCACTGATGATATATCCTTCACCTTTTTATCTGTAAACCAGTGTCGTATATGGGCAGTTTTATTTTTTTGTTTAGGAATAGTGGTCAGTCGGGTTCAAAATCTATAATAAGTAATTGTATTTTTGCTAATGTGGTTTAACCTTTTAAAATCCTAGATATTTTTGAAGATTATGCTTCTCCCACCACAGCAGCCCAGACTCTCTTGTATACTGCTGCAAAGAAAAGAAAAGAGGTATACAGTTAATTCTTTTTAAGTCCAAAATTGAAACATTAGTTATACCCCTACTATTTAAAAAATTATATTATTCATTATAATCTATCACTTGAATGTTTTCCTGTCCTAGTTAGGGAAAAGGGTTGTTTTCTTAATTATAATTGCTTGATAAAACACAATAAAATGGCTTTACTTTTGAAAATTTGTGTATCATACTTAATACTGTAGTAGTAAGGCAGTGAAAGCTCACATAGACTAAAATGGACTCTTCTGTTTCTCTAGGTGTTGCCCAAAATGATGGCATTTTGTTATCAGATCCTAACAGACCCGAACTTTAACCCAAGGAAGAAAGATGGAGCCCTGCATGTGATTGGCTCCCTGGCTGATATTTTATTGAAGGTCAGGCTACTCATAATATAATTTACTTAAGCACAGGCAAATGAGAGAATATGAAAGTTGTGAATAATTTAAAACCTGTGACTGCTTCTGCATAATTGAGTTGACTGTAAACATCCTTTTTTCTGTCACCTGTTTCTTTAATTAAAAAGAAAATTTCACTTGTGTCAGTTTTTCAGTGTGAAACTGTTGCCATATGAAAAAAGGGTACAAAATGACTAGTGTTATTTATTGCTACAAAAATCGATCAGTATCAAATTATATGTAAGGTACTGTTTCTGTCTTGTTTAAAAATATACAGTATGTAGGTCAAATAATTTCATAAAATTGCACATAGAAATATATTAAGCATAAGTCATAATAAACATACTGTATTAGTTTTGATTTTTATATATGAACAAGGCATCACTAAGTTGAAACTTCATTTCTGCTTCCTTACAGAAGAGTTTATTCAAGGACCAAATGGAGTTGTTGCTGCAGAACCATGTATTTCCGTTACTGTTGTCTAACCTGGGCTATCTTCGAGCTAGAGTAAGTTTTCCATATTTCCATTATGTATCTTTTTTTTTTTTTTTTCCATTATGTATCTTAAAGTGTTCATTTGAGGGGCGCCCGGCTAGCTCAGTCAGAAGAGCATGCGACTTGATGTTGGGGTCACATGGGGATTGTGAGTTTGAGCCCCAAACTGGGTGTAGAGATTATTAAAAAAAAAATAAACTTAAAAAAATTTTCATTGGTAAGATAATTATTGAACTAAATATTTTTGGATAAATTGACCTTTTACCATATATTGGGATAAAATGAAGTCAATTAGAATGTCCCTTATGGTCACCCAAGCTAATAAAAAACAAACTAATAAATAAGGGATTTACAGATTTTAATTCCAGCTGCTTTAAATGTTCACCCTAGCCTTACTTGCTGCATTTGTAACACATGCAGGGAGGGGGATAATGTTACAGCAATAATATAATGTAAATTCATAAACTGATTAATTTTCAGTGTCTAAAACAGCATGAAATTCTAGTTTGGCTAAAAACTTGATTAGTATAAATTGTATATTAGGTTGCTATATACGCCTTAGAAAATAATAATCCATTTAAACTTATTCATGTTCTAAGTATATATTACTTCTGAAATCAATATCTTTTATGGAGAAATAAAAATAGAACATTAATTCAAGAGCCTAGTATTTATCTTTATAACTACATCAACACAAAGAATGTCTTGCTATGAAGAACATATGTTAACAATGTCTTACACACAAAAGCATTTTATAAACAGAAGGCAGTGTTCACTGGGGAAGTATTTGGGCACATGCAGATTAGAGGTGCAGAGGGTGTACAAGTATTTTTATAGGTAGGCTCTTGTTTTTGACAGGCTCTATGAATTGTAACTCTCTTGCTAAAAAGTCTGTGGCGATTCAAATTACCGGTAATAGTGTTGTATGTACATAGAGAATTAAAGTAATAATATGATTTTGTGGTCTAATAGTTTAAAATTTGGTAACCTCTAGAAGGTTTAAAATTCTTCATAGCTCAGGGGCACCTGGGTGGCTCAGTCGTTAAGCGTCTGCCTTCAGCTCAGGTCATGATCCCAGGGTCCTGGGATCGAGCCCTGCATCGGGCTCCCTGCTCAGCGGGAGGCCTGCTTCTCTCTCTCCCACTGCCCCTGCTTGGGTTCCCTCTATCGCTGTGTCTCTCTCTGCCAAATAAATAAATAAAAAATCTTAAAAAAAAAAAAAATTCTTCATACCTTATATGAGCAAAAAAAAAAAAAAAGGAACCTTGCTAAGTCCTGATGCTAGTAAGGGAAAATAATGTTTCATTTGTTTGATGTGAAGGCCAGCAAATGAAAGTCAAATAATGGTTTGTAGTAGCTCTTACATATAACTAAATAACAAATTAGTTATGAATCATAGTATTTATTAAGCTTGAACAGGATTTCTTTTTTCAGAGACACTTCAATTTGGTTCCATTTTCTTTTCCTTGTGAAAAATTCATATAGATAATTTAGAAGTTACAAAACTGCCTTTTTTTTTTTTTAAAAAGATTTTATTTATTTATTTGCCAGAGAGAGACACAGCAAGAGAGGGAACACAAGCAGGGGGAATGGGAGAGGGAGAAGCAGGCTTCCTGCTGAGCAGGGAGCCCGATGTGGGGCTCGATCCTAGGACTCTGGGATCACGACCCGAGCCGAAAGCAGACGCCTAACAACTGAGCCACCCAGGTGCCCCCAAAACTGCCTTTTTAAATAAAAAAAATGGGAGATCCAGAAGTTAGCAACCAAGGCTAATATGCTACCCTCCCAAAACAAACAGTACTTGGTAGAGTTAACTATATTTTACTTAGTAAGAAGTTCCTTTATGCATGACTTTATTATGGAATGCCATAATCCTAATAGTTCCATACTTAATTTCTTTTTCTAACATAGTCCTGTTGGGTACTTCATGCATTCAGTTCTTTGAAGTTTCATAATGAGCTCAATCTAAGAAATGCAGTTGAATTGGCAAAGAAGAGCCTGATTGAAGATAAGGAGATGCCTGTCAAAGTTGAAGCTGCCCTTGCTCTCCAGTCACTAATTTCTAACCAGACACAAGGTAAAGCCAAAAATACCTTTTAGGAGGTTTATTCTATTTTTATTTTTGACATAGTCTTCTCAAATAGTTTCTTTACTTCCTTCCCTAATAAGGATGATTCTCTGTGTCTTAAGGTGCAGGGTTTAGATTTCTGAGCCTTTGTCCCCTCAGAATTTTATAGAATTTTATTCTTCTCCTTCTCTGGTTTCCAGAAAAATTTTAGAGTAGGAAATAAGTTGGTAATCGTTGGGCACTGGGGTATACTGGGAATCCAGTGACCTGGTGTCTAGTTTTGATTGTGCTACTAGGTTGCTGTGTCAACTTGGGCAAGGCACAGCATATGTCAAGGGTTGGATAGCCATATATTTAAATTCACGGGCTTGGACTAGATGGCCTCAGGAGTCCTTTCAGTTCTAGGATTCTATGATTCTACTAGTTGTGAAAGTAGCAAGTGGTATTTCTAGTGAGTGATAACACAGATAAATCATTTGTTTGTTTAGAAGATTATTGTTTAAAGTTCAGGTTAACCCTTGAAGGTAAATTCAGTTTTATGAAGAACATGAACCTAGTTTACCTCTATTCAACAGTGTTTCAGTGGATATTGTACAGGGATATGTGGTGGGGAACGGGCACGTGCCCATCACTATTGGGCATGGTTTTTATGTACATGATTTTTTTTTTACACTTGTATCTTGATGACATAATCATGTCCTATAAGTCATGCTGATGATAGAGCATTTGTATAATTAGAATTTCTCAGTGAAAGCTTTTGGCATTTTGGGTAGGACAGTTCTTTCCCATGTGTAGGATTGATACCCCAATTACTTAAAAGGAAATGGATATATTGGTGAAGATTATTTTGGTACAGCTTTGTGTCTTATTTACCATAGAGCAAGTATCTGCCAAGAATCTGTTACTCTGTGCCACTTTACCTTGTGACCAAGTTGATTCCTTTCACCACTTGTGAATGCCTAAGTTTTTACTGATTTTGTTTGTTTTATTGCATTAGCTAAGGAATATATGAAGCCGCACGTGAGGCCTATCATGCAGGAGCTGTTGCACATTGTTAGAGAGACGGAAAATGACGATGTTACTAATGTTATCCAGAAGATGATATGCGAATATAGTCAAGAAGTAGCCTCAATTGCTGTTGATATGACCCAACATTTGGTAAGAATGGGCAAAGTCTTATGTTAGTTTGAAAGTAAATTCAGCCTTGAATAATAAAAATAAAAAGCCTTGACTTATCTGAATAAATTAAATTCCAAAATTTGGAGTTTAGTTTATAAGCCTTTGAAATGTTAATATAAAAATGTTTGCTCTAGTAATTCTGACAGTTGTTAATTTCTGTGGTCAGTTGTACTTAAATCTAATAACATTGGGATCATTTCATCTGTAATGTTTTGAGATTTCATAATGATGTGCTTTGATGTGAGCCTTCTAAATTTTCACTTTCTGAGCTTTGAATCTGGAAACTTTCAGTTTTGGGCAATTTCTTGAATTACTTATTTGATTAATTTATCCCTACCATTTCTTCCCCCTGTTCTATAGTTCTGATATGGAATATTGGGTCAGGACCAAGTCTTTAATTTTTCTGCCTTTTTTCTCCTGTCTTCCATGTCTGTCTTTTTTGTTTCATATTCTGGGTGATTTCTTGACTTTGTCTTCTACCTTTCACCAAGTTTTTCATTTGACTATTGGTAGATTTCACTTTTTCCCAGACTTTGGATTTATTTGTTTAATGATAACCGGAAGTTTTAGCCATCTAATTGTTATAACTAATGTATATTCCACTCTAGTGATTAGATAAGGAAAAAGTGGCCATATTTTAAACATACAGTTTCTGTCATTGATTTACTCGGCAAAGTATGTAACTTAAGTTTGAGCAAGGCTGACATCTAGATGAGTGCCCCTGCCTTTTTATTAACTTATATCAACAGCGAGGGGTAAGTATAATAGTACTGATTGTTGAATATGTGTATGTTATGTTCATAGGCTGAGATATTTGGCAAAGTTCTTCAAAGTGATGAATATGAAGAAATTGAAGACAAAACAGTAATGGCTATGGGAATTTTACATACTATTGATACTATCTTGACAGTTGTAGAAGATCATAAAGAGGTGGGATTTCTTTATGTTTTATTATGTCACTGTAATAACATTAACTGAAATTTACATGATCAATGGGCATGACTTTAAAATTGCTATTTTGTTATGTTGCTAGATTTTAAAAATTACCTTCAAATATTAAAGGAACATACTAAAATAGTTGAAGGGGGGAATATTACATATTGTTGTAAGATACATAGTATATTCCTTTGTACTAAACTGAATTTAGTTTATCACATCTGCTATGTTCTAGACTAGATTGTTGGGGAATATCAAGTTGAATAAGACATGAGCTCTGCCTTGTGGAACCCACAGTCTGGTCTTCTTGGTAGAGAGAGAGAGCCATTCAATCACAGTGGCAGATATTAAATAATGGAACAAAATTCGAATGTAAGAAACATCATGAGAATGGAAGGAAAGAAGAGCTTAAAACATCATCTTTCCTAAACTGAATTCCAGAAGAATATTGGGATAAGAATTTGTGTAGACAGTTATTAAGTGCTTTCCCCTCTATTAGCTGATAGAATTATACTAATGTTACTATGCGATCACTAGAGCAAGTAAATGGTAGTGTCCCTGTGCAGAAGTGGAAAACAAGTTCAGGTGGTATTGAGAGACTTGCTCACAGCCACAGAGTTTTGGGTTTGCAGTCAGATTATTCTGATAATATATCCATTCATCTCCACCTGAAGCATTCTTCTCTCCTCCCCAAGCATTACATAGCCTCTCCTTAAAAATCAGATTTGAGTTCGTTATTTCTGTGAGCTCAAGCTGACTTGCTCGGCAATGGTGGCAGCTCCTGTTTTGAACAGTGTGACTTAGGAAGCAGGTGCCGGTTCTTTAAATAGCATTGTTAAACCCTGTGGCTGTTGATTTATCCTGTGTTTATCACATACCAATGGAAGAGCACCAGATTATTTTTTTTTTAATTTTAAAATATTTTATTTATTTATTTGACAGAGAGAAAGCGAGAGAGGGAACACAAGCAGGGGGATGGGAGAGGGAGAAGCAGGCTTCCTGCGGAGCAGGGAGCCTGATGCGGGGCTTGATCCCAGGGTCTTGGGGTCATGACCTGAGCTGAAGGCAGATGCTTAATGACTGAGCCACCCAGGCACCCCTGATTACAGTTTGATATTCTTTTCCTGGGCAGGACTCCTTCACCTAAAAGGCTGAATGTGAATTTTTACTTCCATATTCGTTATTTTGTTTTATTTTTGTATCCTTGTTAAAACTGTATGGGCCATTCAGAATAGTGAGATGTTCCAAATTAAATTACAGTAAGTATACTTAAGGATAATTCTTTCGCCTAATATGCAGAACTTGTATTTCAAATTTGGAGAGACCTTAGAAATCCCCTAGTCCAGTTTTCCAGAATATGTGTGTGTGGAGGATGGGCAGGAGTAAAATGAGCAGCAGGATCAGTTTGAAAATAAAATAGTATTTTACCTTTTCCTTTATAATTTTTTTACTCTTGATGTTAAATTTATTTTGCATTACAAGTAAAAGAGCATGTGAACTTACTGTGATTGTCAAAGGAGGCACGGTTTAAAATTGAGAAGCACTAATCAAATCCAGCTTCCTAACCTACAGATGAAAAAAAACTCAAAAACTGAAAGCCTTCAGTAAGTGGCTTTTCCAAGGTCATAGATAATTAGAGGCAAAACAAGGGCTGGAATCTTGGTCTCCTGACTGCCTGTCCTGTGATCTTGAACTTTGACTTATTAAAAGCAAACTTTGAGAAGAATCTTTCCTTAAAAGGAAAAATCACATGTGTATGAATACGTGTACAAACAATGTATGCAGAACAAAACTAGAAATCTAAACCAGATGCTTATGCATATGTAGTTTTTCTTTAATGGTTTTAAATATATTGACAGATTTTTAAACTGGGAGATTTTTGGATCCTTTGAACTTTAAAACGGAACTTTATTTTTTTTCTATTTTTTTTTTTTTAACAGTCGTTGTTAACATTTATTGTATATTCTTCCAAATAATGTTGATGCACATATGTCTCTTTCCAGGGCTGGTTTTCAGGGATATGCAGTGATAAATAAGCATATCAGTTATTTACAACTGGCAGCTGTTCTTGGTGTCTCTGCCTACTGGTGGCAAAATATGTTGATTATTTAAGACAGTACTTTAAAGCTGAATATTCAGAGAATATGCCCCAAACTTGAAATAGGAGACTCAGATGAAAAATGTAACCCATGATGGAGTTTAATTTTTGCTTACTTAAAAAATATTTAGTATAACGTATGTTGAAAAATCCAAAAGATGTGAAAAGATAGTGAAAATTCACCTTCTCCCTCAGCTCCCCAGATCTAATTCTCTCTGGAGGTAGGTCCTCTACAAGGTTTTCCTTCCAGAGATTTTTTTCTATTGTAATAGCTAAGCAAAAAAACCGAGTGTGTGTATTTTTCTTTTATGAAAATGATAGCATACAGTTTTTATCTGCCATTTTTGAATTGCTGTTGGTGATCCTTCCATATTAGTCACTTAAGTTAAATATTTTTAGTAGTTGCATAATATTCCTTTATATAATATGTCAAGTTTATTCAACCGGTCCCTCATTAATGAATATAATTTAACTGTCCCTTGTTAAATGGAATCTTGGTTGAAACTGATCGCAAACATTGCTATAGTGAGTGGCCTTTTACATGTCATCTGCACAGGTAATAATATGTCTGGAGAGCAAAGTCCTTGAAATGGAATTGCTGGGTCAAAGGATGTATTTATGAGTAAGCTTGAGAGATATTGCTAACTTGGCCAAGTTACACTTTCCAAATCAATGGACAGCAGTGTCTCACTTCCCAGCCACGTACTTTTTGATCATTACCAGTCTGATAGGTGTAAAGTGGTAATCTGGGGCTTAGAATTTGTACTCTTACCATGTATTTGAGTGAACATCTTGTTAAAAGCTTAAGGTCTGTTTATATTTCTTTTTCATAACCTTTGCCTTTTTTTCTGTTGATTTGATTTCATGGGAGGGAATTTGATCTTTGTGGTACCATTTGAAAATAATTCCCTCCATTTTTCATTTATCTCTGACTTCCCCCTACCCCATGCAGATATTAATTTTTGAAATCAAGTGCCTTGATATATTTATTTCTGATTTCTGTGCTTTGAGCCATTTTCCATCTTCAGGATTATACACAACTTCTTCTCATTTCTTCTAGTATTCTTATGGCCCAAGTTTTCACATTGAAATCTTTCATTCATTAGGAACTTATTTTGGTATAAAATATGAGCTAAGGAACTAACTTAATTTGTAATTTTATTACAGATTTAACTCCCACTTTTATCATTAGTTTACTTTTCAGAATTTCTTCATTTTATATATATATATATATTTTAAAAATATTTTATTTTTTTATTTATTTGACAGAGAGAGAGAGTGAGCGAGAGCAGGAACACAAGCAGGGAGAGTGGGAGAGGGAGAAGCAGACTCCACACCGAGCAGGGAGCCCGATGTGGTACTTGATCCCAGGACTCTGGGATCGTGACCCCAGCCAAAGGCAGACACTTAACGACTGAGCCACCCAGGCGCCCTCTTGGTTATATTTTTCACTTGAAATTTAGAACTGTCAACTTCTCCTCTCAAAAAAGTCCTGTTGGTATTTTTATTGGGCTAATATTTATAGAGTAAGGGTTATCATGATGAATTTTAAACTAAATGTTTAAATTTGTCTTTAGGTTACTCAGCAGTTAGAGAATATCTGTCTACGGATCATTGATCTTGTTTTACAGAAACATGTAATTGGTAAGTTCAAAGGTAGAGTAAAAAGGTAAACTGATTTGGTTTACTTAAAGTGCATTTTTAGCCCTTCAAATTCAACAATATGGACAACTTGAGGAAGAGAAGCTTGCATTTTCTTCTGTTTTTGGATATACTTTCTAGTATTGTATATTTATATTTTCATTTAGAGAAAAATTTAATACATCCAATGAAGAATTTTTAGTCTTGGAATTTTTAAAGGACAGAGAACTTTAAATTTTATATTTTTAGAAAGGAAGAACTGGGATGAGGTTCAGGTGAGTTACTTTAATCTGGAATTGAAAAATGTGAAATGACAGACCTGTGTCCTGTCAGAAGTATGAAATAATTGTTGTTCTATTATAGTGCCTGACTTCTGAGTAGAATGAGTAACTAATAGAGTCAGGGTGTTGCAAACTGATGGCAATTTGTAGAGGAGACTGTTTTCGCATAGTATCCAAGCATTTTAAAGGCGGCAGCCCCAAGTCATGTGGGCAAGAGGGAGATGCAGCCTTTATAGTGTGCAGACAGAAAGGTGGAAGAAAAGCATGTGACTGCTTAAGAGCGGTTGTCTCCGAACTTTTTATCATTCATACCATTAGTAAAAAATTGAGCATGTACTTCTAATATAGGTGAATAATATTTGAATGCATATTACAGGCAATATACATGCTACTAAATTACATTTACATCCGTAAAAATAGAAATGTAAAAGGATGGGATTAAATGTCTATATATATAAAGTGTTGTAATACATTATTTTCCATTCTCAGTGGATTATCTTGTACACTGCCTAGGTACATCCTCCTTCCCTTTGAAATCATTGCTATAAAGCAGTAGTTCTCAAACTTTGGTGTGCATAAGAATCACCGGGAGCCACTTAAAATGACATTTCTGGACCGTAACCCTAGAGATTCTGATAAGCAAAAAAAGAATATATTCACTGATGCCCTTATTCACGGAAGAGATTGTAACTGAAGATTCTCCATTTAAATTTAACTGAAGATTCTCCATTTAAATTTAAGTAATCAATCTTGAGGAGTGAAACCATGAAGTAAGGCGAAGAGAAATAGTTTATACCAACCTTCTAATCTACCTCCCCCAGCTGTTTGATTTGAGCAATTGCAACATCAGGATGTTAAGGAAATGGCCCAATTTTTGGCTGCAGTGGGTAGAGGAGAAAGCCATGGCTCCAGTTGCCTGTCTGATACCCCATCCCTAGCCCTACGGTGATGGATGATCTTTCTTATGTTTTTAGCTGTAATGTTAATGGCCCATTTTGAGCCAATATTTGGCTATATAGGATCTTAGATAAGAAAAAAAAAAAAAATATATATATATATGGGCTGACTCTCTTACTCCAGGACCTCCACCCCAGCAGCCTGACTTCATTTGTGTCCATGGTCTAGTCTCTTTCCATTGTCCCACTTTATTTTTTCCCTGGCCTGTTTTCATTGCTCATTTACTCCTAAAATTTCATTTATTATTAGAAGCCAGGGCTAGCTATTAACTGCTTCAACCGCTTTATCTTACGCAGGAAGTCAAAGTAAAGTACAACCATTCTATCCTAACAGTCAGTCTTCTTGGTTGAGAATGCTTGAAATAACTTCTGCTGCATTCAGGCGGAAATGGAATTTAGCGGAAGGATGTTTGGTAGCTCACTGAATCTGTGGGGAGGCTGGAGTTGGCTGGAGCCCCACTTCTAGTTGCCCTAGAAGTGGTTTGCCGAGGAGGCCAGTGCTGCCTTTATCAACACGGGGTCCTGCGCTACTGCCCACCACAGTCCAGACTCTAGTACAGCTACAAAAAATAATCTGCAACAGCTTCACGCCTTCTAGTTTCTCTGTCAAGTTTCAAAGGCCTGATCTTCAGCATCGGAGTGGCTGGGTCGTGCATACGTGCTGAAGCTCTCAAGGGTATGCAAGGAAATCTTGGGCCCCTTTTCTGTCTTTAGGCTTCATGTTAGGAAGAGGCATTTGCTCTCCTTTCCTCATATCCAAGGTGTGGGGTGATGATAAACAGAACTTTCAGATATTTCATATTCAGATAATGCTGCTTTTCAAGTGATTGTCTCATGTAACAAATTATTTCCCAATATCTGTGATTTCCATCTTATTTTGCTCTTGGTAAGGCAAATATCTATTAGTTTTTGAATATAGTGTTTTAAATAATGTTACAGAAAAAAACTCCAAGCATGTCCAGGGTGAATATGAGTTCCTTTTATTTTTCAAAGATTTTTAAAATTTTTTGAGCGAGAGCATGCACGAGTGGAGGTGGGGGGACAGAGGGAGAGGGAGAGAGAGAATCTTAAGCAGGCACCACGCTCAGTGCAGAGCCTGATGTGGGGCTTAAACTTAACGACCCTGACATAATGACCTGAGCTGAAATCAAGAGTCAGACGCCTAACCCACTGAGCCACCCAGGCGTACCTAGTTCCTTTTAAATAAGAGAAAAAAAAGAAACCTTTGAAGTTAACAGACTTTTGCTTAGTGACATGGTAGGAATTATTTGAAAATTTTGTATTGAGAATTGTGTTTTCTCATTGTGTGTTTAGACATGATTTCCTTTTGACAGAGGGTAGTAATAAAAAATATATATGCAAATACAAGAGCATTCCCTTTGGACTCTTTATAGTAGGTATAATTGGCTTGTGGTAAATAGAAATTTTACAAGGTTTGTAAATTGACAAAATATAGTCCAGAATATAGTTTGTAAACATATGTGAGGCAGGAAGATATTTTAGCCTAGCTTAATTAAGCTTCCCAAAGAATTTTAATTATTTGTAGGTTAAAAATCCTGTACATGAGAGATATACCACAATCTATTCCTTCTTGTATGGTTTTTTTTTTTTTTTTTTAAGATTTTATTTATTTGACATAGAGAGACACAGCAAGAGAGGGAACACAAGCAGGGGGAGTGGGAGAGAGAGAAGCAGGATCCCCGCCGAGCAGGGAGCCCGATGTGGGGCTTGATCCCAGGATACTGGGATCATGACCCGAGCCGAAGGCAGACGCTTAACGACTGAGCCACCCAGTCGCCCCTCTTGTATCCATTTCTAACATAGCTTTAGAAGTATAAACTATATTTTATTTGTTACACAGTATCAAAAATACTGGGTAAGTTCAGTAAGAACGAATCTTTGCGCTGTCTTATTGGGTAGGGGGCAGGTCCTGGTAAGAAATGTAAGGTGGCAAATGTAGTAGCTGAAGATGGGAATGCCGAGAAAGGGGTGCTCAAAGTATATTGGGTGTAAGAGGAGTGTATGCGAGTGGGTAGCCTAAATCTTCCTCGCTGTGGTCTTTGTGTTTAATTTTTCCTGTTTTCTGGGATTCTAACTAGAGATTTTCTTCCTTCTAGAATTCTATGAAGAAATTCTTTCCCTGGCATATAGTTTAACCTGCCATGGTATTTCCCCTCAAATGTGGCAGCTGCTAGGTATATTATATGAGGTTTTTCAGCAGGATTGTTTTGAATACTTTACAGGTATGGCTTTGACATCTAACATTTTTGCTTTTCTGTGTCTAGACATTATTTCCTTTGACACTTGACATAAAGACACATGCGATTCCAGTACTAATCAGAAGATAATTGTTCTTGCCCCGTGGAGGAAAGGGTGGTGCCATCGCAGCAGTGTTCTGCAGCTCTGGGAATATAGGCAGTAGAAGGGAGACTGTTTCCTGGTGGATCTTAAATTAGTTTGCAGTCAGAACATATACCCATACATTAATTCAATTACTATTTTCTGAATACTGCCTATATTCCAAGCACTGTTCTAAGCACAGCAGTACAGCAGTGAGCCAAATAGCTCTTGCTGTTTTGATGCTTCCATTCTAGTTGGGGGGAGGGCAGGGAAGGTGGGGAAGCCAGAAAATACGCAGTTTGTCAAATGGTGATGACTCCTATGGAGAAAAAGACAAAAATTTGGAACAATCACTCTAATAAATGATGAGCATTTTAATCTTTCTGATCCACATCTTCCTCGTCTATAAATAGAGCAGCTCTGTCACTTCTGTTACTACATTTTGTGGTTGTGGGGGAAGATAGTAATGTGTGGGTGCTACAGAAATATGGTTCTGGTGGGAATAATTTATTTCTACTCTTGTTACTCAAGTCTCACTGGGCTTTTGAATTTTTCTTTTTTTCCAGATATGATGCCTCTCTTGCATAATTATGTGACAATAGATACAGATACTTTATTATCTAATCCAAAGCATTTAGAAATACTTTTTACAATGTGTAGAAAGGTAAGTGTGCCCTAATCAGTTGTTAGAGTGGTTCTTACTAATGTTTGAGTGTTTTACTTCAGGACGCTCTTTCAATTTGTTTCTTATACTTTAGTTTTGTGTTGCCTTCAACATATATTTGCTATTTTTTATTTTCTAATAGGCCCTGGAATCGTAATTTGAAAATTTTATATTGTGTGTTGTGCTTAAGAATGTTTGCCACTTGGGCACCTGGGTGGCTCAGTTGGTTAAGCGACTGCTTTAGGCTCAGGTCATGATCCTGGAGTCCTGGGATCGAGTCCTGCATCGGGCTCCCTGCTCCTTGGGAGCCTGCTTCTCCCTCTGATCCTCCTCCCTCTCACGCTCTCTGTCTCTCATTCTCTCTCTCTCAAATAAATAAATAAAATCTTTAAAAAAAAAAAAAAAAGAATGTTTGCCACTTTTATTTATTTAATTTTAAAATTTTATTTATTTTTATTTTTATTTCTTTAAAGATTTTATTTATTTATTTGATAGAGAGAGACACAGGGAGAGAGGGAACACAAGCAGGGGGAGTGGGAGAGGGAGAAGCAGGCTTTCCATGGAGCAGGGAGCCCGATGCGGGGCTCGATCCCCAGGACTCTGGGATCATGACCTGAGCCTAAGGCAGGCGCTTAATGACTGAGTCACTGAGCCACCCAGGCGCCCCTTATTTATTTTTTTAAAGATTTATTTATTTTATTTTAGAGAGAGGGAGAGAGAGAGAGAGTGTGTGTGTGTGTGTGAGTACGAGTACGAGTTGGGGGAAGGACAGAGGGAGAAAGAGGATCCCAAGCGGACTCCGTGCCAAGCACACAGCCTGATGCGGGGCTCGATCCCATGACCCTGAGATCATGACCTGAGCTGAAACCAAGAGTCAGATGCTCATCCATCTGAGCCACCCAGGCACTCCTGATGTTTGCCGCTCTTGTAGCTGTGTACTTTATAATGTTTAAGATAAATAATTTTGTGTTTTTTTCTTTCAAAAATGCAGACTTACTACTTGATTAAAGTGTTATTAAAAATCCCAATAAAAGGGCACCTGGGTGGCTCAGTTGGTTGAGCGACTGCCTTCGGCTCAGGTCATGATCCTGGAGTCCCTGGATCGAGTCCCGCATCGGGCTCCCTGCTCGGCAGGGAGTCTGCTTCTCCCTCTAACCCTACCCCCTCTCATGTGCTCTCTCTCATTCTCTCTCTCTCTCAAATAAATAAATAAAATCTTTAAAAAAAAAAATCCCAACAACAGAAAAGCACAGTGCTAAGAAAATAACCGCACAGTTTGTCAATCACTGATTTTCTTTTAATTGATGCCGTTACAAAAACGGCATCATTTAGCTCAGTACAGGATGATTTATTAGCCATATATTGGCTACTGTTACATTTACATACAAACAGGATTGTCTATTATGTTGTCTTTGTCACAGATTAGATTTCACCCTCCGTTGGTTATATCTTGCAATCATTATGAGTACAAATAATGTTTTCCTTCTCCTTTAGGTAAATATATATACATAAATATAAAAAAAACTGCATTGCCTAGAGCTGCCCAATACTTAAGTTTGGCCTTGGGAGTAAAATATCTAGTGTACAACCTATCTTCCTCACTAGAGGAGATGTGTACCAAGATGGTAAGAGCTCTGAACTGATAATCAGCACATCTGATTGAGGTCTCAGTTCAGTCATAAAGAGCCTGGGAGATTTTGGGAGGTCACTAAGTTTCATCACATATAAACTGAAGGAGTAGAATCATGATTTTTGACCTGTTTAGCCCGTAATAACCTATCTTATTAAATCATAATCATTTGGCAGTCTTCAGTATCCTCTCAGTTGTGGAGACCGTTGCTAGTGAGGCAAAAGGGAAGAGAAAGCAGCAAGTAGAAAACATAGCAGTCCTACACCTACAGCTGCTCTGTATTATAGCAGCTGGGGTAAAAGTGATATTCACAGTGATGTCTTAGACTTAACAGGTGGTTAAAATATATGTCATATTCGTGGTTTTTAATAATAGCTAATACTTACTGAACTCTTACTGCACGTGAGGCATTTCCTAAGTACTTTATACATATTAACTTATTTTATCTTTACAACATTATGAGGGAAGGATCACCTTTTGGTCAAAGACGAGACCGAGGCACAATTTTTTGCATCATGCCTGAGTCAAATTGTCCTAAGTCACAGAGCTAGTCTATGTAGGAGCCATATTTGAGGCCAGGTAGTCTGGCTCCAGAGCCCATTTTTAAAATTACCGAAATATTTTTTTTCTTCTCCTTCTGGAGGTGGGGACAAAAACCAACCAACCAACCAACAAAAAACCCAAGTAAATGCAATTTGGGGCAAAGGGAGTGACTTTTTTTTTTCTTTGTGTTCTATAGCCCTGCCATGTAAGTATATTATTATCGCCCTTTTACAGATGGGGACAGTAAGACACAGAGGTTAATTAGCTTTTTTTTTTTTTTTAAAGATTTTTATTTATTTATTTGAGAGAGAGAGAGCATGAGAGGGGGGAGGGTCAGAGGGAGGAGCAGACTCCCTGCCGAGCAGGGAGCCGGACGTGGGACTTGATCCCGGGACTCCAGGATCATGACCTGAGCCGAAGGCAGTTGCTTAACCAACTGAGCCACCCAGGCCCCCCTTAATTAGCTTTTTTAAAAGCACAGATAATAAGTGGCAGAGCTAGAATTTGAACCAAGGGATTCTGGTTTCAGAGCCCATTCACATTTAGAATCTAAATGTAGATATATTGCCCTAAGAAGCAGAATTTTAAATTTTATAGAGTTGATTTTTGGCTTTGCCAGCTTCCTGTTTGCGATTCAGTTCACTGATCCATCTGTTTTCCAATTTCCAAAATTGTATAGCTGTCTACTTTTTTCCTTTCCTCTGTCTTTGTGGATTCATGCCTCTAAAACCTCTTTATTATTTTAATCTTTTGGGAAGTAATAAAAATAAATGAGAATGTTCAATCTGTCTTCTTTATCTGGAATTTCTTTTTAATTCAGTTTTCTTAAATTGTATTTGTCTAGGAAATTATCCAATTCATCTGAGCCTTCAAATATATAAGGAATATAATGTTCTCCATAGTATTTGCTTATTTTAATCTCTCCTTTACCTGTATTTATGCCTTTTTCATTTCTAATATTTTTATAATTTTGCTCTGTGCTTTTTAAGAATAATTTTGACAAAAGTTGTCCACTTTGTTGTCTTTACTCAATGAGTCTGTCTTTTGTTTCTCCCTGTTACCTCTTTCTGTCTGTATTTTTAATTTCTGTCTCCTCTTCAGGTTAAGTCTGTTCTTTTTCTTATAGCTCATGTTTGAACTCTTATTAATTTTTCCGTATTTTCTTATTTCCAATATAAGCATGGCTCTACTCTATGAATCTCTTTTCTGGGAACCTTATTGTAAGGCAATTATATTCCAATTTTTATGTTTGAGCCTGTGCATTGTAGAATTATTTATAATAGTAGATATACAAAATTGACAATAGAGGAATGGTCTGGTAAACTGATAAATTTATGTACGGTAATACTTATAGTCCTAAATGGTTATAACATCCATGGAAGATGTTTGTAGTTATAGATTCCATATGGAGAAATTAAAAGGTGTGTGATAGTAAATTATGGTTATTATTATGAAAAAATGAACTCAAAAGAAACAGAAAACTACAGGGTTTGTTTCATTGTTTAAATGGAAGGTTTTTTTAAATTTCTTTTGATTTCACTTTATTGTTTTGTTGCCTTTAAAGGGAAGCTTCACTTATCTGGACAATTAACTCATATAGCTTACTTTAGTGTGATTGTGATGATTGTGATGCAGGGTTGGATCCCAGGACCCGGGATCATGACCTGAGCCGAAGGCAGACACTTAACTGACTGAGCCACCCAGGTGCCCCAAAGCTATGATTCTAATGCCTGAATTTTTATGGGATATTTGCTTCATGTAGACTCAAATTCTATGCAATGCCATTCACTGCTGAGCTGAATTGTAATTATTGTAGGTACTATGTGGAGATGCAGGAGAAGATGCAGAATGTCATGCAGCCAAACTTCTTGAAGTCATCATTCTTCAGTGCAAAGGAAAGGGAATTGATCAGGTAATACATGTATGGAAAGTTTGTACTTGATGTTTATATTGAAAATTTACATACCTGAATGACATTTTGTTTATATTATGATGGAAAATTAAAAAGATAGCCTGTAGTTCGTGCTTGCTGGAACAAATTCTATTTAAATGACAAAAGAAAAATACCCATGCAGTTTGAAAATTGCACCTTGCTTTCTAGTTGAGAAAGAAATAAACAGGAAACTATGTAATAATTTAAGAGGCTATCAAGCAAATCCTGAAGGAGATAAATATGTAAATTCTACTTACTAGGTTTTCCAGAGATTTGCATTTTCCCTTTATTTTTTGTGGATTCTGTTGAAATATTCTCAGATATCTTTTTTTAACCAGAATTGAAGATACTATGCAAAAAAGAAAAAGTTTCTTTTACTGATTTAAAAAGCACTATAAATTTTCAACAAAGATTAATTTGACGTTTGCTGTAATCATGGTATAATAGTTACTGAGAAGTGTTGAAGTGTTCAAGTAAAATTGTGGAGTTGTCTTTTTTCTTTCAGTTCTGTAACTTTTGCTCCATGTATTTTTTTTTTTTAACAGCTTTATTGAGCTATAATTCACATACCATATAGTTCACTCCTTTACAGTGTACATACTTCAGTGGATTTTAGTATATTCACAGAATCATGCAAATATTACGACAGTTTTAGAGCATTGCCTCACTACCCCCCAAAGAACTCTATACCCAGTAGTAATCATTCCTCATTTCCCCTCAACACTCACCCCCCAGCCTAGGCTACCATTATTCTACTTTCTTATTTTAGAGATTTGCCTATTCTAGACATTTCACATAAATGAAATCATGTGGTCCTTTGTGAATGACTTTTCTCACTTAGCATAATGTTTTAAAGGTTCATCCATGTGGGAGCATGTATACTAGTACTTCATTTCTTTTTATTGCTACATATTCCATTGGGTGGATATATCACATTTATTTTAGCTATTCATCAGTTGATGGATGTTTGGATTATTTCCACTTTTTAATTATTATTACTATTATTTTTAATTAAGTGCCTAGCGTGGGGCTTGAACTCACGACTCTGGAATCAAGAGTTACATGCTCGACCAACTAAACAGCCAGGTTCCCCTGATTATTTCCTCTTTTTGGCTATTATGAATAATGTTATGAACATTTGTATGCAGATTTTTGTGTGGACATATTTTCATTTCTCTTGGTATATATCTACGAGTGGTAATTCTATTTTTAACTATTTGAGGACCTGCCAAACTATTTCTCCAGAGCAGCCGCATCATTTCCCATTCCTACTAGCACTGAATGAGAGTTCCAATTTGTATGCTCATCAACTCTTGCTTTGTCTTTTTGTTATAGCCATGCTTATAGGTGTGAAGTAGTATCTTGTTGTTTTGATTAGCATTTGCTTGATGGTAAATGATGTTGGGCATCTTTTCATATGGCCATTTGCTTATCTTTTTTGAGAAATGTCTATTCAGATTCTTTGCCCATTTTAATTGGGTTATTTATTATTGAGTTATAGAGGTTATTTATAGATTCTAAATTCAAGTCCATTATCAGATACACAGTTTGCAAAAATTTTCTCCCAATTTTTGGATTGTCTTATCACTTTCTTAATGGTGTCCTTTGAAGCAGTTTTTAATTTTGATGATGCCCAATTTATCTATTTTTTTTCTTTTGCTGCTTGTGGTTGGTGTTATATTTAAGAGTCTGTTGCTAAATCTGAGTCCACGAAGATTTCCTTCTTTTTTCTTCTAAGAATTTTATAGTTTTAGCTGTAACATTTAGGTCTTTAATTCATTTTGAGTTAGTTTTTCTGTGTGGCATGAGGAAGGGGTTTAAATTCATTATTATGCATGTGGATAGAAAGTTGTCTCAGTACCATTTATTGAAAAAGCGATTCTTTCCCTATTGAATTGTCTTGCCACCGTTGTCAAATGATGTGACTATAAATGTGAGGATTTATTTCTGGATTCTCATTCCGGTTAATTTTTTAATCCTTAATCCAGGACTACACTGTCTTTATTATTGTAACTTTGTAGTAAGTTTTGAAATTAGGAAGTTTGAGTCTTTCAGTTTTGTTCTTTTGCAAGACTCTTTTGGCTGTTCTGGGTCCCTTGAGTTTCCATATGAAATTTAGGATCAGCTTGTCAGTTTCAGCAAAGGAGTCAGCTGGCATTATGCTGAATCTGTAGATCATCCTGGGAAGTGTTACCAGGGCTCAATCCCATGTCCGTGAGACCACCACCTGAGCAGAATCAAGAGTCGGACGCCCAACAAACTGAGCCACCCAGGTGCCCCATTCAATTTGATTTAACAAAGAAAAATTCCAACCTAGTCATTTTACCTTAAATGTGGAAGTGGCTGAGTCTACATTTGGATTATTGCCATCATTTGAGTGTGGACTCTTGTGGGACAGTCTTCAACTAACTGTAATCTGCTCTCAGAAAGGAAGGAGACTTCCTCACACTGCTTCTCTCGGACCTCTTTTTGGCCATTTAATTTTTGGGTTTTATGAGAATATGAATTTATTGAATAACTCAAAACAATTTAAGCAAAGGTTTAATTATCATTAAGACTGTCTTATTTTTTTTTTTTTAAGATTTTATTTATTTATTTGAGAGAGAGAGTGAGAGAGAGAAAGAGCACAAGAGGGGGGAGAGGGAGAAGCAGACTCCCTGCTGAGCAGGGAGCCCGATGTGGGACTCGATCCTGGGACTCCAGGATCATGACCTGAGCCGAAGGCAGTCGCTTAACCAACTGAGCCACCCAGGCGCCCCAAGACTGTCTTATTGATGACACTCTACCTGGTTTCTATGTATATGGTTGACTCTTTTTTTCATTTTTTCCTCTAGTGCATTCCACTCTTTGTTCAACTTGTTTTGGAGAGATTAACCCGAGGAGTCAAAACTAGTGAGCTCCGTACCATGTGTCTTCAGGTTGCAATTGCTGCCTTGTACTACAACCCTGATTTGCTGCTACATACTTTAGAACAAATTCAGTTGCCTCACAACCCTGGACCTATAACTGTACAGTTTATAAATCAGTGGATGAATGATACAGATTGTTTTCTTGGGTATGTGTCTTTTGGATTTTACACTACATTTCTGTTTCTGGAAAGTTGACTTTTAAAAGTGTATAATAGCATATAGAAAGATGATTTTCATTTTTAAGAATATTTAGGGTATTAACATAATATTTACTTTTTGGAAAGAATGCAGTCTCTGAAAATTAGTTATAGCCTATCCCTACTTGTTTTTGACTTATGTGCTAGCAGTATATCTTGAGGCTACAAGAATTAAGTGTCCATCTGGTTCCATGACTATTAAGTGTCTGTAGGCAAAAACATTCTCAATGGGGTCAGGTTTCTAAGGAAAATGCCAGTTTGGTAAAGATGTCTTGTCCCAGGATATTGAACCCTACAGATCTCACGGGAGCTTATTCTCAAATATGAGGTCAGAAAGAAGGAGTGTTCATTGTAGCCCAGGTGCTGGCCCAGTGGGAGAGTGTGTCTTTATGTGAAGTACTCTCCTAGATGTTTTTGAACTTAGGAAAAGTGAGATGCCAAGTAGTAGGTACATGCCCTCCTCCAGTGACTGAACACCTCTTCGTGACTGTTATGCTAGAATTTCAGCTCTGACAATGGCTTACTGGGAGTGTTATACCAAATACAGTAGTCTTGCCATTCTTAATATTTTTAAACCACTTAGAAGAAACAGAAAAATGTATATAATGTATACTGTCAAACTTTTTTCCTTCAGAATCAGATTTTTCTTATCCTATGTTAAAGCAGAGAACATTTAATGGATTTAGTTAGAGCCATCAAGTTCACCTTATATGCTGAGGCACCTGCGGTTTTCGTACAGTATATGTGTTAAGAAACCTTGTAGACCAATCTAATGCAGAAGACAGAGTCTAAATTTTTCCTTTTTCCCCTTGGTTAGGAATTTCATGCTGTCAAGTACAGGTATTCTTGCTTTAATAGAACTTGTATGCCAAGGCCCAGATATAGCATTCATATCAATCATAAATTGATATTATATCAAGATTCACCATATTAATTACAGACTTCTGTAGCGCTTTGATGATAATTGGTTTTTACAAAACTTGATTTATGTAGGATTTCTTATGGTACAAAAGGGGGGATACCTCTGTAATTCTATTGAATGAACCCTAAAATATTACCTTGGCCATTTTTTCTTGTAGTGTCTTCCACTATCCTCATTTCTCATGAGCACATTTTTTTTCTTTGTAATTTGTAGGCATCATGACCGGAAGATGTGTATAATAGGACTGAGTATCCTTTTGGAACTGCAAAATCGACCTCCTGCAGTAGATGCCGTAGTGGGACAGATTGTACCCTCAATTCTTTTCCTTTTCCTTGGCTTGAAGCAGGTCTGTGCTACCAGGCAACTGGTAAACCGTGAAGATCGCTCAAAAGTGGAGAAGGCTGATATGGAAGAAAACGGTAAAGTCTTCTAATTGCAATGAGTGCTAGAATTGATTTTGATTTGAGCGTGTTTTTTTTTTTTTTTTAATTTTAGTCTATTTGGAGTCATTAAACAGAGTTACATTTGGCTTGTTGCACATTTAACAAATACTTTGGGGTGGGTTTACATCTTTTAGATTTGTTCACTTTCTGACATGTAAGTAATTATTGAACTTAATGAATGTTGTTACACCCTGGGAAATACAGATGCATTTGTAACAGAATCAGATGGTTTTGATCATAAGTTAGCAACCAGTTATTTCATTTTCTTGTTTGTGCCAACAGTGTCAGTGAAATCAGCAACATGAATTAAATGAACCATTAGTTAAGAGCATAAGTGTCAGCCTAGCAGATTAATAGAGAGTGCTGGATATGTTTTTTTTTTTAATGGTTCTTAAACTATATTTGGGAGATGCTTACGGTTTATGTATTAATAAATTTAGAATATACAAATGAAGGTTATTTGCTTAACTGAGAGAATAAGATTGTTAGAGTCAAGGATATTAGATCTTTATTTTATTTAATGATACTGCAAAAAACTACTTACTTGGGCCAGGAAGTAATATTATCCAACACCAAATGGAGTTTTTCCTCTTCTGGTTAAAAACAGACATTTCTTTAAATGATAAAAATCAGAACTTATCATGGAAAACATACATCTTTATTTTTGATGCTAAATTCTATAATTTTGGCGGCTGTAGATTTAAAATATTTTACATTTAATTGGCATCATCCTGGTTTGTTCATGTACAAGGAATGGTACCATTCCCTAACCCCTAAAACTGAGCACATCTTCTGATGTAATTTTTCTTTCTCTCAAAATAAAATTTAAAAGAGAGAGAGCATGTGCATGTGTGCTGGGGGGGAGGGGCAGAGGCAAAATCGTAAGCAGGCTCCTTGCCCAGCGTGGAGCCTGATGTGGGGCTCAATCTCTCAACCCTGAGATCATGACCTGAACTGAAATCAAGAGTCAGACACTTAACCAACTGAGCCACCCAGGCTCAAAAAAAATTTGTTTTTCTGAATACCACGTAGAACTTTTGCAGTAATACTTCTTCATTAGAAGGGTTTTGTTTTTTGCTAAGTGTAGGCCAACAATTACAGAATTCCTTTTTTCAGAATGTTATAATGTTCTAATTTTTTGTTTTGTAAACTGTTGGTTTATAACTAATATGACTTGAGAAAAAATTTTCTAGTACTTTCCCAGATTTTCCTGTTGAATTTCCACTGAAGTATAGAATGATTAATTAGGAAAGGTATTTCTTGCTCTCTTTGTAATTATACCTTTGCCATATATATATACATACATACATACATACATACATACATACTGATCAAAACTAGGGTTTCTTGCCTTACCCCTAAACTGCTTCACAGTTTAATTCAGGTGCTTCAGTGTGGTATGTTTTATAGAACTGTTTTTGGAGTAATATTGCCTAGTTTGGGTTTACTCTAGGTCTTTCCCTCTTAGGTTGATTTTGTTCTGCATTTACTGTCTTCTGGTTATTTACAGTACTGGGCTAACTGCTTAAAACAGATTGGCACTGAAAATAAAACAATCCATGATGATATATAATTCAGCTTTCAACTTTTCACCCTACATGTAGCTAATTTTTCTTTATTTCTGTATTTTTCTGCTAGCAGAAATGATCTCATTTGAGCACTTCTAAGCAGTTCATAATCAATTTAGGTAACTGTTAAGAGACCATAACATTCTTGGGGCGCCTGGGTGGCTCAGTCGTTAAGTGTCTGCCTTCGGCTCAGGTCATGATCCCAGGGTCCCGGGATCGAGCCCCGCATCGGGCTCCCTGCTCGGCGGGAAGCCTGCTTCTCCCTCTCCCACTCCCCCTGCTTATGTTCCCCCTCTCACTGTGTCTCTCTTTGTCAAATAAATAAAATCTTAAAAAAAATAAAAAGAGACCAGATTCTCAATGGGAGGTCATTGTTATTTAAAACACATGCACTGACCATACACTTGTCTTTTTTTTTTGGACAGAAAAGTCAATTTGGGACTCTGTGATTAAATAGCATTTTTGTATTAAAGAGTATGAGGCAGCCATAGCAAAACAGTAGTAATGGCCAGCAGACTTTAGATTTAGGGATACTTGGAAATTGTTTTTAGTGAGGAGGATAAAGTCATTTTCAATTAAGCAAACTACAATAAAGGTTTATTTTATTTTTAGAATTTCATGTAAAAATAGGTGGCAATTTTTCCATTTCCAGAATGTTTTGTCCTTTTGTGTTTTCATTCATCTTAAATAATTAATGGATTCACAGAGGAGATTTCAAGTGATGAAGAGGAGACAAACGTAATCGCTCAAGCAATGCAGTCAAATAACGGAAGAGGTGAAGAGGAGGAGGAGGATGATGACTGGGATGAAGAAGTATTGGAAGAAACTGCCCTTGAGGGATTCAGCACTCCACTTGACCTTGACAACAGTGTGGATGAATATCAATTTTTTACACAAGCTCTGCTAAGTATGTCTTTACTCCCTAACTCTTCAGATATTTTCTCTAAAGTCTATCTTAATTTCCTTCAGTTAGAAGGTGGTTTAGATGTTAAATTTGGTTTTAGTTGAGTTTGTGGTAAGCTGTCCACCTGGAAAAACCTGGGAGGTTTGGGGGCTGGTTTTGCCTAAAGCACCAATTTGAGTTCTTGGTGTGGGAGCGGTATTGAAGCTGCAGGTACTCTGAGAATCTGGAGGAAAGGTGTGTGCCAAGATCTGGAATTTAGGGAGCATAGTTAGTAAACCCTCAGGAGGAAGAGAATGGCGAAGGAGACAGAGACCTGGGTAAAGCAGAGATTGGCAATGTGTTAACCATCCTCTGATAGTCCCACGTGGTTGGATACAGAGTGCGTATTTTTGTTTTGTAAACTGTGGGTTTACAAAAATAATCCTTTGCTGGAGTAAGTTTTACCACCTTGTGTTTGTTATGGTGGTGTACTCTTTGTCTCTTACTGTTTGCAGTCATCTCATCGTACTTCTATTATCATGTCACTAGACTCTTTCTTCTTCTACACCCGCCTCCCCCCCCCCCCCCCCCCCATGCAACAGCTGTGCAGAATCGGGATGCTGCCTGGTACCAGCTCCTCATGGCACCGCTCAGTGAGGACCAGAGGAGGGCGCTGCAGGAGGTGTACACCCTGGCAGAGCACCGGAGGACTGTGGCAGGTCAGCTCACCACATCTCCACACTGGAGTGCACATGTCCGCGTGCCAACAGTCAGCCTTATTCATGTGTTTTGTGGCACCTGAAGGCTGTTTTAAAAATTTTCTTTTTAATCACTTGTGATATCTTAGCTCTGCAAAATCCCGTGCATTAATATGTGTCTTTTAGTGGTGGTGTTATTCATGAGTACTTACCCTATATTTTAGAGCCCAAGTTAAGACATAAAGGTGAGGATGCATCTTGCTGAGGGAGAGTTAGTCAGTTGGATCACCCATCTAAACATCTTAATCCCAGATAGACTGAAGGTACTTCATGAGTTCTTGCAAGGAGCTTGTCTTCCTGGAAATGAAACACTCTTCATTTCTTTTTGCTGGGCTTTACATGTTGGTGATTTTCAGTTTTTTTGACCTGAAGAAATTATTTTATCCTAGAAAACCAATGGAAAAGATTTTGTACTTACAAAAATATTTTAGTGGAAAACATCATGGAACAGGCCCCTGGGACTTAGAGCCTAAGTTCTTCCGTATGGACTTCAGTTTTCAGTCCTGCATAGTCTGTGTCAGTCCCTGATAGGAGAATTCTGGGCACACTTCCAGCAGTAGACTATGGAACTCTTAAAACACAACTTTGAGACTGTTTTCATTTTGCTTATTTTTACCTCCCCCATCTCAACTTCCAGTAAAGTCTTTTTAGCAGTTTTTCTGTGATAGCAAACATAACTACTTACTTACATAGTCCTGTTAAAGGTTAATGCTCAGGGACTTCGGGGGGAGATGACAGAGCAGGAGGACCCTACACTCACCTCATCTCACAGATACAACTAGGTAACACTCACATCAGGGTAAATAACCCAGAGAATGACTCAAAGACTGGCAGAACAGACTCCACAACAAAATGTAGAGAAGAGTCCACATCAAAGAGGATAGGAAGGGCGGAGATGCAGTGGGGAGCAAAACGGACCATGGGTCTGTCCACTGGTGGGAGGGACCTGCAAGCATGGAGAGGGGAGAGAAACAGACTATCATACTGTGAGCCTGCATGCAAATGTGGCTTTGAAAAACAGAGGGGCTAAATTTCATGAATTCTTACAACCAGTGTGACTTACAGCCTAGAACTTTAAAAAAGCAGGTTCAGTTCCGGGAGAGCCTTGAGAGCTATAGAAAACTGACCGCACAACAAACAGCCTACAGAGATAGAGCATAGTGGCAGCACTTTGAAAAAGGCCTGGGGCTCACTGGAGGGAGATTTATTTACTAATCTCAAAGTATGTCCCAGAGGGATAGAGATTACTGGAAGACTCCACCAGGAACAAAGTTGTTGGTGGGTGCCGTTCCCCTTCCTCACCCCCCTCTCCCCCGCCCTCCAGCATAAACACTCAGATACCTGCAGGGGCTAGCCTAGAGCTAGCATTCACTACCTAGCTTGCATACATTATGCACCCAGCCTTTTCAGCGGGGCCTGCCTCAGGCCTGGTGCTGTGGGTCCCCTTCCCCAGAAGACTAGTGCAAACCTTGTCAACACTGTGTCTCTCCACTGTGCACGTTGTGGGGTCTCAGTCCCAGCAGCAGTGGCCAGTCTTAGTAAAATTGTGCACCCTGCCTGTGTGTGCCTTGTGGATTGGCCTGGTCTCAGAGACGGAGACACATCTCCTCTGGGAGAGGACCAGCGCCACCTTGTTAAACTGCATGCTCCACCCATTACTTTCAAGACAAGATATGTAGCTGAATTTCCTAACAGAAACACAGAAAGTTAGACAAAATGAAGAGACAGAGGAATGTGTCCCAAATAAAGCAGGACAAAACAATAGCAAGACACCTAAGCAAAACAGAGATAAGTAATATGCCTGATAGAGAATTTAAAGTAACCACCATAAAGATACTTACTGGACTTGAGAAAACAGTGGAAGATTTCAGTGAGATCTTTAACAAAGAGAAAACATTGAAAAAGAACCAATCAGAGATGAAGAACATGATAATTGAAATTAAAAATACACTAAATGGAACAAATAGTGGACTAGGGGAAGCAGAACAGATTAGCAGCCTGGAGGACAGAGTGATGGAAAGTAATCAAGTTGAGCAGGTGAGGGGAAAACAAATTCTGTAAAATGAAAACTTAGGGAACTCAGTGTCCCCCTCAGGCATAATAACATTTACTTATAGGGATCCCAGGAAAAGGAGAGAGGAAAGGGGGCAGAAAATTTATTTGAAGAAATAATAGCTGAAAAGTTCCTTAATCTGGAGAAGGAAGTAGAAATCCAGATGCAGGAGGTACAGACATCCCCAAACAAAATCAACCAAAGAAGGTCCATTCCAAGACACATCATAATTACAGTGGCAAAAAGTGGTGATAGAGAATTTTAAAAGCAGCAAGAGAAAAGAAGAAAGTTATGTTCAAGGCTACCAGTGGATTTTTCAGCAGAAACTTTGCAGGCCAGACATATTCAGATGCCTGAAGGAAAATATCTGCAACCAAAAATACTCTATCTGGTAAGGCTATTATTCAGAATAGAAGGAGAGATAAAGTGTTTTCCAGACAAACAAAAGTTAAAAGAATTCATGACCACTAAACCAGCACTACAAGAAATGTTAGTGGAAAACAAAAACTATGAATAATCAAAGTAGGAAGCACAAAAGAAATTAAAATAAGTATATCTGTAAAAACCAGTCAAGAGACTCACAAAGTAAAAGGAAATGAAGTAGGACACCATAGACCTAAAATATGGGAGTGGGGGGAGGGACCGATGTAAAGAATAGGTTCAAACTTAGGTGACCATCAGCTTAATAAAGACTGCTATATGGGATGCTTGGGCAGCTCAGTCATTAAGCGTCTGCCTTCGGCTTGGGTCATGATCTCAGGGTCCTGGGATCGAGCTCTACCTCAGGCTCCCTGCTCGGCAGGAAGCCTGCTTCTCCCTCTCCCACTCCCCCTTCTTGTGTTCCTGTTCTCACTGTCTCGCTCTCTGTCAAATAAAATCTTTAAAAAAAAAGAAAAGAAAAAAGAGCCCCACATCGGGCTCCCTGCTGGGCAGGAAGCCTTTCTCCCTCTCCCACTCCCCCTGCTTGTGTTCCTGCTCTTGCTATCTCTCTCTCTGTCAAATAAATAAATCTTAAAAAAAAAAATTCTTAAAGACTGCTATATGCAGAATATGTTGTATACAAACCTAATGGTAACCACAAATTAAAAACCAGTCTAGATATACCAAAAATAAAGACAAAGGAATCCAAGTAGATCACTAAAGAAAGCCAACTTATGGGGAGAGGAGAGGAAGGGAAGAAAGGAATGGAGAAGAACCTCAAAAACAACCAAAACCAAGTAACAAAATGGCAGTAAATACATACCTATAAATAACTACTATTAATGCAAATGGACTAAATTCTCTAGTCAAAAGACAAAGGGTGATGGAATGGATAAAAAAAACAAGACCCATATATATGCTGTGTAGAAGAGACTCATTTCAGACCTAAAGACACATGGAGACTGAAAGTGAAGGAATGGAAAAACAGTTATCGTGAAAAGAAAGGGAGGGTAGCAATACTTTTTTTTTTTTTAAGATTTTATTTATTTATTCATGAGAGACAGAGAGTGAGAGAGGGGCAGAGGGAGAAGCAGGCTCCCAAGGAGCAGGGAGCCCGATGCGGGACTCGATCCCAGGACACTGGGATCATGACCCGAGCCGAAGGCAGTCGCTCAACCAACTGAGCCACCCAGGTGCCCTAGCAATACTTAATATTGGACAAAATAGACCTTAAAACAAACATTGTTACAGAGACAAAGAAGGACCTTCCTAATCATAAAGGGAACAATCTAACAAGAGGATATAACAATTTTAAATATTTATGTACCTGCCATGGGAGCTCCCAGATATATAAAGCAGCTATTAACGAACAAAGAAAGTAATCGATAGGAATACAATAATAGGGGACTTTAACACCCCACTTATATCAATGGGTAGATCAAAAGAAAATCAAGAAGGAAGTAGTGGCTTTAAAGGACACATTGGATCAGATTGATCTAATAGATATATTCAGAACATTCTATCCTAAAACAGCAGTGTGCACATGGAACATTCTCCATAATACATCACATGTTAGGCCACAAAGCAAGTCTCAACAAATTCAAAAAAGTTATACCATGCATCTTTTCTGAACACAACACTATGAAAGTAGAAATCAACCACAAGAAAAAACCTGGAAAGAACACAAATACATGGAGATTAACATGCTGGTAAACAATGAATGATTTCTTGGTTGACCCAAAGAAGAAATTAAAAAAGATACATGTAAACAAATGAAAATGGAAGCACAATGGTCAGAAAAGCCATTCTAAGAAGGAAGTTTATAGCAGCAATACAGGCCTACCTCAAGAATCAAGAAAAATCTTAAACAACCTAACTTACACCTGAGGGAGCAAGAAAAAGAACAAACAAATCCCCAAACCAGGAAAATGAAGGAAATAATGATTAGAGCAGAAATGAATGATACAGAAACTAAAATATAGAACAGATCAATGAAATCAGGAGCTGGTTCTCTGAAAAGATCAACAAAATTGACAAACCTTTAGCCAGATTCATAGAGAGAGAGAAGACTCAAACAAAATCATAAATGAAAGAGAAATAACAACCAAAACCACAGAAATACAAAGGATTGTAAGAGAATGGTACAAAAAATTATATGCCAACAAATTGGATAACCTAGAAGAAATGGATAAATTCCTAGGAACACACAATCTCCCCAAACTGAACCAGCAAGAAACAGAATATTTGAACAGACTAATTATCAACAATGAAATTGAATCAGTAATCAAAAGACTCCCAACAAACAACAGTCCAGGACCAGATGGCTTCATAGGTGAATTTTAACCAAACATTTAAAGAAGAGTTAATACCTGTGCTTAAACTTTTCCAAAAAATGGAAGAGGAAGAAAAATTTCCAAATTCATTCTATGAAGCCAACATTAGTCTGATACCAAAATGAAATAATTTGTACCACAAAAAAAGAGAACTACAAGGCCAATATCTCTGATGAACATAGATGCAAAAATCATCAACAAAGTATTATTAGCACATTAAATCCAACAATACATCAGAAAAAATAATTTACCACAATCAAGTGGGATTTATTCCCAGGATGCAAGAGTGGTTCAGTATTCACAAATCAATCAGTGGCATACATTACATCAGTAAGAGAAAGGATAAAAACCATATGATCATTTCATTAGATGCAGAAAAAGCATTTGACAAAGTACAATATCCATTCATAATAACAACCCTCAACAAAGTTGTTGCAGATGGAACAGAGCTCAACATAATAAAGACTCTGTATGAAAAACCCACAGCTAACATCATACTCAATGGTGAAAAAGTGAGAGCTTTTCCCATAAGGTCAAGAACAAGACAACGATGTCCACTCTCACCACTTTTATTCAACATAGTACTGGAAGTTCTAGCCACAGCAATCATGCAAGAAAAAGGAATAAAAGACATCCAAATTGGTGAGGAGGAAGTAAAACTTTCACTATTTGCAGATGACATGAGACTATATCTATCTATCTAAAACTTTAAAGACTCCATCAAAAAATTACTAGAACTGATAAATGAATTCAGTAAGATCACAGGATACAAAATCAATGTACAGAAAACCTAATAATGAAGTAGCAGCAAGAGAAATTAAGAAAACAATCCCATTTACAATTGCACCAAAAAGAACAAAATACCTAGGAATAAACTTAACCAAGGAGGTAAAAGACCTGTACTTTGAAAAGTATAAAACATTTATGAAAGTATTTGAAGATGACACAAACAAATGGAAAGATACTCCATGCTCATGGATTGGAAGAATTACTATTGTTAAAATGTCCATACTACCTAAAGCAGTCTCCGTTTTTTTTTTTTTTTTTTAAGATTTTATTTATTTACTTTTTCCTTTTTGCCTACTGTTGTACTTCTGGTTCTTTTTTTTTATTATTATGTTATGTTAATCACCATACATCATTAGTTTTTGATGTAGTGTTCCATGATTCATTGTTTTTGTATAACACCCAGTGCTCCATGCAGTACGTGCCCTCCTTAATACCCATCACCAGGCTGACCCATCCCCCCACCCCCTTCCCCTCTAGAACCCTCAGTTTGTTTCTCAGAGTCCATAGTCTCTCATGGTTCGTCTCCCCCTCCGACTTCCCCCCCTTCATTCTTCCCTTCCTTCTTTTTTTTTTTTTTAACATATAATGTATTATTTGTTTCAGAGGTACAGGTCTGTTATTCAACAGTCTTACACAATTCAGAGCACTCACCATAGCACATAACCTCCCCAATGTCTATCACCCAGCCATCCCATCCCTCCCACCCCCCCACGACTCCAGCAACCCTCAGTTTTGCTTATTTGACAGAGAGAGACACAGCAAGAGAGGGATCACAAGCACGGGGAGTGGGAGAGGGAGAAGCAGGCCTCCTGCTGAGCAGGGAGCCCAATGCCGGGCTCGATCCCAGGACCCTGGGACCACGACCTGAGCCAAAGGCAGACGCCTAACGACTGAGCCACCCAGGCGCCCCAAGCAATTTACAGATTTAATGCAATCCCTATCAAAATACCATCAGCATTTTTCACAGAACTAGGAAAAACAATCTTAAAATTTGTATAGAACCACAAAAGACTCCAAGTAGTCAAAGCAGTCTTGAAAAAGAAGAAGAAAACTGGAGGTATCACAATTCCAGATTTCAAGATATACTACAAAGCTGTAGTAATTAAAACAATATGGTATTGGCACAAAAATAGACACAGATCAGTGGAACAGAACAGAGAGCGTAGAAATGGACCCACAATTATATGGTAATTAATATATGACAAAGGAGGCAAGAATAGGCAATGGAAAAGAGTCTATTCAACAGTGGTTTTGGGAAAACCCGACCATTTTCTTAAACCATACACAAAAATAAGCTCAAAATGGATTAAGGACATAAATGTGAGCTCTGGAACCATAAACTGCTAGAAGAGAGCAAAGGCAGTAATTTCTCTGACATCGGCCATAACAACATCTTTCTAGATAGGTCTCCTGAGGTAGGGAAACAAAAACAAACTGTTGGGACTACATCATAGTGAAAAGCTTCTGCACAGTAAAGGAAACAACCAGCAAAACTAAAAGAACCTATGGAATGGGAGAAGAGATTTGCAAATGACAGTCCAATAAGGGGTTAGTATCCAAAATATATAAAGAACTTATACAACTCAACAGCCAAAAAACAATCCAATTAAAAAATGGGCAGAAGACACGAATAGACATTTGTCTAAAGACATACAGATGGCCAACAGACATGTGAAAATATGCTCAACATCACTCATCATAGAGAAATGCAAATCAAAACCACAATGAAATATCACCTCACACCTGTCAGAAAATCAACAACACAAGAAACAAGTGCTGGTGAGGATGTGGAGAAAAAGGAACCCTTGTACACTTTTGAAAGAAATGCAAATTAGAAATGTGGAATTTGGAAATTCCACTGTGGAAGACAGTATGGAGGTTCCCCAAAAAGTTAAAAATAGAACTACCATGTGATCCAGTAATTGCACTACTGGGCATTTACCCAAAGAATACAAAAACACTAATTTGAAGAGATAGATGTACCCCTATATTTACTGCAGCATTATATACAATAGCCAAATTATGGAAAGAGCCCAGGTGTCTTTCGGTAGATGAATGGATAAAGAAGATTGTGTGTGTGTGTGTATACACAATGGAATATTATTCAGCTATAAATAAGAATGAAATCCTGTCATTTGTAACAGTATGGATGGATCTAGAGAGTATAATGCTAAGCAAATAAGCCAGTCAGATAAAGACAAATACCATATGATCTCACTCCTATGTGGAATTTAAGAAACAAAACAAATGAACAAAGGGGAAAACAAGAGAGACAAACCAAAAAACTGACTCTTAACTATAGAGAACAAACAGATGGTTAGTTACTAGAGGGGAGGTGGGTGGGGGGAACAGGGGAAATAGGTGAAAGGTGAAATATCTTGATGAGCGCTGAGTAATGTATGGAAGTGTTGAATCACTATATGGTACACCTGCAACTAATATAACACTGTATGTTGTTAAGTACACTAGAATTGAAACAAAAAAAGGCGAATGCTCAGTTGGGCAGAATAACTAATATCATGAGTCACATGCCTTCACAATGCTAAGTATAAAGAAATCTAGCTCATTTGAGGTTATTTCAACTTTGTCACCTTAAATACTCTTCTCCCCCCCCCCACCCCCTTCTCTTGGCAAATGCTAGAGGCAAAGAAGAAGATTGAACAACAGGGAGGCTTCACCTTTGAAAACAAAGGAGTCCTCTCCGCATTTAACTTTGGGACTGTGCCCAGCAACAACTGAAAGAGGGAACATCAGCCTACCAAATGTCATCACTACATTTTACTTCACCAGGGGAATGTGAAGGTCAAGGGGAAGGACAGAGTGGGCTGTGCCAGTTAACTCTGGCATTAGGCAGCACTTTTATCCACTGCCTCTTCCGCTTTGACCTTTCTCCCCCCAAAATATACATTCTCAGCAGCTACTGTAATGTATGAAATTCAAGGAAAACAAAATCAGCGGACTGAAAAGGACAAATCATATTCTCCAAAGGACGAATGACCAAGGTGGTTTTAGAGGACTGATTGAATTGCACGTCTCAGGTTTTTGCCATGCAGAATCAGTGGATTTATGCGGATAACAGTGCCTTCTGTTGTACATGAATTATCTGAAAAATTTTTTTGGAGTGCATTGCAATTTTTTTTAAAGCATAAAACATATTTCTAGATATAATGTAAACCTTGGCTATATGTTGACTTATTCTGCATTTTACTATGTGAATTTACTGTTAGGCAGTTAGCTACAAGTCACTCTGGTTTCAAAAACATCACCGCTCCCCTCACTCACCCTGCTGCTGGGGGCTGTCTTCAGGGGTTGTAAAATATGCACTGGCTCTGGTTTTTCATCAGATGTTTTGTGGCTTTCCTAATAAGTGTCTTATTCCCTCTTCCATCATATTTTTGAGCCCAGAAAGAGGTGGTATTTTTTTTTTTGGAGTCAGCAAATATGAATATAAATTTCATCTATAACATGGTAAGTTCAGGACTCAAAAGTTTCTTGGCAGCAAGTGGCAGGAGCTCTTTAGTCACTGGAATTAACAGTAAGTCCGAGTGTATTCTGAATCATGTACTTAATTATGTAATGAATTGATAATTATACTAAAGCACATTGAACCCTTAGGAGAAGGGTGCTACATAAGCACGTGGTCTTTCTGGATAGAGGCTTGCATTTTCAACAGTGTATCATTCCAGCTCTGTTGGACCTGGGTCCAAAACATTTTCTAACAAAATTTTTTATCCAGGATAAAGAGCCAAATGAATTTAACTTCTACTTTTCACACATCTGAATTTTCTCCTACCTAATTCATTCTAGCCTTTATTATAGCTAAGTTCAGCTTGTTATATTTTTCACGGGTTGGGATGTTGGTCAGCTGCCCTCTTGGATGGTAATGATGCCTATAGGAAATATTGCAGATGGAGGTTACGGCTGTTTTTCTGAACAAATTCAAGACTAAAACATGGATCATAGTGTTTCATACAGTAAAGTGAAAGTGTATTTTCAAAACCTAATGTATTGCTGGACGTGATACAGTTTTCCGTTTTTGTGAAATGTCTGCAGCTTGTATTTCCCCTCAGTGACTGGAGGAATTTTCTCCAGGTGCTTCCTATATTACCATCCCTTGTTAATATTAACTCTTTTTAGAAGTTTAGGTTATTTAAGTAGTTTTTACAGAAGTAGCCTAAGAAGCCATGAGTTTCAGAGTTAAAGGATCCCTCGCTTTCCTCGTCCCTCTTCCCAAGGCATTGATTTTGAATGTACCAGCTGGCAGAAGAGAAAGATGGCCCAGGGGGACATTTTAGATATCTTAAGCTTTGAAACTCTTCTTATTCTCCCCATGTCCAAAATGGTTTATTTTAACATAAATAATATGCCTTCACACTGGATTGTAAAAGGCATGTGATTTTATTTTTGTGAGGTATTGTCTTCTGCAGTATTAAAGGGAAAGAGATGTTAATGTGTATCATCCTATCTTGTTTTTGAAGCCAGGGTAGTTGTATAATTTTGTTACCAGCAGTGCTAACCTGAATGTGATCTGGTTACCTTGGAAATGCAGGAACTTATATGAATGTACTGTAAAATAAAACACGGACTGATTCCCAGGATTCTGAACCCCTCTGTCTGAAATGTTTTCTGAAATGTGGAGGTGCTTTAAGCAGGTGATCAAAATCCATCAGTATGTTTTCTTGATTTTGGGGGGAGGTGGAACAAGGTAGCTATTGGCTTGGGAGGGTAAGAAGGGTTCATCAGGAGAAGCTAGAGTGGAGAGTGGTTGGGAGCTAGGGCCTATCTCATAAATTGTGGTGTACAAATGAGAAAGACAGATGCTCTGAAAAAGCAAAAGTCATTAAAGCCACATCAGAACCTTGAAGGAAAATAAAAAAGGGGCTGGAAATAGAGCCATTTTCTGATTGACTTCTCCTAATCTAATGACAGCCTAAGTTGAGTGGGAATGGGGACTTCCAGGGAAGGTGGCAGAGTAGAAAGATCCTTAGCTCACCTACTCTCATGGCTACACCTAGATAAAACCCACATCAGTGTAAATGAGAGAACAACCTAAAGACGGGCAGAACAGACTCTCCACTGCTAAATATAGAGAAGAGGCCACTTCAAAGAGAGTAGGAAGGGCAAGATGCAGTTGGAAACCAAACTGCCCCTCAAAACTGATCATGGGAGGGAAGGACACCTCAGGCATGGATAAAGACTAGTAGACCCCATGCCAGGCACCCCAGCCATGGGGGACCCACAATGGGAAGACTAATCCCCATAACATTTGCCTTTGAAAACCAGAGGGACTTTGTAAGTTTTTACAGTCAATGGGGCTCAACATTGGGAACTTTAAAAATCAGCAGGCTCAGCTCAGACAGCAAGAGGGCAAGAGGAAACGGAGTCCCCATGCTTAACGAGCATAGCAAACAACCCCACTGAGATGTGGCGTAGAAGCAGCAGTTTAACAAATGTCCAGGGTGTACAGGAAGCTATATTTACTAATCTCAGGATGTGTGCTGGAGGGGCAGGGATCTTTAGGATATTTCTCCAAGAACAAAAGAGCTTGCAGGCACCATTTCTCTCACCCGGCCCCTAGTCTAGATAACACGCACACCTGCAGGAACCAGCACAGCATGAACACTCTCCACCTAGCTTTGCTAACAAGTGCACCCATTCCTCCAACCTACACTCAGAAGTCCATCCAAAGCAGTGCCACAAGCTTGGTAGTATGAAAGCAGCCCCATCAGGGGCCAGCACCACCCCAAAATGACTCCTGCCCTGAGGGGAGGGGAAGAAAGCCACACATACCAGTCCGAACGTGGTGACAACAGTAGCTGTGGGCAGACATCCCATCTGACTGTAGGCCCTGCCCACTAGGGAACATCTCTCAGGGGACAACATAGGGAGCGTGCCCTACAGCTCTGGCAAATGCCTGGTCTGACCCAACTCAAGCCCAAGGTAGTCCCAGACTGGCCCATTAACAACATAGGGACCAAACCCTCCCCACAACAGGCAGAGAGAGCCATTGCTGATGACTGAAAGCAAATGCAGCTCAGCCATAATAATAGGGTGCATGCAACACACATGGGAGTTACCCCTAAAGCACCAGGTTCTGGTGAACAGGAGACACTGCACTGCAGGGCACTACAGGACCTCTTCATAAGGATATTACTTTCAAGAGTAGGAGGTTTAACTAACTTTACTAACACCCAGAAACAGACCCAGAGTTAGACAAAATGAGGACACAGTGGAATATATCCCAAATGAAAGAACAGGACAGAATCACAGCAAAATAGCTAAGGAGATGGAAATAAATAATATGCCTGATAGAGAATTTAAAGAATGATCATAAAAATACTCATTGGACTTGAGAAAAGAGTGGAGAATCTCAGTGAGACCCTCAACAAAGAGATAGAAAACATAAAAGACAACCAATCAGAGATGAAGATCTCAATAACTGAAATTAAAAATACACTAGAGGGAATAAGGCCAGAGAAAGCAGAAGAACAGATCAGTGACCTGGAGGACAGAGTAATGGATGGAGGTCAATCATGACAAACAGGAAAAAGAAAAAAGAAAAAAACGAGACTAGATAAAGGGAACTCAGTGATACCATCAAGCATAATAATATTCACATTATGGGATCCCAGAAGAGAGAAAAGGGGGCAGAAAATTTATTTGAAGAACTAAGAGCTGAAAACCTCCCTAATCTGGGGAAGGAAACAGTTATTCAGATCCTGGAGGCACAGAGAGCCCCCAACAAAATCAACCCAAGGAGGTCCACACCAAGACACACAGTAATTAAAATGGCAAAAAGTAGTGATAAAGAGAGAATCTAAAAAGCAGCAAGAGAAAAGAGTTACATACAAGGAAACCCCATAAGACTATCAGCTGGTTTTTCAGCTGAAACTTTGCAGGCCAGAAGGGAATGGCCTGATTTATTCAAAGTGCCAAAAGAAAAAGGCTGCAACCAAGAATACTCTATCTAGCCAAGCTATCATTCAGAATAGAAGGAGAGATAAAGAGTTTCCTACAAAAACACAAGTTAAAGGAATTCATTACCATTAAACCAACCTTACAAGAAATATTAAAGGGGATTCTTCAGAAAGGAAAGACCATAGGCAGGAGTAAGAAAAATAGGAAGCAGAAGAGCAGTAAATCAAGTATATCTACAAAAATCAGTCAAGGGATTCACAAAATAAAAGGATATAAAATGTGACAAGATATACCTAAAATGTGGAAGAGGGAAGAATAAAACTTTAATGCTCTTAGAATGGGTTTGAACTGAAGTGACCATCAACTTAACATAGACAGGTATACATATGTTATATATAAACCTAATGGAAACCACAAATCAAAAACCAGTAATAGATATGCAAAAAATAAAGAGAAAGGAATCCAAGTATTACAGAAAAGAAAGCCAAAAACTGCAGAAGAATAGAGAAGAACTTCAAAAACAACTGTAAAGTAACAAAAAGCAGTAAGTACATACCTGTCAATAATTACTTTGAATGTAAATGAACTAAATGTTCATATCAAAAGACAGGGTGACTGAATGGATAAAAAAGCAAGACCCATCTATATGCTACCTACAAGAGACTCATTTCAGACCTAAAGAAACATGGAGACTGAAAGTGAAGGGATGGAAAAACAATTATTATGAAAATGGAACTGAAAACAAAGGTAGGGTAGCAATACTTATATTGGACAAAATAGACCTTAAAACGAAGACTGTTAAAAGAGGTAAATGAGGAGGGAGATGAATCATGAGAGACTATGGACTCCGAGAAACAAACTGAGGGTTTTAGAGGGGTGGGAAGGTGGGGGAATGGGTTAGCCCAGTGATGGGTATTAAGGAGGGCATGTATTGCATGGAGCACTGGGTGTTATATGCAAATAATGAATCACAGAACACTACATCAAAAACTAACGATGTACTGTATGGTGACTAACATAACATTAAAAAAAAATAAAGTAAGGACCCCACATAATCATAAAGGGAACAATCCAACAAGAAGATATAACGATTGTAAATATTTATGCACCCAATATAGGAGCCCCCAAATATATAAAGCAGCTATTAACAAAGAAATCGATAAGAATACAATAATAGGGGACTTTAACACCCTACTTACATCAATGAATAGATCATCCAAACAGAAATTCAAGAAGGAAACAGTGGCTTTGAAGGACACATTAGACCAAATAGATTTAACAGATATATTCAGAACATTCCATCCTAAAATAGCAGAGTACACATTCTTTTCAAGTGCACATGGAACATTCTGTATAATACACCGCATGTTAGGCCACACAGCAAGTCTCAACAAATTCAAAAAGATAGAAGTCATACCATGCATCTTTTCTGAACATAATTCTATAAAACTAGAAACTGACCAAAGAAAAAATCTGAAAAAAACACAAATACTTGGAGGTTAAATAACATGCTAGTAAACAATGAATGGGTCAACCAAGAAATCAAAGAAATAAAAAATATACATGTAAACAAATGAAAATGAAAACACAATGGTCCAAAATCATTGGGATGCAGCAAAAACTATTCTAAGAGAGATTATAACAATACCAGTCTACCTCAAGAAACAAGAAAAATCTTAAATAAAGAACCTAATCCTACACCTGAGGGAGCAAGAACAAACAAATCCCCAAACCAGCAGAAGGAAGGAAATAATAGAGTAGAAATAAACGAAATAGAAATTTCAACAACAACAAAAGAAAGCAATGGAATAGACCAATGGAACTAGGAACTAGTTTTTTGAAAAGATCAACAAAATTGAAAAATCTTCAGCCAGACACATCCAACAGAGAGAGAGGGAACTCAAAATCAGAAACAAAGGAGGAGAAATATCAACCAACACCACAGAAGTGCAAACAATTGTAAAAGAGCATTATGAAAAACTGTATGCCAACAAATTGGATAACCTAGAAGAAACATATAACCTCCCCAAACTGAACCAGCAAGAAATAGAGTATTTGAGCAGACTGATTACCAGCAATAAAATTAAATCTGTAATAAAAAAATTCCCAACAAACAACAGTCCAGGACCAGATGGCTTCACAGGTGAATTCTACCAAATATGTAAAGAGTGAATACCTATTCTCAAATTATTCAAAAACACAGAAGAGGAAGGAAAATTTCCAGATTCATTCTATGAGGCCAGCACTACCCTGATACCAAAACCAGATAAAGACACTACAAAAAACGAGAACTGCAGGCCATTATCTCTGATCAACATAGATGCAAAAATCATCAACAAAGTATTATTAGTACATTAAATCCAACAATATATTTTAAAAATCATTCACCATGATTAAATGGGATTTATTTCTAAGATGCAAGTGTAATTCAATATTTGCAAATCTATCAACATGATAGATTAGCACTATACATTAATTATACTAGAATTAAATAAACAATGGAATAATAATACAATAAAGCTGAGTGGGATGGTAAATGCTGGCCTTTAGATTCTCATGTACTTACCTAGCATGACAGTAAGCTCCTTTCCCCATCTCTTATGTTAAGACCACGTTGAAACCAGTAAATCGTTGATCAGCAAAAATTCCTAAGATAGAAAACAATTATTTTAAATTATGTCATTTAAGTAATATAGTGAATTACAGTCCACTTTTCAGTAAGGGAGAATGAAAACTAAAAACTCCATGGAGGAAATCAAGGGGCAAACTTGGCCATATGATCAGAGACCACTACATGTGTGTATGTGTTTTGTCTGTTAAAAAAAATTCCGGGAGCACCCAGGTGGCTCCGTCGGTTAAGCCTCTGCCTTTGGCTCAGGTCATGATCTCAGGGTCCTGGGATCCAGCCAGGCATGGGGCCCCCTGCTCAGCGGTGAGTCTGCTTGTCTCTCTTCCTCTGCCCCTCCCCCCTGCTCGTGCTCTGTTTCTCTCTCAAAAAATAAATAAAATCTTTGGGGCACCTGGGTGGCTCAGGTGCTTAAGCATCTGCCTTCGACTCAGGTCATGATCCCAGGATCCCGGGATTGAGCCCCGGTGTCAGGCTTCCTGCTCAGTGGGGAGCTTGCTTCTCCCTCTCTGTGCTCTCTCTCTCTGTGTCAAAGAAATCAATAGAATCTTTAAAAATAAAATAAAATCTTAAAAAACCTGGGCTTAAATGGTAATCCTTCCTGATCCCGTTTCATTCTCTCCATTAAGATCGGTGTACAAGCGCTGCCTCTGGGTGGGTTGGAATTTTCTCCGGCAGTCTACTAGGGAGTGAGGCCACAAAAATCAGCGAACAAAGGGTCGGAAGCAGCTCCGACGCCAGGGCAGGGCAGCCAGGGCTGATCTGACAAGCCCAGGCGGGGGGGTGGGGGGGGGTGGTGGGGAGAGGGAGGGAGGGGCAGGCATGTGCACCACAGAGAGGGGGCGGCGGGGCAGCGGGAGAGTCCGCGGCAGGCGCCCGGACGTGGAGGGAGAAGAGGGCTGTGTTGAGAAGAGGAGGGAGCGCAAGGCTCTGCTGCGGACGGAGCAGCTGAGAGAGTCCATGTGCTCCCTGCGGGTCACGTGCGAGGCAGTTCACCCTGGAGATCACCCAACTTGACAAAGAGATGTCACAAGTAGATGGGTGCCTCTCAAGAGTTAGAAATCGGAGGCTTCCCAAAGGGTTTGGAATACGCGGGAAGCTAAGAGCTACTCAGGCAAGAGTGACTTTTTCCCACAGGACCTCCTTGTGCATGAACGGAAGAACTGGGGCTGATGGAAACTAAGTAGCAAGGCCTTATGGGTACCCTTCAGCTGTGGCCCAGTGGCCCCCACTCAGTTCTCTTAGTTTATAGCGATCCCCACTCCAACAACATAGTGAGTGAGGACAGCACCCTCGTTTCTCTTGCTTGGCAGTCAATGTCTCCGGAAGCTTCTGCAGCTCTGCTCTCACTGCTGATTTCCACGGTCTCTCCTCATGCATGTCAGTGAATTAGAATTCCCTCACAGTGGGTGATCTCTGGCCTTGCTGTTAGCGCCTTCCTCTTCTTTTTCACAGCACTTGTATTTTTTTCTGTTCTGCCTTGAATTGCTCATGCCATTGATTGCAAGTTTGAGGGCAGACACGATGTTTTAGTTTTTTTTTTTTTTTTTTTAAGATTTTATTTATTTATTTGAGAGGGAAAAGCAGACTCCCCACTGAGCAGGAAGCCCGATGCGGGACTCGATCCCGGGACTCCAGGATCATGACCTGAGCCGAAGGCAGTCGCTTAACCGACTGAGCCACCCAGGCGCCCTTTTTTCTTTTTTTTTTAAGATTTTATTTATTTATTTGCGAGAGAGAGAATGAGAAACAGAGAGCATGAGAGGAAGGAGGGTCAGAGGGAGAAGCAGACTCCCCGCCGAGCAGGGAGCCCGATGCGGGACTCGATCCCGGGACTCCAGGATCATGACCTGAGCCGAAGGCAGTCGCTTAACCGACTGAGCCACCCAGGTGCCCTACATAGTTTTTTTGTACACATTTTGTCTTCTTTATATACCCTGCAACTGGTGGCCAGCCACGGTTAATGTGAACAAACAAATGGGTATTTGAGGTTCTGCGGTTGAGCTTGGACCGTAGAGCTTCTCAGAAGCTAAATTAAGAGACAGGTAGGGGCGCCTGGGTGGTTCAGTCAGTTAAGTGTCTGCCTTCGGTTCAGGTTATGATCCCGGAGTCCCGGCAGAGAGCCTGCTTCCCGCTCTGCTTCTCACTCACGCTCTCTCTCCCTCTCTCGCGCTCTCTCAAATAAATAAATAAAATCTTAAAAAAAAAAAGAGGCAGGTAGCAGGCATCTATCTGGCTTTTAGAAGGAGAAAACAACTGTACCGCCCTTGGATGATGAAGTAGATAATATGCTGCTGGAGGGAAGGTGTTGACTGTGGATCACTCTGGTCTCTACTGTAAGAAGGTGTGTGGGGGCTGGGGGGGGGGGGGGAAGCACACATTAAGGAATTCCCCAAACTGAGAAGGCTCGGCGAGACCAGAAATGAAGCAGGCGACTCCATACAATTTACAGTTTTATCAGGGTAACTTACTGATAGCAGGGATCAGATGGAAGATGATCCATGCTCTGTACAGTTATTCTCTGCAAAGTGTGATTTTTTAGAGCGAGGAGATGCACAGAAAGGCACTATAGTGAGATCAAAGGGTTCACATGCACTTAATTGACAGCTAACCTTTAATTAGATCTTGTGGCACCACCTGTGTATCAGGAAGGGGAAAGACTATGTTATCTCTAACAGATTCAGGGAAGGCCAAAACAAGCCTCCTTCTGTCCTGGCCTTGGTGGGCATTTCTGAAGCAGAAGCCCAGTTTCTGATGTGCAAAGTGGTTTTTCAGGATTACAAAAGACATTCCTGGTTACCTTCAGCGACAAGGTTCTCTCAGGATTCAGGAGCATGTTAGGTCTAGCAGGACATCATCTCCCTCTTAGTTACCAGTCACCCTTGGTCCCAAAGATGGCTACACAGCAAGCCTCGGGAGCTGGTACACATACCTCAGCAAACGTGGGATATAACTTCCATTTCTGCATATCTCCTTGAATCGGTGTCTATTATAAAGAAAGAATGAAATTGATCAGTTTGTCATTATCCTCTGTGGAATTCCCCTATAGAGCATGGTTTTGCTCAAACCCCAAAAAAGTATCTGGACTCCCTCATTGTCTTCAGAGGAAAGAGATGTTTATGCTGGGCAGTGATGAGTGGGTCATAGCTGTTAATTCAAGGCGAATGATACAAGTAACCCTGCTCTTGTGCTGTGTTCCCTGAAATAATAAGCATACAGGCTTATGGGTTTTGTTTTTTGTTTTTTGGGTGGTGTTTTTTGGGCACAATATAACCCTGATATCTCATGTGTTTTTACATTTTTAAAAAAATCCTTTCAAGCATCAAAGGACCTCAGAGCACTTATTTTTAATTCCCCCTAGCTACCCTGTTTCTCTACCACATTCTCCCAGCTTTGCCACTCATAGTGTGTTGATCCAGAATTTAGCCAGTAAAGGAAGAGAAACATCCATGCTATTATTTTTTAAATGACTCCGAACCCATTTCAAAAGCAGCACTCATATGTAGTTATCGCTTATCATTAAGGCATTATGAAAACCCCTGAAATAATCATTTAAAAAAACATACAAATTATCAGTGGGATATATTATTTACTGTATTTTCGAGTTTCATGAAAAAATCTGGAAACAGTCTGGTCTGTAACTCAAGGTTTGAGTGTTTTCAAAATAAAAAATACCTGATTTTAAAATATATTTTAATATATTACAAAGGGAGAGTCATGCCTATTGTATTCAAAGTAACTTAATATCATTCTATTCTATAACACTGTTATAAAGAAAGATTAGTAGCTCAACAGTTGCAGTGTAAGTATAGCAACTGTGGTTGTTGCTGGCATTCCGCTATCTATGAACTACTCCATCACACTGAACTAAATTAAAGCCTATACAGAGCGTTGTTGAATCAATATAGGATTAAGAAAGAATTGTTCACATTACATCACTTTAAATGATAGATCTTAATCCCTATAATAAAGCAAACATTGCCATGTTTGCAAAAGAATAATGAGATCATAGGACTGGCCTTTTCATCTAAGATTAAAGAATCCATCTGGAGAGATCACATTACCACAGCAGCCCTTGGTGTTGCCCCTCATCCCATCTTGGCATTCTGTTTTAGACCTTCCTTTTTTTTTTTTTTTTTAAGATTTTATTTATTTATTTGAGACAGAGAGAATGAGAGACAGAGAGCATGAGAGGGAGGAGGGTCAGAGGGAGAAGCAGACTCCCCGCCGAGCAGGGAGCCCGATGCAGGACTCGATCCTGGGACTCCAGGATCACAACCCGAGCTGAAGGCAGTCGCTTAACCAACTGAGCCACCCAGGCGCCCAGACCTTCCCATCTTGTCTGGGTGAGTTTATCAGGGGCTATTAGCACCACACTTAGGGGCCAAGAATTATTAGACAGCCATCTACACTGTGATTTGGAGGATTATGAAAAGGATCCCCATCCACAAATATATTTCTACTACCCTCAATTAGGATATCTAAAATCCAGGTCTTGAAAGCATTTCAGACTTCCTGACATTTTTGTTGCTAAAGAAGTTGGTTGTTTCTTTCTCCAAAGCACAAGATTTGCAGAGCTGACCTTGTTATCTGGTCATTGGTGATGCGTACAGTACTAGCAATGCAATGAATTTGGAATGGATAACTGACACACGATGAAGTTCAGAATCTCATCATTTGTGCCTTTTCTGTTAAAATGAGTACAGCTAAATGTGCAATATAACAGAGAGGAAGAGTTAAAAGAATTACATGATACTTTTTTTTTTTTAAGTTTTTTCTTTTTTTAAAGATTTTATTTATTTATTTGACAGAGAGAGACACAGCGAGAGAGGGAACACAAGCAGGGGGAGTGGGAGAGGGAGAAGCAGGCTTCCCTCTGAGAAGGGAGCCCAATGCGGAGCTCGATCCCAGGAACCCGGGATCATGACCTGAGACGAAGGCAGACACTTAACAGCTGAGCCACCCAGGCACCCCCATATGATACTTCTTTAACTTAAAATTTATCAGTTGTACCTTGACCTACTCTTGGCTTACAAATTTAAAATGAAAATTTTCCGAGAATATCACAAGGCTCTAAAACTTTGTTTTATGTCAAAAGCCCATCTGGGGAAGATGCTAGAGTAGGAAGATCCTAAGTTCTCCTGGCTCCATGGATACACCTAGGTAACACCCACATCACTGTAAATAACCCTGAAAATGACTAGCAGACTCTCCACTGCTAATCATAGAAAATAGGCCACATTGACAAAGGGTAGGAAGGGTGGACATGTAATTAGGAATCAAACTAAAGAGTGAAGATGCAATTAGAAACCAATCTGACCTGTGAGACTGGCTGTGGGAGTGAGGGACACCAAAGGCACAGAGAAGGGGGAGGAGCAGATCCCACAGCAGGCACCCAAAGCACATGGGACCCACAATGGGAAAACAAATCCCCATAACACTTGGCTCTGAAAACTAGAGGGGCTTAATTGGTGAGCTATTGCAATCAGTGGGGCGCAACACCAGAAACTTTAAAAATCAGTGGCTCAGCTCTGGGAGAGCAAGAGGGCGATAGAAAAATGAGTCTCTGTCCTTAAAGGGACAGCATAACAAACAGCACTGCAGAGATACAGGATAGAAGCAGTAGTTTGACAAACACCTGGAGTATATGGGAAGGAAATCTATTTAGTAATCTCAGAATGTGTGCTGGAGGGGCAGGAATCTTTAGGAGACTTCTCCAGGAACTAAAGAGGGGGTGGGGGCACCATTTCCCTCCCTGCCCCTCCCAGCCAAGATACACAGACACTTCTGGAAACAAGCGTAGTGTCAACACTCTACACCTAGCTTGCTAACAGCGGCCCACTCCATGCTCTTCTCTGGACCCACCCCCTACAACCCACCCTTGGCCGTTCTCCAAAGTAGCAACAGATGCCCTCCCACAGCAGACCTGCATACACAATGCTAACACCCTTTGCCCTGCCCCATGTACTCCAGTGGACCTATTACTCCCTTTAATATGATCTCCTCAGGAGTTCTCCAAAGTGGCTCCAGGCCACCTCCCAGCAGGAAGCGCAAACCTTGCTAACACTGAACTCCACCCCATGTTCTCCTGCAAAGCCACCTCTTCCAACCTGCCCTCAGCAGGGCTTCATCCAAAGTGGTGCCACAAGTCTGGAAGTGTGCAAGCAGCCCTGACAGGGGTCAGCATCACCCCAAAGTGACTCTTGTCCTGAGAAGAGGGGAAGATACCACACACACCAGTTCCACTGGAGCCCTAGCAGTGAGTTGGGGGCAGACATTTGGTTTGACTGCAGACCCTGCCCACCAATGAATGCCTGTCAGAGGACAACACACGGAAAGTGCCCTGAAGGTCCGTGTGACCACAGTTCTGGCAAATGTCCAGTCTGACCCAACTCAAGCCCAGGGCAGCCCTAGACTGGCCCATTAACAACCCAGGGACCAAACCCTCCTCACAGCAGGCAAAGAGGGCCACTGCAGATGACTGGATGGAAAGCAAATGTGGCTCAGTCACAATAGCATGGTGCATGCAACACACATAGAAGACACCCCTGAAGTGCCAGGTTCTGATGAACAGGGGATATTGTGCCACGGGTCAATTCAGGACCTCTTCATAAGACCACTAATTTCAAGAGCAGGAGACATAACTGACTTTCCTAACACCCAGAAACAGACCCAGAGAGTTAGACAAAAAGAGAAGAATATGTTCCAAATTAAAGACTAGGACAGAATCATGAGAGCTAAGTGAAATGGAGATAAGTAATATGCCTGATTGAGAATTTAAAGTAATGGTCATAAGGGCACCTGGGTGGCTCAGTCAGGTAAGCATCTGACTCTTGGTTTTGGCTTAGGTCATGATCTCAGGGTTGTGAGATTGAGCCCCACATCAGGATCCATGCTCAGTGGGGAGTTTGCTGGTGACTCTGACCCTTCCCCTGCCTGCCCCCCTCCTCTTTCTCAAATAAAAAAGAAATAAATCTTTAAAAATATTAAAGTAATGATCATAAAGATACTCACTGGACTTGAGAAAAGAGTGGAGGATCTGAGTCCCTCAACAAAGATATAGAAAACATAAAAAAGAATCAATTAGAGATTAAGAACTTAACTGAAATTAAAAATATGTAGAGGGAATAAATACTAGACTAGAGAAAGCAAAAGAATGGATCAGTGACCTGAAGGACAGAGTACTGGAAAGCAATCAAGCTAAATAGGAGAAAGAAAAAATAAAAAAGAGAATAGGGGCACCTGGGTGGCTCAGTCGGTTAAGTGGCTGCCTTTGGCTCAGGTCATGATCCTGGGGTCCTAGGATCGAGCCCTGCATCCGGCTCCCTGCTCAGCTGAGAGCCTGCTTCTCCCTCTCCCTCTGCCTGTCACTCTGCCTACTTGTGCTATCTATCTGTCAAATAAATAAATACAATCTTTAAAAAAAAAAAAGAATAGATTAAGGGAACTCAGCGACACCATCAAGGGTAACATCATTTGCATTATAGGGATCCCAGAAAAAGAGGGAAAAGGGGGCAGAAAATTTATTTGAAGAAATAATGGCTGAAAACTGCCCTAACCTGGGGACTGCTATATGCATGTTATACATATACCTAATGGTAACCAAAAATCAAAATCAATAATAGATACACAAAAAATAAAGACAAAGGAATCTAGGTATATCACTAAAGAAACCTAGCAAGCCACAAGGGAAGACAGCAAGAGAAGAAAGGATCAGAGAAGAAGTATAAAAACAACAGTAAATCAAGTAACAAAATGGCAATAAGTACATACCTATCAATAAGTACTTTGGATGTAAATGGACTAAATTCTCTGACCAAAAGACACAGGGTGACTGAATGGATAAAAAAGTAAGACCCATCTATATGCTGCCTATAAGAGATTCATTTCAGATCTAAAGATACATGCAGATTGAAAGTGAAGGGATAGAGAAGCATTCATCATGCAAATGGAAATGAAAAGAAAGCCAGGGTAGCAATACTTATATTGGACACAATAGACCTTAAAACAAAGACTGTTACAAGAGACAAAGAAGGACCTTACATAATCATAAAAGGAATAATCCAACAAGAAGATATAATAATTGTAAATATTTACACTCAACATGGGAACACCCAAATACATGAAGCAGCTATTAACAAACATAAAGGAACAAATTGATAGGAATACAATAATAGTAGGGGACTTTTACACCCTACTTATATCAATGGATAGATCATCCAAAAGGAAATCAATAAGGAAACAATGGCTTTGAAGGACATGTTGGATGAGATGGATCTAACATATATTCAGAACATTCCGTCCTAAACAACAGAATACACATTCTTTTCAAGTGCACGCGGAACATTCTCCACAATAGATCACATGTTAAGCCACAAAACAAGTCTCAACAAATTAAAAAAGATTGAAGTCATACCATGCGTTTTTTCCAACCACAATGCTATGAAACTAGAAATCAACCACAAGAAAAAAATCTGGAAAGAACACAAATACATGAAGGTTAAATAATGTGTTACTAAACAATGCATGGGTCAACCAAGAAGTCAAAGAAGTAAAAATAAAAAAATACATGGAGACAAATGAAAATGAAAACACAACGGTCCAAAGTCTTTGGGACGCAGCAAAAGCTGTTCTCAGAAGGAAGTTTATAACAATACAGACCTACCTTAAGAAGCAAGAAAAATCTGGGGTGCCTGGCTGGCTTAGTTGGTAAAGCATGCAACTCTTTTTTTTTTTTAAAGATTTATTTATTTATTTATTAGAGAGAGAGAGCATGAGAGGGGGGAAGGGCAGAGGGAGAAGCAGACTCCCCGCCAAGCAAGGAGCCCCATGTGGGACTCGATCCCGGGGCTCCAGGATCATGACCTGAGCCGAAGGCAGTCGCTTAACCAACTGAGCCACCCAGGCGCCCAAGCATGCAACTCTTAATCTCGGAGTCATGAATTCAAGCCCCACATTAGGTGTGGAGCCCATTTAAAATTAAAGAAAAATTAAAGAAAAAAAGAAGAAAAATCTCAAATATACAACCTAACCTTAAACCTGAAGGAGCAAGAAAAAGAACAAACAAAACCCAAAACCAGTAGAAATGTTGCCGGGTGAACTGGGGAGACACCAGGCCCAGAGGCCTTGACCCAGCCCATCCCAAAGATGCTGCTGATGGCTCTCGGTTTTGTTACAAGAAAGATACAACAGAGTGGATGAGCGACACAAGCAGGAAAGTTTATTAAAGCAATGTACACTTTTCGGATGTAAGAGTGAGAGGGAGAGGGAGACAAAGAAAAAGTGTGTGTGGGTGAGTGAGCTGATGTGCCCTGGAGTTTGAGTTTCTATCTTTTATTGGCAGTTGTTAGCAAGGGGGAGGCATATTCATTACTTGCGGGGAATTCTTGGAAGCAGTGTTTCAGACTTTCTCTTCCTTAATTTCTCTGCCTATTTTGTCAGCCATTTTGGACCTGTCTGATTTGATCCAGTGGCTTGTGGCTTTGTTGTGGAGCACTGCCAGAACAAGCCTCTGACTTTCCCAAGAGCTGGCCATGACTTCCTCTTCGCTGGCCTCCAGGTATCTTGTTAGAACCTAACTGCCTCTAACATTCACCCCTCAACGACTCTGGGCCCTTAAAATCTTTAAAGGGGAAAATGGGTGATGGTCCATCTCCTGTAACTACTTCATGCTGTCAGGGGATGTTGACCCTGCCTGAGGGCTCCAGAAGTCCTAGCTATCTAAGTTTTAGGAAACCTGAATGGACAGTGGGGTGTAGAAGTCATGGCTTGGTCTAGTGGGTATAGACAGTCATTTGTTTTGGGGTTTCTTTGGGGGTTGTTGTGGACCACCATCTGGAGATTTACCTGACTGAAGGCCTTTAACTTCTGTGGATGAAGTGATCCATACACAGCACGACGTGTTAGCTCTTGTGCAGTCTTGCTGATTTCTGTAAGAATGTAGTCAAGGGCCTCTTGTAGCCAAGTGGTTTGGTGCCTGATTTTATCTCTATGGATTCTTACTTCTCAGGAGGAGGTAATACAGGTGCAGCAGGTGGCATTAGCTGTCATATAGACTCTGTCTTGTTTAGCATGCGATCAACTGATGAGAGGCATTTCTATGGAAACAAAAGAAAAACATAGATTAATGGTTGGAGCAAACCTAGTGTCTGAGCCTTAAATGCTGCCAGTGGAAAGATTTCTAGAATCTTGAAGCATCCTCAGATTGGGGAGTGGGGAGAGCAAACAGTGGCAATCTGATGGGTCCTTTTGGTTTGTAGCTCAAATGCCCCTGGTGATCCTTTTGAGTGGCCCATAGACAGTAGGCACTAAGATTGTCTATCCATGGCATGGATATCCATGTGGCAATTTCTCTGAAGTTGATCTCAAGTTGTCCAGCTTCAGTTTGCAGGGCTTTGGGAAAAAGGGAAGTTTTGGTTCTCAATGATTCCAAGTCAAGAGAATGAAAGAAAATTGGAAATCTTCGTTTGGAGAATCCTAGCCAGATATTCAAGGAAATCAGAACAATTCAGGACCGAGCCCAGCTTTATAGGCAAACAAACACTAAGACAATCAGAACTAGAATCTAACATCCATGAAGACATGTTATTGAAACATAATCTTTCTCTAAAATCACCCTCATTTTCATTAAAGAGAGCCAAATCAAGACTAATTTGTTTGTAAGACAAGTCCGTTTTAACAAACCTGGCCTAATTATTTATGTAAGCTCAGCAAGAATAGTGATCGACTATTTGAGTTTTCTTTTAATCTGCTTTGCTGGAATCTTTCTAAGGAATTTCAGATTGAACATTGCTCTCAAGGCCAGAAGCCATGCCAAATACTTGCCACCATACGTGCCTGCAATACCTGTAGGATTGGGGGGATTCTTCTTGAGGTCCCCCATATATCCTGGGAAGGAATTTGGCACCTGCCAGGAGGTAACATTAATTTACTCACCTGGTTAAGGCTGCTGGGAACTCTAAGCAAGGCATCTGGTCAACATTTCCAAGGGGCTTTGTTGGCTCCATCAAGTCAACCTTAATTCCTTAAAGCTGTGTGGTCATATCTGAGTCTATGCATGTCTCTCTCAAATATGACATTCCAGTCAAAGCCTTGATAATATAATCAATGTTTCCAATGGTCTCCTGTTACAAGGAGAACAGATTCTTATTGAACTTATGCAAACAACTGCAGTTGCCATGAAAGAAAGAATACTCACTGACAGTTTCTGAACTCTGGAGGGTTCTGGTAGAAAAATTAAATGTTTCAGTTTGTTCACAAAAAAAATATTTTATCATATCTTATCACATTTATCTTCTTAAGAGAAGACATTTCCTTGGGCGCTGGGTGGCTCAGTTGGTTAAGCAACTGCCTTCGGCTCAGGTCATGATCCCAGGGTCCTGGGATCGAGTCCCACATTGGGCTCCTGGCTCAGCGGGAAGCCTGCTTCTCCCTCTCCCACTCCCCCTGCTTGTGTTCCTGCTCTCGCTGTCTCTGTCTCTGTCAAATAAATAAATAAAATCTTAAAAAAAAAAAAAAGACAAAAAAAAAAAAAAAAGAGAAGACATTTCCTTAAATCTGGAAGAGCCAACATTAGAGAACCAGCAATGTTTTAAACAAGAGTCATAAAAACCATAACCATCTTTCTCAGTTCATTCAGTCCCGTGTTACTAATTCTTGTTCTGTTTGAGTGCAGCTTTTCTATTAGTTCCAGAAATTCCTACCCAGGTAGTTTTTTGATCTTAAAGATATTAGAAATCTGTATTTGTCAAAAGTCCTTTTCATGAATCTCCTTGAAGACAAGAAACATTCTGCAGGAGCATCAGAACAATAACTATAAATGGCAAAAGATTCAAAAATGGATATGGTTAAAGATGTGGTAAGAGTTCATTGTAATGCAGGTGACAAGGAAATCTGGTTATTTCTGTGACACATAACATTTTAATAATTAGAATGTGAAGTGATGACCTTATGCCAGGACATATTAAAACTTCAGGAATTTGATATATTTTCTGGAACAGTTATATCATGTACTCCTAAAATATAATCTAAAAAAGGTTTGTCATCATTTTTTGGACAATGCTTCCTCTATAATTTAACATATCAAATAAACAAGCCTAATTAGTCAAAAAGACTTCATTTAGAACTCAAATCTTGGGAAATTTGTTAAAAACCTGAGAAAGTTTTAAAGTGCCTAGATAGGATTGCAGATTATAAAACTTATTATTTATCTAATTAAACCAAGGTGGCAATAAGAGATTCTACAGAAGGTTATATAGTTGTTAGCAAAACTTAACTATTTTAATACTGAGAAGTTTTAGTTCTCTTAAGTAATCAAAGACCTGATAAAGACAAAACACAGAAACCGGTTTTCTGGGCTGAGAAAGAAAAGAAAAAAAACACATTTGTTTACAATTTCTTATCAAGAACAGACCAACAATCCAAGAAAACTTTGTATTTTTAACAGAGAGTAAACCAACTTCAATCTTATGCCAGTGTACTCTTAAAAACTCACCCATTCCAATCTTAGTCTTGACCACACAAAATTCTTTTCCAAAGTTTTTCCTTTATAAACTTTCTACAACTCTCTTTTTCATTCAGATTTTAGAAACATGGTTTTTTCCCATAATACAACTTTAATAAAGCATACAACATGTTTGCTAACAGACCCAGCGATCCTCAGTTTCTCTGCAATAAGAAACCCAAATCAGACAAACCTACATTCAGTAATCAATGCTTTAGTATTCTATCTTATTTGGAAAAGTCTTAGATATCAAATGAATTTAAACCAATTTATCATTTAACTTAGCAAAACTTGAATGTTTTAGGTTAGCAAATATTTTGAAAGCTATATAAATTTTTGGCTGCAAACCTTTTTATCTGTTTAACCTACCTGTTCTTAACAATTGCTCATGAAAACTTTTATGAGACAGACAAGTTAATCACCAATTTAAGTTGTCTTTTTGCTGACAAATTGCAATGGAGATAACATGAGCCTATTTGATCTCTAGTAAACCTTGGAAGAATAAAAGTTTTATATTTACTGTTGATAACTCTAAAAACATCTTTATTTTAATTAATTGAACAACCTTGAATGTAGTGCTTGTATCCACTAAAAAGTCAATCCAGGGCGCCTGGGTGGCTCAGTTGGTTAAGCGACTGCCTTCGGCTCAGGTCATGATCCTGGAGTCCCGGGATTGAGTCCCACATCGGGATCCCTGCTCATCAGGGAGTCTGCCTCTCTGACTCTCCCCCCTCTCATGCTCTATCTCATTCTCTCTCTCAAATAAATAAATAAAATCTGAGGGAAAGCACAAGCGGGGGTGGGGGACGGTGGGGGGCAGACGGAGAGGGAGCAGCAGACTCCCAGGATCATGACCTGAGCCAAAGACAGACACTTAACTGACTGAGCCATCCAGGTGCCCCAGGAACTCTACTTTTAATTCTTTGAAGAACACCATACTATTTCCATAGTGGCTGCACCATTTTACATTCCTACCACCAATACACAAATGTTCTGATTTCTCCACATTTTACCAACACTTGTTTTCTTCTTCTTCTTTTTTTTTTAATAGTGGCAATCCTAATAGGGGTAAGATGGAATCTCATTGTGGTTTTGATTTACATTTTTCTAGTTAGTGATGTCAACCATCTTTTCATATGCTTGCTGGCATTTGTGTACCTTCTTTGGAGAAATGTCTATTCAAGTCCTTTGCCCTTCATTCATTCATTTATTCATTCATTCATTGCAGTATAATTAACATAGAGTGTTACAGTAATTTCAGGTGAACAATATAGTGATTTATCAATTCCATACATTATTCATTATCTTATCAAGATAAGTTTATTCTTAATCGTCTCCACTTATTTTATCCATCCCCTCACCCACCTCCCCTCTAGAAACCACTAGTTTGTTCTCTATAGTTAAGAGTGTTTTTTGTCTTTCCCCCCCTTCATTTGTTTCTTAAATTCCACTTATGAGTGAATCATACGGTATTTGCTTTATTTCACTTGGCATTACACCCTCTAGACCTGTCCATGTTGTTATAAATGGCAAAATTTCATTCTTTTTATGGCTGAGTAATATCCATTTTGTATATATACCACATCTTCATCCATTCATCCACAGACGAACACTTGGGTTGCTTCCATATCTTAGCTAGTCTAAATAATGTTGCAATAAACATAGGGGTGCATATATCTTTTTTAATTAATGTTTTCACATTCTTTGGGTAAATTCCTAGTAGAGGAATGAATGGATCATATGGTAATTCCATTTTTAATTTTTTGAGGAACCTCTATTCTGTTTTCCATGGTGACTGCACTAGTTTGCATTCCCATTAACAGTGCACAATGGTTCCTTTTTCTCCACATCCTCAATAACATTTGGTGTTTCTTGTGTTTTAGGTTTTAGCCATTCTGATATCGTATTGTGGTTTTGACTTGCTTTTTCCTGATTAGTGATGATGAGCATCTTTTCACGTGTCTGTTGGCCACCTGTATATCTTCATTGGAGAAATGTCCGTTCATGTCTTCTGCCCATTTTTAAATTGGATTACTTGGTTTTTTTGTTTTTTTGTTTGTTTTTTTGGTGTTAAGTTCTTTATATATTTCTGGATATTAATTCCTTATTGGAAGTATCATTTGTAAATATCTTTTCCATTCAGTAGGTTGTCTTTTAGTTTTGTTGATGGTTTCCTTTGTTGTGCAGAAGCTTTTAATTTTGATGTAGTCCCAAGAGTTTATTTTTGCTTTTGTTTCCCTTGCCTTAGGAGACATATCTAGAAAAATGTTGCTAAGGCCAATGCCAGAGAAATTATTGGGTTTCAGGATTTACATGGTTTCAGGTCTCACATTTAGGTCTTTAATCCATTTTGAGTTTATCTTTGTGTATGGTGTAAGATAGCAGTCCAGGGGGAGCTTGTAAAGATGGCAGGGTAGGAGGACCCTGACCTCATCCTATCCCATGTTTTCAACTAGATATCATCCATATCCAAGTCAGCAAACCAGAGAAGGATCCAAGGACTGACAGAACAAATTCCATGACTAAATATACAGCAGAAACTGCATCTGAAAGTTTTGGAAGGTCAGAGGGAGCTGTGTGTGTGTGGAGAGGGCAGAGAAATGGGCCTGCACACCAGGGAAGACTAATCCCTATAATGTTTGGCTTTAAAAATCAGAGGGGATGAATTCTGTGTTTATAAAACCAAGGTTACTTGGAGCCTGGAGCTTTGAAAATCTGCTAAATCAACCCTGGGTGAGCTGGGAGGGTGACAGCTCCATTACCACCCTTAAAGGTAGTAGCCTGCATGGAAAGGTAACATAAAAATGGCAGTTCACATGATGTGGGGGGGTGGCCAATGGGTGACAGACCTTTTCATACTGATTTTGGAGCGTGTTGGGGGACTTCCCTGAAAATGAGGGAGCTGGCAGGTGCCATTTTCCTCTCCTGCCCCCCCAGCATAAACACAGAGCCACCCATGAGAGGTGGGACTGCACAGACACTTGCTACCTAATCCACTAGCAGTGTGCCATGCCCATGAGTTCTCCTGAGAATTAGCTCAATCCAAGCCTGCTACCCCCAGCCATGGGTCCAGGGCAAATTTTGCTAAAGCCAAGTATGGGCTGCAACCAGCCACTGGGTGTGCACAGTTGCCACAGTGCACCACGCTGTCCACAGCCACATGTCCCCAGCTGCTGTTCATTGTGTGCTGTGCCCAGCTGCCACACCGCACCCAGGTACACACTCTCAGCCATTATCATGTGCTGCACCCAGCTTTGCGTCCCCAGCAACCCCCAGCTACCAAAGCTCCTTGGAGGATCTGACATAGGACTAGTGGCACAGGGCAAATTTTGCTAATATTGCTGCCCACTCCCACATTCTCTAGTGGGCATGCTCCCTGCCTGCCTGGTTCCCGCTAACACCATAGAAAGTAAGCACAGTCCACAACAGCCCACAAAAGTTACTTAGAACAGCAGGGCATAAGCAACACGTATAGGATACTCTCCTGAGCTGCCAGGTGCTGGTGAACAGAGGCCTGCAGGGCACTCCAGGGTCTCTTCTTCATAAAGAGCAATGAGCTGACATTCAAGAGCAAAAGACACAGCTGACTTAACACACAGAAACAGACACAGAGAGGCAGACAAAATGACGAGACAGAGAAATTTATCCCAATGAAAGAATAGGCCACAGCTAGAGATCTAAGCAAAAACAGATATAAGTAACATGTCTGGTAGAAAATTTAAAGAAATGATTATAAGGATATTCACTGGACTGGAGAAAAGAGTGGAAGACATGCATGAGACCCTTAACACAGAGATAAGGAATATCAGTGGAGACAAAGGGCACAATAGGTGAAATGAGAAACACATTTGATGGAATGAACAGAGGGATGGAAGAAGCAGAGCAACAAGTTAGTGACCTAGAAGACAGAGTAATGGAAAGTAATCAAGCTGAACAAAATAGGAGAAAATAATTATGCAAAATGAGAATAGACTTGGGGAACTCAGTGACTCCCTCAGACATAATAATATTTGTATTATAGGAGTCCCAGAAGAAGAGAGAGAAAAGGGGGTAGAAAATTTATTTAAAGAAATAATAGTTGAAAACTATTATTTGGAAACAGATTATCTGGAAACAGATATCCAGATCCAGGAGGCACAGATAATCCCCCACAAAATCAATAAAAACAGACAAATAAGACATATTGTAATTAAACTTGCAAAATATAGTAAGAAAGAGAAAATCTTAAAATTAGCAAGACAAAGAAGTCAGTAACTTACAAGGGAAAACCAATAAGGCTAGTAGGAGATTTTTCAACAGAAACTTTGCAAGCCAGAAGAGAGAGGCATGATATATTCAAAGTGCTAAATGGGAAAAATCTGCAGCCAAGAATACTCTATCCAGCAAGGCTATCACTCAGAATAGGAGAGATAAAGCATTTCCCAGACAAACGAAACTAAAGGAGCTTGTGACCACTAAACCAGCTCTGCAAGAAATATTAAAAAGGACTCTTTGAGTGGAAAGGAGAGACCAAAAGTGACAGTATAGAGGTAGGAAACACAAAAGCAGTAAAAAAAAATATTGCTGTAAAAAAATCAGTCAAGGAACTCACAAAAAAAGGATATAAAGATAACATATACCTAAAATATGGAGAGGAGAGAAGAATGGGTTCAAACTTAAATGACCATCAACTTAAGATACACTGCTATATACAGAAGGGGTTACAAACACAATGTTAACTATATATTGAAACCACTAATAAATATGCAAAGAATAAAGAGAAATAAATCCAAATATATCACTAAAGAAAATCAGCAAAACATGAAAGAAGAAAAGAGAAGAAAGGATCAGATAAAATCTTTAGGAACAATTATAAAACAAGCATTAAAATGGCAATGCATATCTATCAATAATTACCTCGAATACAAATGGACTAAACATTCCAAAGGGTGTCGGGGTGCCTGGGTGGCTCAGTTAAGCATCTGCCTTCGGCTCAGGTCATCCCAGGGTCCTGGAATCGAGCCCCGCATTGGGCTCCCTGCTCGGCAGGAAGCCTGCTTCTCCCTCTCCTACTCTCCCTGCTTGTGTTCCCTCTCTTGCTGTGTCTCTCTGTGTCAAATAAATAAAATCTTAAAAAAACAAAAAAAGATATAGGGTGTCAAAATGGAAAAAAAACCAAGACTCATCTATCTATATGCTGCCTATAAGAGACTCATTTTGCACTAAAGACACATGAAGATTGTTAATGAGAGGATGGAGAAACATCTATCATGCAAATGAATGTTTAAAAGACAGCTGGAGTAGCAATACTTAACATCAGACAAAGTAGACTTTGAAACAAAGACTGTAACAAGAGACAAAGAAGGATACTGTATAATAATAAAGGGGACAATCCAACAAGAAGATATGACATTTGTAAATATTTATGCATGCAGCATAGGAGCACCCAAATACATAAAACAGTTAATAACAAACATAAAGAACTAACCAATAATAATACAAAAACAGTAGGGAAATTTAACACCCCACTTACATCAGTATACCATCTAAACAGAAAAACCAACAAGGAAACAATGGCTTTGAATGACACACTGGTACAGATGGATCTAACAGATATATTCACAGCATTCCATCCTAAAACAGCAGAATACACATTCTTTTCAAGTGCACATGGAACATTCTCCAGAATACTCGCATATTAGCCCACAAAACCAACCTCAACAAATTCAAGATCAAAAATCATACCATGCATCTTTTCTGACCACAACACTATGAAACTAGAAGTAAACCACAGGAAAAAATTTGGAAAGACCACAAATACATGGAGGTTAAATAACATGCTAAACAATAAATGGGCCAACCAGGAAATAAAAGAAGAAATTAAAAAGTACACAGAGGGGCACCTGGGTGGCCCAGTTGTTAAGTGTCTGCCTTCGGCTCAGGTCATGATCCCAGGGTCTTGGGACCAAGCCCTGCATTGGGCTCCCTGCTTGGCAGGAGACCTGCTTCTCCCTCTCCCACTCCCCCTGCTTCTGCTTGTGTTCCGTCTCTTGCTATCTCTCTGTCAAAAAATAAATAAAATCTTAAAAAAAAAAAAAAAAAACCTAAATAAAAAGTACAAGGAAATGAATGAAGATGGAAATGGTCCAAAACCTCTGGGAGGTAGCAAAAGCTGTTCTAAGAGGGGGAGTTTCTAGCACTACAGTCTTACCTCAGGAAGCAGAAAAATCCCAAATAAGCACCTTACATTGCATTTAAAGGAGCTAGAAAAAGAACAACAAACAAAACCTAAAGCCAGCAGAAGGAAATAAGTAATAAAGATTAGAATAGAAATAAATATTTTATAGGAACTAAAAAACAAAACAAAAAACCCCCAAAACAATAGAACAGATCACTGAAACCAGGAGCTGGTTCTTTTAAAAAAAAATTAATAAAACTGATAAATCTCTTACCAGACTTACCAAGAAATAAATAGAAGGGACGCAAATAAATGAAATCACACACAAATGAGAGTGGAGAAATCACAACCAATACCACAGAAATACAATCATAAGAGAACATTGTGAAAAACTATATGCCAACAAATTGGACAACCTAGGAGAGATAGATAAATTCCTAGAAACATATAACTTCCCAAACTGAATCAGGAAGAAATAGAAAATGAACAGACCTGGGACGCCTGTGTGGCTCAGTCCGTTAAGCGTCTGCCTTTGGCTAAGGTCATGGTCCCAGGGTCCTGGGATTGAGTCCAAGGAGCCTGCTTCTCCCTCTGCCTGCCCCTCTCTCTCTCTCTCTCTCTCTGATAAATAAGTAAAATCTTAAAAAAAAAAAAAAAGAAAAAAAAAAAAGAAAGAAAATGAACAGACCAATAACCAGCAAAGAAACTAAATCAGTAATCAAAAAACTTACAACAAACCAAAGTTCAGGACCAGATGGCTTTACAGGTGAATTCTACCAAATATTTAAAGAAAAATTAGTACCAATTCTTAAACTATTTAAAAAAAAAAAAAGAAAAGGAAGGAAAACTGCCAAATTCATTCTATGAGGTCAGCATTACCCTATACCAAACCAGAAAAAGACACTACAAAAAGAGAACTACAGGCCAATATCCCAGATGAATATAGATGCAAATTTCTCAACAAAATACTAGCAAACCAAATTCAACAATATAAGAAAATCATTCAACATGATCAAGTGGGATTTATTCCTGGGTTGCAAGGGTGGTTCAATATTCACAAATCAATCAATGTGATACATCACATCAAGAGAAAGGATAGGAATCATATCATTTCAATAGACACAGAAAAAACATTTGACAAAGTATAGTGTCCATTTATGATAAAAACTCTCAACAGAGTAGGTTTAGAGGGAACATACCTCCACATAATAAAGCCCATATATGAAAAAATCATAGCTAACATCATCCTTAATGGGGAAAACCTGAGCTTTTCCCCTAAGGTAAGGATGTTGATTTTTACTTTTGATCAGTGTACTAATGGAAGTCCTAGCCACAGCAATCAGATGAGGAAAGGGAATAAAAAAGCATCCAGATCATTAAAGAAGAAGTAACACTTTGACTATTTGCAGATGACATGATACTATGTATAGAAAACTTGAGAGACTCCATCAAAATACTGATAGAACCGATACACAAATTCAGTAAAGTCACAGAATACAAAATCAATGTACAGAAACCTGTTGCATTTCTATACACCAATAATGAAGCAGCAGAAAGAGAAATTAAGTCCTATTTTTCAATTGCACCAAAAATAAAAAGATACCTAGGAATAAATTTAATCAACGGGGTGAAAGACCTGCACTCTGAAAACTATAAAACACCGATGAAAGAAATTAAAGATAACACAAAGAAATGGAAAGAAATCATGCTCATGGATTAGAAGAACTACTAATCTTATTTATTTTATTATTTTTATTTTATTTTTTAAAAGATTTTATTTATTTATTTGACAGAGAGAGAAACAGTGAGAGAAGGAACACAAGCAGTGGGAGTCAGAGAGGGAGAAGCAGGCTTCCTGCAGAGCAGGGAGCACAATGCGGGGCTTGATCCCAGGACCCTGGGATCATGACCTGAGCTGAAGGCTGACGCTTAATGACTGAGCCACTCAAGTGCCCCGAAGAGCTACTAATTTTTTTTTTTTAAGAGCTACTAATTTAAAAATGTCCATACTACCCAAAGCAATCTACAGACTTAATGCAATCCTTATAAAAATACCACCAGCATTTTTCACAGAGCTAGAACAAAAAATCCTTTGTATGGAACCATAAAAGACCCTAAATAGCCAAAGCAGTCTTGAAAAGGAAAAGCAAAGCTGGAGGCATCACAATTCCGGACTTCAAGCTATATTACAAAGCTGTAGTAATCAAAACAGCACAGCACTGGTACAAAAATTGACACGTAGATCAATGGAACAGAATAGAAAACCCAAGAATGAACCCACAACTAGGAGGTCAGTCAATCTTCAAAAAAGCAGGAAAGAATATCCAATGCAAAAAACAGTCTCTTCAATAAATTGTGTTGGGAAAACTGGACAGCCACATGCTAAAGAATGAAACTGGACCACTTACACTATGCACAAAAATAAATTCAAAATGGACTAAAGACCTAAATGTGAGACTTGAAACCATAATAATCTTAGAACACAGGCAGTAACTTCTTTGACATCAGCCATAGCAATACTTTTCTAGATAAGTTTCCTGAGGCGAGGGAAATAAAAGCCAAAATAAACTATTAGGATTACATCAGAATAAAAAGATTCTGCACAGTGAAGGAAACCATCAAGAAAACTAAAAAGCAACCTATGGAATGAGAGATGATATTTGCAAATGACATATCCAATAAAGGGTTAGTATCTAAAATATATAAAGTACTTATAAAACTCAACACCCAAAGACCAAATAATCCAATTAAATAATAGGTAGAAGATATGAACAGACATTTCTCCAAAAGAGATTTATGGAGATGCCCGAGTGACTCAGTCTGTTAAGTGTCTGCCTTCAGCTCCGGTCATGATCCCAGGGTCATGGGATCGGGCCCTGTATCCAGTTCCCTGCTCAAGGGGAGCCTGCTTCTCCCTCTCCTCCCTGCTCATGCTCTCTCTTGCATGCTCGCTCTCTCTCAAAAAAAAAAAAAAAAAAAAAAAGACATACAGATAGCTGACAGACACACAAAAAAGACGCTTATCATCATTCATCATTAGGGAAATGCAAATCAAAACTACAATGAAATATCACTTTAGACCTGTCAGAATGGCTAAAATCAACAACACAAGGAATAACAGGTTTTGGTGAGGATGTGGAGAAAAAGGAAACCTCTTGCACTTTTGGTAGGAATGCAAACTGGTGCAGCTACTATGGAAAACATAGTTTTCCATAGTAAACATAGTATGGAGGTTCCTCAAAAGGTTAAAAATAGAACTACCCTGTATGGAAAACATAGTATGGAGGTTCCTCAAAAGGTTAAAAATAGAACTACCCTGTGATCCAGCAATCGCACTATTGGGTATTTACCCAAAGAATACAAAAACACTAATTCAAAGGGATACATACACACCTGTTTATAGCAGCATTATTTACAATAGCTGATGTATGGAAGCAGCCCAAGTGTCCATCAATTGATGAATGGATAAAGAAGTGGTATATATAGAATGGAGTATTATTCAGGCATAAAAAAATGAAATCTTGCCATTTCCAACAACATAAGAGTATAATGCTAAGTGAGGTAAGTCAGAGAAAGACAAATACCACATGATTTTACTCATATGTGGGATTTCGGAAACAAAACAAGCAAAGGGAAAAAATAAATATAGATATATTCTAGATATATATAGATATGGATATAGATAATATATAGATATATATAGATTATATGTATATTCCTTTTTTTAAATTTTTTTAAAAGATTTTATTTATTTATTTGAGAGAGAGAGAATGAGAGAGAGAGCATGAGAGGAAGGAGGATCAGAGGGAGAAGCAGACCCCCCGCTGAGCAGGGAGCCCGATGCGGGACTCGATCCCGGGACCCCAGGATCATGACCTGAGCCGAAGGCAGTCGCTTAACCAACTGAGCCACCCAGGCGCCCCTATATATTCCTCTTCTATTCTTGGAACAGTTTGAGAAGAATAGGCACTAACTCTTCTTTAAATGTTTGGTAAACATTAAATGTAATATTTGGTAACAGGAAATGTTAGAATTCACTTTTGAAGCCATCTGGTTGGTCCTAGACTGTTGGTTGTTGGGAGTTCATTCTGATTCAATTTCATTGCTGGTAATCAGTCCCTTCAAATATTTTATTTCTTCCTGGTTCAGTTTTGGGAGGTTCTATGTTTCTAGAAGTTATCCATTTCTTCTAGGTTGTTCAATATGTTGACCTATAATTTTTCATAATATTCTCTTAAAATCCTTTGTATTTCTGTGGGCTCAATTGTTATTTCTTTTCTTTCATTTCTGATTTTGTTTACTTGAATCCTCTCTCCCTCTTTTAGATGAGTCTGGTAAAGGTTTATCTATTTCATTGATCTTTTCAAAGAACCAGTGGTTAGTTTAATTGATCTGTTCTATTTTTTTAAGTTTCTATTTCATTTATTTTTGCTCTAATCTTTATTAGTTCCTTCTTTCTACTGACTTATGGTTATTTTTCTAGCTCCTTTAGGTGTAAGGTTATGTTGTTTGAGATTTGTCTCATTTCTTGAGGTAGATCTGTGTTGCTATAAACTTCCCTCCTAGAACAGCTTTTGTTGCACCCCAAAGATTTTGTACTATTGTGTTTTCATTTTCATTTGCCCCATGCATTTTTTTTTATTTCCTCTTTGATTTCTTGGTTGACCCATCCATTGTTTAGTAGCACGTTATTTAATTTCTATGTATTTGTGTTCTTTCCAGAGTTTTGCTTGTGGTTGATTTCTAGTTTCATAGCATTGTGGTTGGAAAAGATGCATGGTGTGTCCTTTCCCATTTTTAATCTGGATTAATTGGGTTATTTGGTATTGAGTTATAGAAATTCTTTATATATTTTGGATATTAACCCCTTATCAGATACATGATTTGCAAATATTTTCTTCTATTTTGCAGGTTGCCACTTCACTCTATTAAAAATTTCTGTGCAAAGGAAACAAATTTAATGCAGTCCCATTTGTCTATGGGTACTGTGCTTTTGGTGCTGACTTCCTCTTGTCTGCTGAAGCATACGTTCTACTTATTTTGGAAAAAATACATTAGAAACTTCTGAAGAACTTATTGAAGTAAATTATTTAATGAAGTATAGTTGATACACAACTTTACATTTGTTTCAGGTAATACAGCATAGTGATTTGACAACTCTGTATGTTATGCTCTGTTCACAAGGATATCTACCATCTGTCACCGTACAATGCCATTACAATAGCATTCACTATAGTCCCTATGCTGTACCTTTCATTCCCCTGAATTATTCCATAACTGAAGCCTCTATCAGTCCCCTTCACCCATTTTGCCCATCCCCAGTAACCATCAGTAGCTCTGTTTCTGTTTTTTGTTTATATATTTGTTTTGTTTTTAGGTTCTACATATAAGTGAAATCGTATGGTATTTGTCTTTCTCTGACTTATTTCACTTAGCATAATACCATCCAGGTCCATCTGTGTATTGCAAATGGCAGGACTGCCTTCCTTTTTCTGGTTGAGTAATATTTCTCTGCGTGTGTGTGTGTGTGTGTGTGTGTTCATTATCCATTCATCTATTGATGGACACGTGTATTGCTTCCATATTGTAATTAATGCTGAGATAAACATAGAAGTGCATGTATCTTTTTGAATTAATGTTTCATTTTCTTTGAATAAGTATCTGGTAGGGGAATTAATGGGTAATACTTTATTTCTACTTTTAATTTCTTGAGGAACCTCCATACTGTTTTTCTAGTACTAATGGCTGTAACAATTTGCCTTCCTACCAACAGTGCACAAGTGTTCCTTTTTCTCCTCATCCTTGCCAATATTTATTTCTTGCCTTTTTGATTCTAGCCATTCTGACGGTGTAAGGTGATATCTCATTGTAGTTTTGATTTGTATTTACCCTGATGATGAGGGATGTTGTATATCTTTTCATATATCTGTTGGTCATCTTTGGATGTTGGACATCCAAAGATGTCTTTGGAGAAATGTCCATTCAGATCTTCTACCCATTTTAATTACTTAAAAAAAAAAAAATGACTTTTCTGTTTCTTGTCTAATTGCTGTGGCTATGACTCATAGTGAAATACTTTTTGAAAATCTTAGGCAATTTCTTAAGAAATTTTATTTACAAATCATTACTTAGTTCAGCATAGTAAATATGAGAAGATAATTTATACAATTATATAAGAATTATGATAGAGAAAATTATCCCTCTCAATACCTAGAAGAAACATACCAAGTGCATAGCATTTATGCCACCATTTTCTCCACATACCTAGAAGACATGGCTAAAGAAATAGCATTCCTTTTTTGGTTGAACCCAACTGGGCTTTAGAGCTCTTCTCAGCACAGAGCTCCAAGCAACCAGTCACAGTCAACTGATGCAACATATTAGATGAAATGCATTTGTCATCCTGTCCTTGAAAACATTTACAAAAACACATTAGGTAAAGCAGAATTCCTCAGACATGCCACGTTGAGAAAGTCATAGCTATGACACATAATTAAAATGGAAAAAGTAATATGAAGAGATAATCTTAAAAGCAGCAAGGTAAAAGAACAGTTACATACAAGAGAAACCCCATGTGCCTATCAACTGATTTCTCAGAAGAAACTTTGCAGGATAGAAGGGAGTGGCATAATAGATTCAAAGTCCTTAACGGAAAAAATCTACAACCAAGAACACTATCTGGCAAGATTATCAATCAGAATTGAGGGAGAGATAATAAGTTTCTCAGACAAACAAGAGTTAAAGGAATTTATCACCACTAAACCAGCCTTATGAGAAATGTTAAAGGGAATTCTTAAAATGAAAAAAAGGTCATAACTGGAAGAAAATTCTGAAAGGAAAATATGAGTAAAAGCAAACATAGTTAAGGTAGTAGTTTATAAATTATAAAGCCTGTATGGAGGTGGTGAAACTTAAGAGTAGTTAAATCAATTGTATGTACAAAAACTAGTTAAGGGATACACAAAATAAAAAGATGTAAAATATGACATCATATGTATAAAACCTGAAAGGGTCAGAAGAATGTAGTGCTTTTAGAATGTTTGAACTTAAGTGACCATCAACTTAATATAGACTGCTCTACACATAGGTTATATGTGAACCCCATGGTAACCACAAATCAAAAGCCCAGAATACACAAAAAATTAAGAGAAACTAATCCAAGCATAACACAAATCACAAGGGAAGAGACCAAGAGAAGAAAGAAACAGAAGAACTACAAAGAACTGGAAAACAATTAACAAAATGGCAGCAAGTACATACCTATAAATAATTATCTTAATAAATAGACTATATGCTCTAATCAAAAGACATAGGCTGACTGGATGGATAAAAACAAGACCCATCTCTATGTTTTCTAAAAAAAACTCACTTTACACCATGAGAGACTATGGACTCTGAGAAACAAACGGAGGGTTCTAGAGGGGAGGGGGGTGGGGGGATGGGTTAGCCTGGTGACGGGTATTAAAGAGGGCATGTATTGAATGGAGCACTGGGTGTTATACGCAAACAATGAATCATGGAACACTACATCAAAAACTAATGATGTAATGTATGGTGATTAACATAATAAAATTAAAAAAAAAAAGACTCACTTCACACCTAAAGACATGCAGATGCAAAGTGAAGTGCTGGAAAAAGAATTCCATGCCAATGGAAGCAAAACAAAATAAAACAAAAACAAAAAACTAAACCAAACCAAAACCATACAAAATCAAACAAAACAAAAGGTATGGTAGCAATACTTCTATCAGACAAAATAGACTTTAAAAACAAACAAAAGAAAATGGCAGAGTAGGAAGATCCAAAGCTCCACTATTCCCACAGATACACCTAATTAACACCCACATCAGTATAACTAACCCAGAAAATTACCCTAAAGACTGGCAGAACAGACCCTCCACAGCTAATTGTAGAGAAGAAGCCACATTAAAATAGTAGGAAGGGCGGAGGCATGGTTGGGAATCACAATGTCTGCAGAAGGGAGGGACACCATAAGCACAGAGAAGGGAGAGGAACAGACCGCACCTCAGGCATCCCAGGCACCCCAGGCACAGAGGACGCACATTGGGAAGACAAATTCCCATAACATCTGGCTTTGAAAACCAGAGGGGCTTAACTTGGAGAATTCTTACAATCAGTAGAGGCACAACACAAGGAACTTAAAAAAAAAAAAAAAAATCAGGGCTCTGGCTCTGCAAGAGCAAGAGGGCAATAGGAAACTGAGTCCCTGCCCTTGAAAAGAGAGCATAACAAACAACCTCACTGAGATATAGCATAGAAACAGCATTTTGAAAAACACTCCTTAGGAAGGAGATTTGTTTACTAATCTCAAAATGTGTACTGGAGGGGCAGAGAAATTTAAGAGACTTCTCCAGGAACAAAAGAGCTGAAGACACCGTTTCCCTCCTCTGCTCCCCAGCACAGATACACAGACATCTGTGGGAACCAGAGCAAACACTCCCACCTACCTTGCTAACAGTGTACTCACCCTCCATAATCTCTTATAGATCAGCCCCCTTTAACCTGTCATCTGCCGGAGTTCTCCAAAGTGGCTCCAGGTCACTTCCTACAGCACAGTAGGAGACTTTAATACCCCACTACATCAATGGATAGATCGTCCAAACAGAAATCAACAACAAAAAAGTACCTTTGAAGGACACATTGGATAAGATGGATCTAATAGATATATTCAGAACATTCCATCCTAAAATAGCAGCACATACATTCTTTTCAGGTGTACATGGAACATTCTTCAGAATAGATCATGTTAGGCCACAAAACAAGTCTCAACAAATTCAAAAAGAATGAAGTCATAGCATGCATCTTTTTCAACCACAATACTATGAAACTAGAAATCAACCAGAAGAAAAAAATCTGGAAAAACCCCCACAAATACATGAAGATTAAATAACATGCTACTAAACAATGGGTAAACCAAGGCATCAAAAGGAAATAAAAAAATATGTGGAGATAAATGAAAATGAAAACACAATGGTCCAAAATCTTTGGGATACAGCAAAAGTCGTTCTAAGAGGGATGTTTATAGCAATACAGGCCTGCTCCAAGAAGCAAGAAAAATCCCAAAGTAACCTTACACCTAAAGGAGCTGGAAAAAAAGAACAAAACCACAAACCAGTAGAAGGAAGGAAATAAAGATTAAAGCAGAAATAAAATAGAAACTAACAAACAATAGAACAGATCAATAAAACCAGGAGCTGGTTCTTTGAAAAATCAACAGAATTGGGGTGCCTGGTTGGCTCAGTCAGATGAGCATCCAACTCTTGGTTTCAGCTCAGGTCATCATCTCAGGGTCATGAGAGAGACCCCTGCATTGGGCTCTGTGCTCAGTGGGGAAGTCTGCTTGAGATTCTTTCTCTCCCCCTCTGCCCACCACCCCATGCTCTTTCTCTCAAATGTTTTTTAAAAAAGAAAAGATTTTATTTATTTTTAAATTAATATATAATATATTGTTTCAGTGGTACAGGTCTGTGATTCATCAGTCTTACACAATTCACAGCACTCACCATAGTACATACCCTCCCCAATGTCCACCACCCAGACACCCTATGCCTCCCACTCCCCTCTGCTCTAGCAACCCTCAGTTTGTTTTCTGAGAAAAAAAATAAAGATTAACAGAATTGATAAAACTTTAGCCTGATTCACCAAAGAGAGAGAGAAACTCAAATTAACAAAATGAGAAATGAAAGACAATAACCAACACCACAGAAATACAAAAGATTGTAGAATATTATGAAAAATTATATGCCAACAGACTGGACAATCTGGAAGAAATAGGAAAATTCCTGGAAACATATAACCTCCTAAATTGAATCAGGAAGAAATAGAAAAATTTGAACAGATTAGCAGCAATGAAATTGAATCAGTAGTCAAAAAATTCCTAATAAACAAAGGCCAGGACCAGATGTCTTCAGAGGTGAATTCTACGAAATATTTAAAGAGTTAATATCCATTCTTCTCAAACTACTCCAAAAACAGAAGAGGAAGGAAAACTTCCAAATTCATTCTTTAAGGCCAGCATTACTTTGATACCGAAACCAGATAAAGATACTACAAAAACAGAACTACAGGCCAACATCTCTGAGGAATGTAGATTTAAAAAAATCCTCAACAAAATATTAGTAAATTGAATCCAATACATTTAAAAAAATCATTCACCATGATCAGTTGGGATTTATTCCTGAGATACAAGTGTGGTTCAATATCTGCAAATCAATTAACATGATACATCACACTGACAAAAGAAAGAATAAGAACTACATGATCTTTTCAATAGATGCATAAAAAGCATTGACAAAGTACAACATCCATTCATGATAAAAACCCTCAATAAGGTAGGTTTAGAGGGAACACCCCTCAACATAATAAAAGCCATATATGAAAAACCCTCAGCTAACCTAATACTCAATGGTGGAAAACAGAACTTTTCCCCTAAGATCTCCAGGAACAAAACAAGGATGTCCATTCTCACCCCTTTTATTCAATATAGTACTGGAGTCCTATCTACAGCAATCACACAAGAAAGAGAAATAAAAGGCACCCAAATTGGTAAGGAAGAAGTAAAACCTTCATTATTTGCAGATGACATGAGACTACATATAGAAAACCCTGAAACTCCATTGAAAATCTACTAGAACTGATAAATGAATTCAATAAGGTCACAGGATACAAAATCAATTTATAGAAACCCATGCATTTTTATATACTAATAATGAAGCAATAGAGAGAGAATTTAAGAAAACAATCCCATTTATAATATCACCAAAAAGAATAAAATACCTAGGAATAAACTTAACCAAGAAGGTGAAAGACCTGTATTGCAAAAACTATAAAGCATTGATAAAAGAAACTGAAGATGACACAAAGTGAAAAGATATTGCATGTTCATAAATTGGGAGAACAAATATTGCTAAAATGTTTACACTACCGAAAGCCATCTACAGATTCAATGCAATCCTTATCGAAATAGTAACAACATTTTCACAGAACTAGAATAATTCTAAAATTGGCATGGAACCACAAAAGACCCCAAATGGCCAAAGCAACCTTGAGGAAAAAAAAAAAAGCTGGATTTAAAATTCCAGATTTCAAATATACTACAAGCTGTAGTAATCAAAAACAGTATGGTACTAGCACAAAAACAAACACATAGATCAATGGAACAGAAAGAAGAACCCAGAAATAAAACCATGATTGTATGGTCAATTAATCTATGATAAAGGAGACAAGAATAGGCAATGGAAAAGAGTTAGTCTCTTCAACAAATGGTGTTGGGGAACCATGTTGCATGGGGACAGCTACATGCAAAAGAAGGAAATTGGACCACTTATACCATATACAAAGATAAAGTCAAAATGGATTAAAGATGTAAAGGTGAGACCTGAAACCATAAAAATACTAGAAGAGATCACAAGCAGTAATTTCTCTGACATCTGCAGTAGAAACATTTTTCTAGATAGGTCTTCTGAGGCAAGGGAAACAAAGACAAAAACAAAAAGCTATAGGGACTACATCAAAATAAAAAGCTTTTTTTTGCATAGCATAGGAAACCATCAGTAAGACAAAAGACAACCTTCTGAATGTGAGAAGATATTTGCAAATGATATATCTGACAAGTGTGTAGTATCCAAAATACATAAAGAACTTATACAATTCAACATCTAAATAACAGATTATCCAATTAAAAGTGGGCAGAAGACATGAACAGACATTTCTCCAAAGAAGACATCCAGATGGCTAATAGACACATGAAAAGAGCCTCGATATCACTCTTCAGCAAAATGCAAATAAAAACCACAATATGTTACTTCACACCTGTCAAAATGGCGAAAATAAAAACCACAAGAAACAGCAAGTGTTGGCGAGGATGTAGAGAAAACAGACCCCTTATGCACTGTTGGTGGGAATGCAAACTGGTGCAGTCACTGTGGGAAACAGTATGGAGTTTCCTAAAATTAAAAATAGAATCACCACATGATCCATTCATTCCTCTACTAGGAATTCACCCAAAGAATACAAAAACACTAATTTGAAAAGATATATGCACTCCTATGTTTATTGCAACCTTATTTAGAATAACCAAGATATGGAAACAACCCAGTGTCCATCACTCGATCAATGGATAATGAAGAGGTGTGTATACGCATGCATGCACGCACACACCCCACACTGGAATATTACTCAACCATAAAAATGAAATCTTGCCATTTGCAACAAGTATAATGCTAAGCAAGATAAGTCAGATAAAGACAAGTACCATATGATTCACTCATATGTGAAATTTAAGAAACAAAACAAATGAAAAAAGGAAACAAAAACAGACTCTTAAAATCGGAGAACAAACTGGTGGTTCCCAGAGGGGAGGTGGGTTGGGGGGTGGGTGAACAGGTAAATGAGATTAAGCATACACTTTTCATGGTGAGTATTGAGTAATGTATAGAGTTGTTGAATCATTGTATTGTACACCTGAAACCAATATAACACTGTACATTAATTGTACTGGAATTTTGCAAAACCATCTGTCCACTTTTATGTGACTGCTTGTCTAATCAGAAAAAGAAATCACCTTATTTTTTGGTCCTACTCATTAGCCCCAAGTGTCTTCTCCATTTGCATCTTCTATTCCCTCTGCAAAATCCATTGCCCTCTTTCTTTGCATCTTTGACTTCTTTCCCCAAGATTAATTGAAGATAATCACTGAAAAATTATGAAATTCTCATATTTGATGTTGGTCCTGCTAAGCGATTTTCCCAATCCTGTTCAAAATTCACCTTAGACATGTGACCAACCTCCTGTAACATCACTCTGATCCCAACCCCCTTAAAAGTCATGTGGTGAAATGTACAAAACAACAGTTCACAATATCTGACTGAAGCTCAGAGCCAGCTTTGTTTTTGTTGTTTTTTCTTTCTTCTGAACATTGTACATAGATTTTGAAAATATGCTAGAAATTTTTGCACATATTTTAAGGACATTTGGTATAAATATGCTGTTTATATAAATTATAATTATATAAACACATTATAAATTATAAATCTTCCTAGGACTTCTTTTGAAAACCATAGGAAAAAAACATTTATAAAGCCACAAACTCAATTTTCATGAAACTAGGAAACAGAAAATTCACTAATTCTAAATTGAATGCAAGTGTTTTCAAAAGCAATTGAGGTCAGCAGAATTTTTCAGAAGTCTAGGTAGAAGGCAGAAATGAGAATAGCAGAGGACAGAGGGATGTGGCAGCAACAGGCCCTAGAAATCATCAGCAAGAGGAATTTTCCAGATCAGCAGGACCTCATTCTTAGACCTGCTGTGGACAGGACTGAGTTTGAATGGGTTTCAAGTTCTGGCAAAGAGACAGAGAAAGGTAGAAGGTGCTCAGGGGTATCCAGAGTAGTACATATCAAAAGCAGCAACCAAAGCACATCTCTAAAAATGAAGGGATCACCTTCTCAGGTAAGCATATCATAGGGTGAAGCAATGAAAGGAGTGCAAAACAGACTGTAACATGAACCAGATGAAGTAGAGAGAGGCATACACAGAGGAAAAAAAAAAAGGCAGAAAAAATATTTGAAATAGTAACGGCTAAAAACATCCCACATTTTTTTTTTTTTAGATTTTTTTTTTTTTTTTTTATTCATGAGAGACAGAGTGAGAGAGAAAGGCAGAGGGAGAAGCAGGCTCCCAAGGAGCAGGGAGCCCGATGCGGGACTCGATCCCAGGACCCTGAGATCATGACCTGAGCCGAAGGTAGATGCTTAACCATCTGAGCCACCCAGGCGCCCAACATCCCACATTTGATTAAAACATTTATCTACAAAACGAAGCAGCTCAACAAACTCTAGGTAGGATAAATTTAAACAGATCCATACCTACACACATATTTATTTGTTTATTTATTTATAAATTTTATTATGTTATGTTAGTCACCATACATCATTAGTTTTTGATGTAGTGATCCACGATCCATTGTTTTCGTATAACACCCAGTGCTCCATGCAGTATGTGCCCTCCTTAATACCCATCACCTGATGAATGGATAAAGAAGATGTGGTATATATACAATATAATATTACTTAGCCATCAATGAAATACCCATCACCGGGCTAACCAATCCCCCCTCCCCCCTCCCCTCTAAAACACTGTTTGTTTCTCAGGTCCATAGTCTCTCATGGTTCATCTCTCCCTCCAATTCCCTCCGCCCATTTTTCCCTTCCTTCTCTTAATGTCCTCCATGTTATTCCTTATGTTCCACAACTAAGTGAAACCATATGATAATTGACTTTCTCAGCTTGACTTATTTCACTTAGCATAATCTTCTCCAGTCCCATCCATGTTGATGTAAAAGTTGGGTATTCATCTTTACACACATCATATTTAAATTGCCAAAAGACAAAAAGAAATTTTTGGACATACCACAAAGAATCCCCATAAGATCAACACCTGACTTCATCAGAAACAATGAAGGCTAGAAGGCAGTGGGATGACATATTCAAAGTGTTTTTTTCTTTCAAATTTTTATTTAAATTCTAGTTAGTTAACATATAGCATAATATTGTTTTCAGAGTAGATATTTAGTGATTCGTTACTTACATATAACACCCAGTGCTCATCCCAACAAGTGCCCTCTTAGTGTCCATCACCCAATTACCCCATCCCCCCACCCACCTCCTCTCCAGCAACCCTTATTTTGTTCTCTATAGTTAAGAGTCTCTTATGGTTTGCCTCCCTCTTTTTATCTTACTTTTCCTTCCCTTCTCCTATGTTCATCCGTTTTGTTTCTTAAATTCCACATGAGTGAAATCATATGGTATTTTTCTTTCTCTGACTTATTTCTCTTAGCATAATACACTCTAGTTCCATCCACGTTGTTGCAAATGGCAAGATTTCATTCCTTTTGATGGCTAAGTAATATTATATTGTATATATACCACATCTTCTTTATCCATTCATCAGTTGATGGGTATTTGGACTCTTTCCATATTTGGCTATTGTTGATAATGCTGTTATAAACATTGGGGTGCATGTACCCCTTTGAATCTGCATTTTTGTATCCTTTGTGTAAATACCTAGTAGTGCAATTATTGGATCATAGGGTAGTTCTATTTTTAACTTTTTGAGGAACCTCTATATTGTTTTCCAGAGTGGCTGCACCGGTTTTCACTCCCACCAAAAGTGCAAAAGGATTCCCTGTTCTCCACATCCTCACCAACATCTGTTATTTCCTGAGCTAATTTTAGCCATTCTGACAGGTGTGAGGTGGTATCTCCTTGTGGTTTTGATTCGTATTTCCCTGATGATGAGTGATGTTGAGCATCTTTCCATGTGTCTGTAAGCCATCTGATGTCCTCTTTGGAAAAGTGTTTATTCATGTCTTCTGCCCAATTCTTAACTGGATGATTGTTTTTGTTTTTGTTTTTTTGGCGGGGAGGGGTGTTGAGTTTGATAAAAAAAAAAAAAAGAACTTAAGATTTTATTTATTTATTTATTTGAGACAGAGAGAATGAGAGAGAGAGAGCACATAAGAGAAGGGAGGGTCAGAGGCAGAAGCAGGCTCCCTGCCGAGCAGGGAGCCCGATGCGGGACTTGATCCAGGGACTCCAGGATCATGACCTGAGCCGAAGGCAGTCGCTTAACCAACTGAGCCACCCAGGCGCCCTTGATAAGTTCTTTATAGATTTGGATACTGACCCTTTATCAGACATGTTATGTGCAAATATCTTCTTCCATCCCATAGGCTGCCTTTTTGTTTTGTTGATTGTTTTCTTTGCTGTGCAGAAGTTTTTATCTTGATGAAGTCCTGATTGTTCATTTTTGCTTTTGTTTTTGTTTTCTTTGCCTCTGGAAATGTATCTAGTATGAAGTTGCTCCAGCTGACGTGCAAGAGGTTTATGCCTGTGTTCTCCCCTAGCACTTTGATGGTTTCTTGTCTCACATTTGGGTCTTTCATCCATTTTGAATTTATTTTTATGTATGGTATAAGAAAGTGGTCCATTTTCATTCTTCTGCATGTTGCTGTCCAATCAGTGTACTGCTTCTCCTTGTGTGACCCAGGGGATCCTCAGACCACACTGCCCACTCCTGGGTCACTACCCTCCTTTCCCACTCACTTAGTGAGCACCACTAAGCCTACCAGGCATGACCCTGGTGATGGCCTGGACTTCTGAAACTTCAGACTCTGTGCTCCAATGTTTATAAAAATGTGTAGTATTCAGCCCACTCCTTTTCCTGGGCTATGGTTTTGGGGAAGAGTTTTTCTTATGCAATTCCCTGCATGTAGTTTCACGCTCTTTCTCTTTCACTTTCTCACTCACTCCTCTGTGATCAGGGCTCCCTCCCCATCGCAGCACCCACAGCTCTTCTCTTCCCCAAAATCCACTCTATGCAGCTCCTACCTTCCACAATGTGGCAGTTTTTCACCCCTAGTTGTGCATTTTTGCTCTCTTGGTCCTCAGATCGATTTCTTGAGTGCTCAAAATGATTTGATACTGTATGGTGACTAACATAACATAATAAAAAAAAAAAAACCAAAATGATTTGATATTTACCTAGCTATGTTCAAAGGATGAGGCAAGGATGAGGTCTCCCTATTCCACTGCCATCTTAACTCCTCCTCCCTTAAAGTGTTAAAAGAAAAAAGTCAACTAAAAATTATACATCCAGCAAAACTATCCAAAAATGAAGGGAAATAAAGACATACCCAAGTTTCAAAAAAACTAAGGGAATTTGTTGCTAGCAGGTATACCCCCATAATAAGTTCTAAAAGAAGTTTTTCTGGCTGAAAAGAAAGGACACTAGATAGTACCTTACATCCTCATGAAGAAATAAAGAGCACAAATAAAGGTAATTACATAGTGGGTTAGTTTCCTATGGCTACTGTAAAAAAATTACCAAAAACTTAATGGCTTAAAACAATGCAAATTTATTATCTCATGATTTTCAAGTTTAGAAGTCCAACACAGGTCTCACTGGCTTAAAAATCAAGGTGTCAGCTGGTCTACATTCTCTTCTGGAAAGCTCTAGGTGGGAAATCCACCAAATTCCCTTTTCTAACTTCTACTTGCACTCCTTGAATCATGGACCCCTTCCTACATCTTCAAAATCAGAAATGGTGGGTTGAGACTTTCTCATATCCTATCACTCTGACCTCTTCTTCTGCTTCCTTCTTCCATTTTTAAAAACACTGCTTACATTGTATCCATCTCACTAATCCAGGATAACCTCCCCTCTCTTAAAGTCAGCTGATGAGCAACATTAATTCTTTCTGGAACCTTAATTACACTTTGCCATGTAACTTAACATCATCATAGGTTTCAAAGATTATGACAAGAACATCTTTGGGGAGCCATTATTCTGCCTAACACACATAAGTAAATATAGAAGACAATACAAACATATTTTTTGTTACTTATCCTCTTAATTGATTTAAAAGACAACTGCATAACATAATGACACAGCTATATTGATATATTTATAATATATAAAGATGTAATCAATATAATGATAATACACAATAACACAAGGAAGGGGAAAGGAAAGGGAACTATATATATATATTAGGAATTTAATATTATTTTAAACTAGATTGTTTTATGTTAAGATGCATATTGTAATCCCCAGAGTAACCACTAAGAAAATAATTCCAAAAAATATATAGTAAAGAGGAAAGAAATTAAAATAGTACACCAGAATGTATATTTAACACAAAAGGTGATAAAGGGGGAACAAAAAATGTCATGAGATATGTAAAGAAAAATCTTTCACTAGAGGAGTTGACCCCTGCCCCTACCTACCCACGCTTCCCTAATCACATGCCAGTAGCTAGTCAAGGAAAGTACAAGTAAATACAAATTCATCAGATATGAATTATAAAATATAATGATAGTGCATCTATTTTTAAAATTCTATGCAATAAGAAAAATATGAGAAAATAGAGCAAACCTTGCCTATAAAAATTAAAATCCATCAGAAAGAACTGTCACAGAACAGATAAGATTTGTATTCAAATAAAATTACATTTATGAAGTAAGAGAGCAAAGCACAAATAGAATTGAGATAACAGATGTTGATAGCATGATAGAGAACAGGAAGAGAAAGCGGCATTGGCAGGACTTAAAAGGAAAGCAAAAAAAAAAAAAATCAAATATAAAGAATATGTCATTTAAAAGCTCAAGGAAAACAGACATTATGAAAAGCATAGTAAGAGATAGACAGGAAAAAAATGGGGAAGTGAAGCAAAATAAAACCAAAACAGAGAAAGAGCTCAAAGGAATTAGAGACAAAGATCATAGATATGTAAGACAGGCAAAGGATAGCCTACTTATGCATAGAATCCAACAGAAGAAAGTGAAAACTGTGGAATGGAATACACATTTGAAAATATAATTATAGAAAATATTCCTGAAATATAAGAGTTAAATCTACCTATTGAATGGACACCCTGTATCTGGGAAATGTGGCCCCATATTAACAACACAGGCACATTTTAGTAAAGTCATCACCTTTAATTAATTAATTAATCTTTAAAATAAACTTTTAATTTTTACTTTTAGTTGGATATCTGGGTCTGAAATGTCAAGCCATCACCTTTAAAGAAGAAAATCATTTGGAAACCCAAATGAAAGGATTATATCGCTTATTGAAAAAAGAGAAAATCAGGCTATCACATTACTCAAGAACAACATTCAATGCCAGAAGATAGTTTAAACACTTATAACTCAAAGTATGAACCAGCCATTTTACTTCTAACATAAAGCCTATAGAAAATAGCTTAATTTAATCAGAAGTGTTGGTTCACAACATAGGACATCCTTAGTCTATATGTGTACTTCATTTATACATATGTATTTATTGTAATTTTATGTTAAATTATTAAAATGAACCATTAAATATCATTAATACTCATGAAACCAACACAAGAACTCAATAACTTTCATCTATTTTTCCTATTCCACCAGAGGTAATTATCAACCTGACATATAAAAAAAATTATTCCCTTGTACATGTATATTATCATATATATGTATTCACAAAAATTGCTTAGTTTTAGCAATATATAGTTATTTATAAAAATTGCTTAATTTTTTATACAAGTGCATCACATTGTAATCTTCTCACCCTTCATTTTATCACACATTACCATATTTCATTGAATATAAGGACTCAAATGTAAGATACAGCATTACTTTATGTAATATTACATATTACAGTTTTACAGATGTCAAAATGAAAAAGATGAGAATAAAACACAGCACATTGCTAAGATTAATCTATAACTGTGGACTATGGCTATCAATCATTAATTTTTTTTAAAGGTTTTATTTATTTATTTGAGAGAGAGAGAAAGAGAGAGAGCACAAGAGGGAAGAGGGTCAGAGGAAGAAGCAGACTCCCTGCTGAGCAGGGAGCCCGATGCGGGACTCGATCCTGGGACTCCAGGATCATGACCTGAGCTGAAGGCAGTCGCTTAACCAACTGAGCCACCCAGGCGCCCCCTCAATCATTAATTTTGACTGTTAAAAATTCAGTTTGAGGAATATACCTTGATTTGTTTATCCATTTGCTTTTTGATGGTCATTCAATTTTTGCTATTATAAACAGTGCTGTTGTGAACATGCTTGTATGTCACTTCTGGAATATGCAAGAGTTTCCCTTGAGTAGAAGTGAAATTTCTCGGTTATAAGGGAATAAATGTTTCACATTGCAAGTTACTGCTAGACTGTTTTCCAGTAGTTACAACAATTTATACTCTTGGCAGGAATAGAGCTCTTGATTATATTTCTTCCAACAATAAATACTACATTCCAGATTCTTGGAGTTCAGATGGCAGAGTAGGAAGGGGACCCTGAACTTGCCTCATCCCTTAAACACAGCTAGATCAACATCAAATCATTTTGATCAACTAGGAAATCAATCTGAGGATTAAGAAAATAATCTGCACAAATGGAGGGAGAGAAGATGGCAGATGCAAGTTTCAGAACTGTGAACTGGGGGAGAGAAAAGCTGTGGTGTCCCAAAGAGGAGGGAACCCTTTGTGCAGAGCAAAGTCAGGGAGAGGGAGAGAGGAGAGAGAACAGTCCTTTGGGTTTGTACAACACACCATGGTGAGGGGATCCCTTGGGTTGCACTGGGAGAGATTTCTCCCCTTCCTGGAGTACATTTGAAAGAAGGTATTTTGCCTCTCCAAGGGCAAAAGGCCCACCAGAAGCCATTGAGTGGCCATTCAACAGCCGGGGATAAAGGCGTGCATGTAGAGGATAGATAACCTGGTTGAAGCTTTTTGCTGTGCATCACAATAGACTCTAGCCACCAAGGATGCACCATGTGACAGTTTTTCTGGGATGCAACCATGCCAGGCATGCTTCAAGACTCTCTTCCAGGGGAGGGGAGTGGGTCTCCAACTTGCCAGACACTTTCAGACTTGGAGTTTTGAATTCCAGCCACCAGCCAGAGATAAAACACAGGAGAACTGTAGCACCAGGTAGGCCAACAGCTGGGCACAGTGAGGTTAAAGGAAGGGATCTGACAAAAGCTTGGGACACAGGAGAGGAAACTGTTTGCTTTTCTGTGAGGGCCTCCTGAACAATGTTGGCCACAAGTTCCCCTCCTTGGGGACAAGAAGGCAGGGTAACACCATCTTCTTACCCCCCCCACCCCTGCCCCACCAGCATGGTCAGAAGTCAGAGAGAAACACCAGGTCTCCAGTGGAGGCTGGAGTCGCTTACACCAAAACCCAACCCCCTGCACCTGGCAGGGGCATCTTTACAAGGGCAGTTCTGACTGTGAGCCAGTGCAGTGGGCCTCTTCTGAGGGAGAGGGCCAACAGAGGCCCCCCACATGTACCAAGTCTACTGATCATAGAGTGCTCCAGATCATTAGCTTCCATTTCTGGTGGACATAGGACCAGCCTTTCCCTTTTTCTTTTTCTTTCTATTTTCTATTTCTTCTTCTTCTTTTTTTTTGCTTCTTTTTTCTTTGGTATCAGACATAGGTTTTGTTCATTTTTTGGTTTGTTCCTTTGTCTTTTTTTCGGATCAAGTGCCCCCCACCACTTTTCTTATTCTTTGCAATCAGGTGGATAGTTTTTTGTTTGTTTGCTTGCTTTTTAGTTCCTTTTCCTTTTCTCTTTTCTTGGATTAGCCTTTTTTTTTTTTCTTTCTTCCAGGCTTATTTCAACAAACAAATCAAAGTACACCTAGTTAAAGGTCCAAACACTCCCCACTGCAAGCAAGGAGGAACTCTTTAGAGGCCTGACCAGTGGAAAAAGGCAGCAAAAACACAACAGCAAAGTGCACACAGCATACACCAGAAACACTTCCTGAAGCATCAGGCCCTAGACAGTGCAGGACCCCTTCTTAAAATAGTGTTATTCTCAGGAGCAGGAAACGTAACAAGTTTTCATAATACACCAAAGACAGAAGCCTAGTCATAATGACAAGATGGAGGAATTCTCCCCAAAAGAAAGATCAAGAGGAAATCACAGCCAGGGATTTGCTCAAAACAGATATAAGCAATATATCTGAATAAGAATTTAGAACAACAGTAATAATACTAGCTGGGCTTGAAAGAAGCATAGACGACATGAGAGAAACCCTTGCTGTAGAGATAAAGGACCTAAAAACTAGTCAAGCTGAAATTAAAATATAGTGTAACTGAGATGTAAAACCAACTAGATGTAATCATAATGAGGATTGAAGAAGCAGAGGAGACAATAGGTGATATAGAAGATAAATTATGGAAAATAATGATGCTGAAAAGAAGAGGGAAAGAAAACTATTAGATCATGAATACAGAGACTTAGGGAAATCAGCGATTTCACAAAGTGCAATTATATCTGGATCATAGGAGTCTCAGAAGAGGAAGAGCAGGAAAAGGGGGCAGAAGGTTTATTTGAACAAATTATAGCTGAGAACTACCTTAATCTAGGGAAGGAACAGGCATTCAAGTCTAAGAGGCGAGAGAACTCCCCTCAAAAATCAAGAAAAACTTGTCAACACCAAGACATATCATAGAGAAAATTGCAAAATACAAAGATAAAGAGAATTCTGAAAGCAGCTAGGGACAAAAGGTCCTTAATCTACAAGGTTAGACACATAAGATTAGCAGCAGACCTGTCCACAGAGACCTTGCAGGCCTGAAAGGAGTGGCATGATATATTCAACGTGCTAAATGGGAAAAATATGCAGCCAAGAATACTTTACCCAGATAAGCTGTCATTCAAAATAGAAGTAGAGATAAAAAGCTTCCAGGACAAATAGGAATTAAAAGAATTTGTGATCATAAAACCAACCCTGCAAGAATATTAAAAGGGATACTTTAAGCAAAGAGAGAGCCCAAAAGTAACATAGACCAGAAAGGAACAGAGACAATATACAGAAAGGTATATTGTCATCACTTTACAGGTAAAACAATGGCACTAAATTCATATCTTTCAATAGTTAATCTGAATGTAAATGAGCTAAATGCCCCAATCAAAAGAAGCAGGGTATCAGATTGGATTAAAAAGCAAGGCCCATTGATATGCTGTCTGCAAGAGACTCATTTTAGACCCAACAACACCTCCAGATTGAAAGTGAGGGGGTGGAAAACCATTTATCATGCTATGGACATAAAAATAAAGGTGAGGTGGTAATCCTTATATCAGACAAATTAGATTTTAAACCAAGACTGTAATAGAGAAGAAGAAGGACACTATATCATAATTAAAGGGTCTATCCAACAAGAAAATCTAATTGTAAATATTTATGCCCCTAACATGGGAGCAACCAGTTATATAAACCAATTAAAAACAAGATTAAAGAAACACATTAATAATACAATAATAGGGGACTTTAACTTCCCACTCACAGCAATGGACAGATCATCTAAGCAGAAGATCAATAAAGATCTGGCTTTGAATGACACACTGGACCAAATAGACTTAACAGACATATTCAGAGCATTTCATGAAGAATACATACTCTTTTCAAGTGCACATGGAACATTCTCCAGAAGAGATCGCATACTGTGTCACAAGTCAGGCCTCAACCAGTACAAAAAGATTAAGATCACACCGTGCATATTTTCAGACCACAATGCTATGAAACTTGAGGTCAATCACAAGAAAAAATTTGGAAAGACCACAAATACGTGGAGATTAAAGAACATCCTACTAAAGAATGAATGGGTTAGCCAGGAAATTAAAGAAGAAATAAAGTACATGTAAGCAAATGAAAATGAAAACATGACAGTCCAAAACCTTTGGGACACAGCAAAAGCAGCCCTAAAAGGGAAGTATATAGCAATATAGGCCTTCCTCAAGAAGCAATAAAAGTCTCAAATACACAACCTAACCTTACATTTAAAGAAGCTGGAAAAAAGAGCAAATAAAGCCCAAAGCCAGCAGACAAAGGGAAATAATTAAGATTATAGCAGAAATAAATGACAGAAAAAAAAAACCACATTAGAACAGATCAACGAAACTAGGAGCTGGTTCTTTGAAAGAATTAACAAAATTGATATGAGCAATTATAGGTCAATAAACTGGGAAACTGGAAGAAGTGGACAAATTCCTAGAAACAAACTACGCAAATGGAAACAGGAAGAAATAGAAAATTTAAACAGACCTATAACCAGCAAAAAAATTGAATCAGTAATCAAAAATCTCCCAACAAACAAGCGTCCAGGGCTGCATGGCTTCCCAGGGGAATTCTACCATTTAAAAAAAATTTATTTATTTATTTGAGAGAGAGTGAGAGCACACACACAAGCAGGGGGAGTGGCAGAGGGAGAAGCAAGCTCCCTGATGAGCAGGAAGACAGATGTGGGGCTTGATCATGACATGAGCCAAAGGCAGATGCTTAACTGACTGAGCCACCCAGGAGCCCCTCTATCAAACATTTAAAGAAGAATACCTATTCTTCTAAAGCTGTTCCAAAAAATAGAAATGGAAGGTAAACTTCCAAACTCATTCTATGAGGCCAGTGTTACCTTGATTCCAAAACCAGACAAAAACTCCCACTAAAAAGGAGAATTACAGACCAATATCCCTGATGAACATGGATGCAAAAATTCTCAACAAGATATTAGCTAATCAAATCCAACAATACATGAAAAGGGTTATTCACCATGACCAAGTGGGATTTATTCCTGGGCTGCAGGGGTTGTTCAATATCCACAAATCAATGTGATACACCACATTAATAAGAGAAAGGATAAAAATGATATGATCCTCTCAACAGATGCAGAAAAAACATTTGACAAAATACAGCATCGTTTCTTGATAAAAACCTTCAAGAAAGTAGGGATAGAAACAGTATACCTCAACATCATAAAGGCCACCATATAGGAAAGACCCAAAGCTAATATCATCCTCAATGGGGAAAAAAATGAGAACTTTTCCCTTAAGGTCAGGAACACGACAGGGATATCTGCTCTCAACACTGTTGTTCAACGTAGTACTGGAAGTCCTAGTCTCAGCAATCAAACAACAAAAATAAATAAAAGTCATCCAAATTGGCAAGGAAGAAGTCAAACTTTCATTCTTCTCAGATGACATGATACTCTATTTAGAAAACCTGAAAGACTCAACCAAAAAATTGCTAGAACTCATACAAGAATTCAGCAAAGTGGCAGGATATAAAATCAACATAAAAAATCTGTTGCATTTCTATACACCAATAATGAAGCAGCAAAAAAGGAATCAAGAAATCGATCCCATTTACAATTACACCAAAAATCATAAGATACTAGAACATAACCAAAGAGGTAAATGATCTATATGCTGAAAATTATATCACATTTATGAAAGGAATTGAAGACACAAAGAAATGGAAAAACATTCCACGCTCTTGGATTAGAAGAATATTGTTAAAATGTCTATAATACCTAAAGCAAAGAGCCAATTTAATGCAATCCCTATCAAAATACCACCAGCATTTTTCACAGAGCTAGAACAAACAATTCTAAAATTTGTATGGAACCAGAAAGAACCCGAATAGCCAAAATAATGTTTAAAAAGAAAAGTGGGAGGCATCACAATTATGGACTTCAAGCTGTATTAAAAGCTCTAATCATCAAGACAGTATGGTGCTGGCACAAAAACGGACACATAGATCAATGGAACAGAATAGAGAACCCAGAAATGGACCCACAACTGTATGGCCAGCTAATCTTCAACAAAGCAGGAAAGAATATCCAATGGAAAAAAGACCATCTCTTCAACAAATGATGTTGGGAGAACTGGACAGCAACATGCAAAAGAATGAAACTGGACCACTTTCTTATACCATATATAAAAATAAATTCAAAATGGTTGTGAGACAGGAAACTATCAAAATCTTAGAGGAGAAAGTAGACAGTAACCTCTTTGACCTTGGCCACAGCAACTTCTTATTAGGCACATCTCCAGGGGCAAGGGAAACAAAAGCAACAATGAACTACTGGGACCTCATCAAGATAAAAACTTCAGCACATCAAAGGAAACAATCAACAAAATTAAAAGGCACCCGACAAAATGGGAGAAGATATTTGCAAATAACATAGCTGATAAAGGGTTAGTATCCCCAAAATCTATAAAGAACTTATCAAACTTAACACCCCCCCAAAAATCATCCAGTTAAGAAATGTGCAGAAGACATGAATAAACACTTTTCCAAAGAAGACACCCAGATGGCTTACAGACACATGGTAAGATGCTCAACATCACTCATCATCAGGGAAATACAAATCAAAACCATATGGAGATACCACCTCACACCTGTCAGAATGGCTAAAATTAACAACTCAGGAAACAACAGATGTTGGTGAGGATGTGGAGAAAGGGGAATGCTTTTTCACTCTTGGTGGGAGTGCAAACTGGTATGGCCACTCTGGAAAACAATATGGAGTTTCCTCAAAAAGTTAAAAATAGAACTACCCTATGATCCAATAATTGCACACTAGGTATTTCTCCAAAGGATACAAAATGCTGATTCAAAGGGGCATATGCACCCTAACGTTTATAGCAGCACTTTCAACAATAGCCAAATTAAGGAAAAAGCGCAAATATCCATCAACAAATGAATGGATAAGGAAGATGCGGTATATATACAATGGAATATTACTCAAAAGGAATGAAATCTTGCCATCTGCAACAACGTGAATGGAACTAGAGTGTATTATGCTAAGTGAAATAAATCAGTCAGAGAAAGACAAATACTATGATTTCACTCATATGTGGAATTTAAGAAACAAAACAGATGAACATAGGGGAACAAAGGAAAAATAAGATTAAAAACAGGGAGGCAAACCATAAGAGACTCTTAACTATAGAGAACAAAATGAGGGTTTGCTGGAGGGGTGGCGGGTGGGGGGATGGGGTAATTGGGTGATGGACACTAAGAGGGCACTTGTTGGGATGAGCCCTGGGTGTTATATATAAGTGATGAATCATTATATTCGACTCCTGAAAACAATACTACACTAATTAACTTGAATTTAAATTTAAAAAATTGAAAAATAAATGACATTATTCTTGATTTAGGAAAAAAAATGCTTGGAACATTCCAGAATTCTGGGAATGATGTTCATGTGTACTCTTCTTACAGAAACTACTAGAGGAAAAAACTGTAACCAGTCAGGGGGAAGCCTCAGTAAAAAGACTTGGCATTGATTGCAAATATTTCTACCTGGAAATATAAAAAAAAAAAAGTAAAAATAAGGATGACAAAATAGAATATAAGTGATATATGATCTAAGAACTTAAAAAAAGATAAAACTTTAAAAATGGAAAAAATAAAAGGGAAAGAAAATAAAAGAATATGCTCACTGGTTGCTTCATCTATAATACTAGAAACCAAGAGACATTTAAAGTTGAAAAATCATTTCAGAAGTATAACGTATTTAAAAATATAAAAGTCAACACTAAGACAATATTGACTAAAATTGTATGAAGGAGGGGAAGGAATGAGGGGGAAGAAGAAAATATAAGCTAATTTCAATGCTGCTTATATTAGGAAAATTATAGATATTATTCTAAAAAAATAATTAGATATAATTATATAGCCACTAAACAAGAAAAATATCACACAGAAGAGACTTTTAAAATGTTACATAAATGATATTATAAAACTAAAATTAACTAGCAAGGAATGTAAATAAGATTACCTAGCAGAAGAAAAAATTGATTCTCAGATTGAGTCACAAATCTAGGCTACAAACCCAATTCCTAGGCTATATATGAGTAACCTATTCAGAAAAGTTCAAAATAAAAAGATGAACAAAGACATAGCAGAAAAGAGCAAAACAAAGAAAATGGTGGTTGCAATAGGATACTATAGAAGGGAGAAGTCAAGCCAAAAAATAATAAGGCACGTTATCATGTCAATGGACACAAACCAACAGTTATGAATATCTGTATTAAATAATGTAGCAGAAATGTTGCTAAAAACAGTAATTATAGGAGGCATAAGGAGAAATGGAGAAACAGTAGTGGGAGACTTCATTTCTCTCAGTCCAAGTCAGATCAAATGAACAAAAATAAGATATTTCTGCTTCTGAATATGATGGAATTCATGGCAGGAAAATGCTTCCACTGAGAATAACTACAAAATCCAAATAAACTTAGAATCTTATTTTCTAATGCATCAGAGAACTGCAAAAGCAAACAGTACGAGAGACACTAAAATTCCAGAGACTAAGAAGAGAACATTTTATAGAGGAGCTGAGAACCTACAGTTGCCTTTTTCAGGAGATTTTATGCCATTTCTGGGTATGGGCTGGAGGCTGAGGGTCTGGGCGTGGTCTCTCCTGGGGAGTCAGACAAACTCAGAGTTTTGGGTAAACATTCAGGACTGGTTTTAGAGTAGGCAGTTAGTTAGGTTCTAACAGGATACCTGGAGGCCAGCAAAGAAGATGTCATGGTCAGCTCTCCAGGAAATCAGAAACCTGGCAAAGAAGTGGGCTCAAACCAGATGGGCCAACATGCCCAGTGCCATGACAGGAAGCCCTTGACCAAATAAGGAAGAAAAGGCAGGAAATCTTGCTTCGAAGAAATTCCTGTCCCAAGGAATGAATATTTCAGCCCCTAGTTAACAACGGTCAGTAGATCCCCAGGCAGGCAGGTCTCTCTCCCCTATTTGGGCTCTCTCGTTCCCTCCTGGTCTCTTTCTCTGTATGTAAAAGGTGTTTGCTTATGTACACACGAGTTGATCTTTGAACGAAGCAGGGGTTGGGGTGTTGGCCCTTATACACTTGGTAATGTACATATAACTGTGACTCCCCAAAACTTAACTACTAATAGCCTAATGTTGACTAGGAGCCTTACTAGTAATATAAACAGTTGATTAACACATATATTGTATGTTATATGTATTATATACTGATTCTTCCAATAAGGTAAGTTAAAGAAAATAATAGAAAATGGTAGTGTTGCATTTATTGAAAAAAAAATCCATGTATAAGTGAATCTGTGCAGTTCAAACCCATGTTGTTTAAGGGCAACTATGTGTGTGTGTGTGTGTGTGTGTGTAAAAAATCAAATGCTTTTAAAATCCATTTTTTTTAAAAGATTTTATTTATTCATTTGAGACACAGAGATACAGAGAGAGAGAGAGAAAGCATGAGCAGGGGAGAGAGGCAGAGGGAGAGGGAGAAGCAAGCTCCTCGCTGAGCCAGGAGCCCGATGTGGGGCTCGATCCCAGGACCCTGGGATCATGACCTGAGCTGAAGGCAGACGCTTAACCATCTGAGCCACCCAGGTGCCCCTAAAATCCATTCTTATTATTTATTTTAGAGAGAGAGAGAGAGACACAAAGTGGGTGGAGAGGCAGAGGGAGGGAGGAAGAGAGAATATCAAGGAGATTCCCTGCTGAGCACAGGGCCTGACACGATGACCTGAGCCGAAATCAAGAGTTTGCTCTCAACTGAATGAGCCATGCAGGCACCCCAAACTCCATTCTTATACTTTGCTATGAAGTATTTTAAGTTAAATATTACCTCGAGGACATTTATCATCTTATAAAAGCATGCTCTGGACAAAAGATCCATTAGGAAGAAATGCATTTTACAACATTTTAAAAAATTTAACTCTTTAATAATTAAAAAAATATCGCTAATCACAGTTAGTACAACTTGACTGTGTTGATTTCATTCCATTACAAAATCTCCTAGATTTTTTAATCAAACCCGATTGACAGCATAATCCACTACTCTAATTTAGTGGTTCTCTACATTGCAGAATAAAATTAAGTGTCACCAAATAACCATCGCCAAGTGACAGCTCAACAAAAGACCTAGGGAGGCAAACTCATGTGTTATTATATTACACAAGCAATCCTGTTCTTGTGTTTAAATCTCAGTCAGTTCTAAACTCAGGCATCTCTGAAAATCAGATTTTCACGTTGAATATAAACATGAGATGGTAAAAATAGAGCCCAAGGGCAGAGAGGCATATTCAGGCTTATGAATACCTTTTGAAAGAGACTGAGAAATAGCTTTCAGCAATGCAAGTTTGTCATGCACATTAGGCTGATCTATGAAGAACTGTCTCAATTGCATGAGTTAGAAGAGCTGACCCATGAAGTGTGTGTAACTTGAGGTAATGTGTGAATATGTGAAAAATGAATTCAGGCATGGTTGCAAATGGTGTTTTATGCCCATATAAATATAGTCTATAAAATTTGTCATTTTTATTTGCATACAAGTTTTACATACTAAAAAATAAAGCTGACAGGGAGAAGACAAGGATGTCCACTCTCACTGCTTTTATTCAAACATAGTACTGGAAGTCCTAGTCCTAGCAACCAGACAACAAAAAGAAATAAAAGGCATCCAAATTGGTAAGGAAGAAGTAAAATTTTCACTATTTGCAAATGACCTAATATATATATAGAGAGAGAAAACTCAAAAGACTCCACCAAAAAACTGCTAAAACTGATAAACAAATTCAGTAAAGTTGCAGGATACAAAAATCAATATACAGAAATCTGTTGCATTTCTATACACTAACAAAGAAGCAGCAGAAAGAGAAATTAAGGAAACAATCCCATGCTATGATGAGCATTGGGTGTTATATTTAACTAATGAATCATGAACACTACATCAAAAACTATGTACTATACAGTGGCTAACTGAACATAAAAAAAAAATCCCATTTACAAGTGCACCAAAAATAAGATACCTAGGAATAAACCTAACCAAAGAGGTGAAACACTGTACTCTGAAAACTGTAAAACATTGATGAAAGAAATTGGAAGATGACACAAAGAAATGGAGAGACATTCCACACTCATGGATTAGAAGAACAAATATTGTTAAAAATATCCCTACTACCCAAAACAATCTACAAATTCAAGGTAATCCCTGTCAAAATACCACCAGCAGTTTTCACCGAACTAGAACAAACAATCCTAAAATTTATACGGAGCCACAAAGGACCCCAAATAGCCAAAGCAACCTGGAAAAAGAAGACTAAAACTGGAGGCATCACAATCCCAGATTTCAAGATATGCTACAAAGCTGTAGTAATCAAAGCAGTATGGTACTGGCACAAAAATAGACACATAGATCAATAGAACAGAATAGAAAACCCAAAAATAAACCCACAATTATATGGTCAATTAATCTTCAACAAAGCAAGAAAGTATATCCAATGGGAAAAAATCTCTTCAACAAATGATGTTGGGAAAACTGGTCAGCTAAGTGCAAAAGAATGAAACTGGGCCACTTTCTCTACCATACAAAAAAATACACTCAAAATGGGTAAAGACTTAAATGTGAGACCTGAAACCATAAAAATCTTTGAAGTATAGGCAGTAATGTCTCTGACATTGGCCATAGCAACTTTTTTCTAGATAGGTCTCATGAGGCAAGGGAAACAAAAGCAAAAATAAATTATTGGGACTACATCAAAATAAAAAGATTCTGCATAGCAAAGGAAACAACTGACAAAACTAAAAGACAAACTACTGAGTGGGAAAAGATATTTGCAAATGATCTGACAAGGGGTAAGTATCCAAAAATATATAAAGAACTTAAATTCAACATACCCAAAACCAAATAATCCAATTAAAAAATGGGCAGAAGACATAAACAGACATTTGTCCAAAGAAGACATCTAGATGGCCAACAGACACGTGGAAAGATGCTCAACATTACTCATCGTTAGGGAAATGCAAATCAAAACTGCCAGGAGATAGCACTTCACACCTGTCAGAATGGCTAAAATAAAAAAACACAAGAAACACATGTTAGCAAGAATATGGAGAAAAAGGAACCCTCTTGCACTGTTGGTGGGAATGCAAACTGATGCAGCCACTGTGAAAAATAGTATGGAGGCTTAATTAAAATTAAAAATAAAAATAAATTAAAAATAAAACTACCCTATGATCCAGTAATTGCACTACTGGGTATTTACCCCCAAAATACTAAATACTAACTCAAAAAGATATATAAACCCCTATGTTTCCTGCAGCATTACTTACAATAGCCAAAACATGGTAGCAACCCAAATATCCACAAATGAATGGATAAGGAAGAGGTGTTTTATACACACACACACACACACACACAGGAATATTGCCCAGCCATAAAAAAGTGAAATCTTGCCATTTGTAACAATATGTATGGATCTAGAGGGTATAATGCTAAGTGAAATAAGTCAGAGAAAGACAAATATCATAGGATTTCACTCATGAGTGGAACAAAACAAATGAACGAAGTTAAAAAAAAAAAAGACAAACCAAAAACAGACTTTAACTATAGAGAACAAACTAATGGTTACCAGAGGGGAGGTGGGTAGGGGGATGTGCAAAATAGGTGAGGGGGATTAAGAGTACACTTATCATGAGGAGCACTGTGTATAGAATTGTTGAATCACTATATTGTATGCCTGTAATTAAGACAACACTCTACGTTAACTATACTGGAATTAAAAAGTAATTTAAAAAATGCCATTGACTGGTAAAAATATAATACTTTACATTAGTTTTGACGTTATACTATTAGAAGAGGTACATTCAACTATCACAACCTATGGGATATAATCTTTTGTTTTTTAAGATTTTATTTATTTATTTGACAGAGACACAGCGAGAGAGGGAACACAGCAGGGGGAGTGGGAGAGGGAGAAGCAGGCTTCCCGCTGAGCAGGGAGCCCGATGCGGGGCTCGATCCCAGGACCCCGGGATCATGACCTGAGTTGAGGGCAGACACTTAATGACTGAGCCACCCAGGCGCCCCGTTATGGGATATAATCTAAATGCACATTTTTACCTTCCACTTGCTCTTTAAGTTTTATCCACTAGAGGAAGTATTTAGATGAAAACACCCAGCAGGCCCATTGCTTTTCTGATTACTCATAGATAGTAATAGGCCCCACAATCACTTTATACTGCAAAATGTGATCTTAATTTAGAAATCAAAATGTCCAGTCCAAAATATTAATCAAAATTCAGACTTCTCCTGTACCTACTCTCTACCAGGGCCTGTGCATTCATTTTCCATTGCTGCTGTAACAAGTTACCACGAATTTAACAGCTTAAAACAGATTTATTAGCTTACAGTTCCAGAGGTCAGAAGTCCCAGATGAGTCCCACTCGGATTAACATCAAGGTTGTGGCAGGGCAGCATTCCTTTCTGGAAGCTCTAGGAAAGAATCCATTTCCTTGCCTTTTCCAGCTTCTAGAGGCTCCCTGTCTTCATTGCCTCATGACCTCTTTCTTCCACCTTCAGAGCTCAGCCTTCCTCACACTGCGTCACTCCGATCCTCTCTTCTGCTGCTCTCTTCCACTTTTAAGGAACCTTGTGATTACATTGGGCACACCTGGATAACCTGGATACACTCCCTATTTTAAAGTCAACTGTTTATCAAACTAAATTGTATCTGAAACTTTAATTCCCCTTTGCCATGTACCATTACCTATTCACAAGTTCTGGGGATTAGGATTTAGATACCTTGTTGGGAGGGTCATTATTCTGTTTACCACAGCTTGTAATACAGTGGCCAACCAATGGACAGCCAGCCGCTGGGGATTAGCATGAGGAGGTAGGCTATGAAGGAGCAGGAAGGGAACTAGCATCACCTGGCAGCTGCAGCTGGTTTAGGTTGTACCATATTCTTTAAACTCTGGTTGAAAGGGTGAAAGCTTGTCAGATGTAGGCACATTGAGAGAGTAAACAATCTGTCTTCAGCGACTCTGGAGGTAGTACCTACCACAACCTCATTAAAGGGCTGGTCAGGGGCACCTGGGTGGTTCAGTCAGTTAAGCGTCTGCCTTCAGCAGAGTCTTGATCCCAGAGTCCTAGGATTGACCCCTTTGTTGGGCTCCCTGCTCTGCAGGGAGTCTGCTTCTCCCTCTGCCTGCTGCTTCCCCTGCTTGTGCTTTCTCTCATTCACTCTCTCTCAAATAAATAAAATAAAATCAAAAAAAAAAAAGGGGGGGGGGCGGCGCCTGAGTGGCTCAGTTGGTTAAGTGACTGCCTTCGGCTCAGGTCATGATCCTGGAGCCCCGGGATCGAGTCCCGCATCGGGCTCCCTGCTCAGCGGGGAGTCTGCTTCTCCCTCTGACCCTCCCCCCTCTCGTGCTCTCTGTCTCTCATTCTCTCTCTCTCAAATAAATAAATAAAATCTTTAAAAAATAATAATAGGGCGCCTGGGTGGCTCAGTTGGTTAAGCGACTGCCTTGGGCTCAGGTCATGATCCTGGAGTACCGGGATCGAGTCCTGCATCCGGCTCCCTGCTCAGCTGGGGGTCTGCTTCTCCCTCTGACCCTCCTACCTCTCATGCTCTCTGTCTCTCATTCTTTCTCTCTCAAATAAATAAATAAAATCTTAAAAAAAAGGGGGGGGGCTGGTCAGCTGGGGAGTGGCCTGGAGAACCGACGATAAGGCTATAAAAGCTCACTGGAATCCATCTGAAATATGGTGCCAGCTAATGGAGGTTTCCCAATACAACTCCTCATTGAACTGGAAATGAAAACTTGTTCTGTTCCTACCAAAGTAAACGACACCCTCATGAAGAAATAAATACTCCTTGTTGTTATCCACCAATGCTGAGCATTCTGTTTTATGTGAAAGTGCCACCAATCCTGACACCACCCAGTTGAGTGTTGTTTGACATCAGCAGCTGCAGGAAGAGAAAAACTAGGAAACTGAATTTATAGTTTTGGTTACTGGGAATGACCATTGTTGGGTTATCTGGTTTGGAAAACTGTGTGTAATAAATGCATATAAAATTTAATTTTGAAAATAAATAATGAAATAAAAAATTAATAAAAATCAGTTTCTCTCTAACCCCACCAAATAAATATTGAGCAAATATTTAAATAGCACTAGATTAAAGGGGAGACCAAACTATTGGCCTTTTAAAAATTTTTGATTGCAAGTGAGCAAGTAAATAATTCAATTTCAAGTGGGGTATTTTATACCCCACTGCATTCTCCAATATAGCTGTATCAGAGAGTTTTCCTTTGGGGGGGGTCTTGGAACATGGGAGCTACCAATGATAAAGCCCACTGTGAGGGAAGCACTCTACTAGGTGTTAGGGTTTCAGTAGTCAGTAGGATACAGATTTGGCTCCAGAAGCTTATATTGCACGATTATTAGATTTTAAGTGGTATACATGATTCACAGTTGACATAGGGGTCCTAAGAGCAGAAGAGCTTCTCTAAGAAAATAATATTTGTGTTCCAAAGTGAAGATGAAGAGAAATTTATCAGGTAAAGGACAAGGGGAAAGAAGAAAAAATAGCTTCTGTGAACCTCCTGGAGAGAGAAAAACACAATGAATTGGAGGCAGTGAGGACAGGCAGCTGGAGTGTAGTAAGGGAGTAGCACAGGGTGAGATAGTTGAGGCAGGGCCAAATCAGGGTCTTTTGGGCCATGTCAGTGATTTTATTTGTATCCTAAACACCACTGAGAGATCTCAATCTCTCAGTAATACAATCAAAACTTGTATTTTAAAAAAATCTTTCTGCCTATTGTGTGAAGAATAGATGAGGTCAGTGAGGATGGGCACAAAAGTAGATGTAAGTCCTCAGATTTGAAGATACTAGAATATTCTATCTAGCAAAGGGATGTGGTGGTCTGCACTCAGGTGATAGCAAAAGAAGTAGGCAGGCTCAAAATATTTTTGACTGGTAGTACCAGTCAAGAAACACTGGAGTGGGCAAGGTTGGGAGTAGAAGGGACAAGTTATGATTTCCATTTGGATATGTGGGGTTTATTCCGATGACTCTCAAGAGGAGGTGATTTGTTCTATATGTCTGAATGTCAGAAGAGCCATCAGGGGTGGTAACTAAAGCCAAGAGAGTAGAAGAGGGCCTCGGATCAAACATGGAGAACTTTCTGCACAATGAATGCCTGATTAATGAACAGGCTCTTAAAAACTAAGTAGAGGAGAATGACCCAGAAGGGGAAAGGAAAGGAACAGCAGGACTTAGGAGAAAGGGGTGCTTTGTTAGGGAAAGAAACTATAGGAAGAGAGATTTGAAAAAAAAGGACTGAAGTGCATAAAACCTGTCACTGGCTAGATTCAGAAATGGGAAGATCAGTAAATATAGGAGTGCTGACAATACTGACTCCATCTTTGGCCCTCCTTGTTCATGTTTACTTGATGACCACTCTTGGGGCTACGTGTTCTGGACCCCCTTGGAGATTAAGTGACTATATGAGGGTTTTAGTTGCTTCACATCCTTGTCGACACTTGGTATTGTCAATCATTTTGATTTTAGTCATTGTATGTGAAAGTATCTGTGGATTTAATTTGCATTTCTCTGGTCACTAATGATTGAGCATCTTTTTACATGTTTATCGGCCATTTATATGCCTTCTTTGGAAATGTTTCAGTCCAAATCTTTAGTCTATTTTTTATTGGGTTGTTTGTCTTCTTATGATGAGTTGTATTTTTCCTACTGAGTCATTATTAAGATTTCTTTATATGTTCTAGATACAAGTGCTTTATCAGATATGTGTTTTTACAAATATTTTCACCCAGTCTATGGCTCACTTGCTTTTCATTTTCTTGAGTATTTTTTTTAAACAGCAGAAGTATTTTATTTGATGACACCCAATTCACCAATTTTTTTTTTTTTATAGTTTGTGAGAAATCTTTGCTTAACCCAAGGAAGGTTACATGTTGAATTGTGTCCTCTCAAATTAATGTGTTGGAGTCCTAACCTCCAGTACCTAATAGTGTAACTGTATTTGGAGACAGGGTTTTTACAGAGGTAAAGAAGTTAAAATGAGTTTATTAGAGTGGGTCCTAGTCCAATATGACTGGTGTCCTTATAAAAAGAGGAAATTCGAGGAAAGACAAACACACAGGGAGAATGCCCATGACCATAAGCCAAATATTGGGGTGATGCATTCAGAAACCAAGGAATGCCAAGAATGCTGGCAAAGCACTAAGAAAGAGGCATTGGATAGATTCTTCCTCACAGTCCTCAGAAGGCACTCACCTTGCTGACACCTTGATCTCAGACTTTTAGCCTCTAGAACTATGAGATAATACATTTCTGTTGCTTCACCTTTTCAGTTTGTGATACTTTGTTACAGAAGCCTTAGCAAACTAATATAATCACTAAGATTTTTCTCCTATTTTTTTTTCTAGAAGTGTTGTACCACTTTTGTAAGATCGATTCATCAGAGGTATGAAAAAGAGTTCATGAAATCAAAATGATTTCAAAATGAGTTTAAGGAGCTGGGTGATGCTGGTAGCAATGAAGTTTTTATTGGAATAAACAAATTCTGCCTTGTGTCTGGCAAGCAGAGAGATTTCATCTTCGTGTAAACTAATTTCATTGAACTAAGAAACCATAAAAGTTTGGGATCTGTCTCACTATAATTTAATGAATTCGAAATATAATTTTGGGGGGGGTGCCTGGCTCTCTCAGTCGGTGGAGCCCCATGTTGTGTGTACAGTACTTAAAAATAAAATCTTAAAAAAAAGAAATATAATTTTTTTGGCTCAGAAGCTGCAGATTGCTGAACCATCATTCTTTTCTTGCATTCTGAGGAAATTCACTGCTTCTTCGTAGGTAATGTTCAAATAGAAAATTTTGGAATTAAGGAGTAAAGTGTCGAGCTGGATATTTAGTAGCTAAGACAGTCAATGAGGCTTGCATTAGATTTTTAGCAGAGGCCACTGGCTGAATTGCGTCTCAGGTCTCAGCAGTGTTTGCTTATCATCCTTTATTCAAACAATCTTCTTAAAAACATAGGGAGTTCAGGAAATTCAGCTAGGAACCACAGAGGGCTCACTACACACTCAGCACTGTCAGGATAAGAAGTCATACAATGAAGACCTAGTGCTTATGAAATCTGTAGTGCCCTTGATTCCGGCCACCGTGTCCACTCCAAGACATCACTCCTGTGTTACCCTGGCTTTTATGGCAGTCCTAGGGGAATGATTGTCCATGTTGGGACTCTCAATGAAGAATTAGAAGCATGTTAATTCAGAAAATGCCAATTTATCATGAAAGAGGTGTTTCAGCATTCCAAAAAAAAAAAAAAAGCATGATATGCGCTGAGAATGGTGATCTCATTTCTGTGAGTTAAATAAAAGGGGGTATCATAATTATGTTCTACAAATGAGGATTGAATTAGAGAGAAGCTAGAAATACATACCAGATTATCAATATTATTGATGTTACAATAGCCAAACTGTGGAAGGAGCCGAGATGTCCTTCAACAGATGAATGGATAAAGAAGATGTGGTCCATATATACAATGGAATATTACTCAGCCATCAGAAAGGATGAATACCCACCATTCACATCAACATGGATGAAACTCGAGGCTATTATGCTAAGTGAAATAAGTCAATCAGAGAAAGACAATTATATGGTTTCACTCATATGTGGAATATAAGAAACAGCACAGAGGATATAGGGGAAGGGAGTGAAAACTGAACGGGAAGAAATCAGAGAGGGAGACAAACCATGAGAGACTCTTAATTCTGGGAAACAAACAGGATTGCAGAAGGGGAGGTGGGTGGGGGATGGGGTAACTGGGTGATGGGCATTAAGGAGGGCATGTTATGTGATGAGCACTGGGTGTTATACGCAACTAATGAATCAATGAACACTACATCAAAAACTAATGATGTACTACATGTTGGCTAATTGAGTTTAAATAAAAAAATATTATCAGTGTTAGCAATATTTAACCAATGCTTTCAATTAAAGCTGTGTGTGTGTGTGTGTGTGTGTATGTGTTTGGCTGATCACAAGTATCTTTTTTATCACAGAATCTTTGTTCATGGGGTTGTACAGAAGATTATTGTTCAGGAAATTTCCAATCCCTCTGTTCCTCCAACCTCTGGGTGCTGTGCCTACCCTCCTCACCCTGCTGGACTTTGCACTTAGCCACCTGGATTGCTTTAGCTGCTGAGATGTCAATAGATGGGAGCTAAGGCTTGAAATGTGCTTGCACATTTGGACTTGCTCTCCTGAGTTCCTGCCTTTAACCATGAGAAGGACATGTCCTCGATACCGCTAATCTAAGAAAGATGAGAGACACGGAGCAGGCCTGGACCTAGCCTGCAGCTAGGAGTCAGGCCCAGCTAAGCCCAACCCCTATCAGGTGAGCCCACAGATGTGTGAGGGAGCAACGTATTGCTGCAAGCCCCTGAGATTTCCAGCTTATTTGTTAAGTATCATTATTTTGGTTAATTAAATTAATGCATACTTTTGTAGAGAGCCAAATAGCTATGGGTAGCAGTTAACACACAGTGCTTATGTATCTACATGGATTGGAAGCAGAACCAGAATGGAGGCTGAATGATTTGAAGAAATGGCACAGGACTGGAAATGACAAGACCTGGGTTGTATTGGTTTTCCTACCTTTAATAATAATAGTGTATCCTTGTGAAGTGCTGACTATGTGGCAGGTATATTTTCTAGCAGTTTTATTAACTCATTTATTTATTAACAACTCTATGAGGTAAGTTGAGTATTATTCTCACCTTGGAGATGAAGAAATGGAGGCAGATGAAGAAACTCAGCAGAGCTCACAGCTAGTAAGCGGTTGAACCGAGATTGGGACCTACACAGGCTGGGTAATGGGTGCTGTGTTCACGACTGAGGCACCCGTTTACCCAGCTGCTGGGAGTGTTGGCTCCTGAGGGCTCTCAGCTGAGTCTCTCCCTGCAAATTGCCTGTGACTAAAGGGAGCCACCTTGCCCAACGTTATATACTTTCTGGAGGGTAGCATATCCAGTGTCTGGTCAATATGTGGCCAAAAGCCTGGTCAAAACCCCTTTGCCAGGGCATCTGAGTGACTCAGTGGGTTGAGCGTCTGGCTCTTGATTTCAGCTCACGTCAGGATCTCAGGGTCCTGGGATCAAGACCTGTGGAGGGCTCTGCCCCTAGTAGGGAGTCTGAGATTCTCTCTCTCTCTCTCCCCCTCTCCCTCTGCCCCTCCCCACCCTCACATGTGCACGCTCTCTCTCAAAATAAATAAATAAAATCTTTAAAACAAAACAAAACAAAAAACCCCTTTGCCTCATTAGGGGCAACTTGAAGTCCCTTTCCAAACCAAGAGCCCTCTGTAAGATGATTAAACCTTCGTAACTACCTTATTGCCTCTGCCCAATCCTGCTTCCCTCATTTCCTTATAGACTCGGGTTTTGAAAATGCTCCCCAACAAACCTGCATACAAATATTCATCCCCGAGTCTAGTTCCAAGGAACTCCATCTGAGAGAGCAGGATTCCAGAGTCTGAGTTCTCAGCCACTGCCTGACACCACAAGTCCCCACACTGAACTTCAGGACAAAGGGGGGACCATAATACCCATCTCGTTGACAGGATTAAAAGTGGTAGTATTTTACATCTATTTTCACTTTGGAAGGTGGCTAGCTCTCTTCTGCCCCACCCTTTCCCACTGCAGGGAGCTCTTTCTACTAAGGTCAGCAGTGACTTTTAATAGCAAAACCCAGCTGATATTGTTTATATGGGATTCTGCTGAATTTGATTCTATCATCACTTCTGAACTTGGCCTTTTGATGATTGTTTTCCACAGGATTCCAACTCTCCTTCCCTTGTTCAACTACCACCTATATAATCTTGACTTCCTACCCCAACTTCCTCCCCAAGCTTTGGAACTGACCCATAAGCAGCTGGCTATGCATTGCCACTTGTCTCCCAACTTTCTCAAACTCACCATTTTCAAAATGGAAGTCAGCATTTTCTCTGGAGAACCTACTCCTCCTTCTGTATTAAGCTTTCATTGGTGACACCATCTTTCCAGGCCGCCATTCACACATAAGGATATCTTTCTTGAATAGTTCCTCTCCTCATCCCTATGCCAAATCAACAACTAGGGCTTATTTGATCCACATCTCACGAACTTCTCCAATATGTCCTTCATCTCCATTCCTTCAGTCACTGCCCTCCTTGAGACCCTCATCATCTCTCATTCAAACAATTGCAATAGCTTCCTGAGTGGCCTTTTTGCTTCCAGCCTTGCTTTCTCAAAGTTATCATCCAAACCACAGCCCACATGATCTGCCTAAAAGGAAAGTCTCATTCTGCATTCTTCTGATTAAAACTCTTTAGCAGCCCCCATTGTCTACAGGATAATGTCAATCTTCTTATAATAAAAAGCTCTTCCTAATCTGACCGTACAGAGTCTTGGCTAAGATGTGGGCTTTAAAATCAGACAGTTGGATTAGATTCCTGGCTCTCCGGCTTATCAGTGGTGTGGCCTTGGGTAATACACTTCACCTCTCCAACAGAATGGAGATAGAAGAAAGGTTTCTACCTGAGGCAGGTACTCACCAACTTTTCACACTCCCTTATGCTTTCCAGCCTTTCTGGAAATGAGGTTGGGGCCATTGACAGTCGACAGGGAATGGAATTGATGTGAGGCCCGTGGCCCTCCATCTTGCTCTTTTCTTGCTGTGACAACCCGGTAGGCCACATGTTCAAGGGGGGCATTGTTAGTGCGGCCAATTCCTTCTTTACCAGTCAGCCCACTCCACTGGACTGTGAGCTCCCTGAGGATGCACAGGAATTTACTGTGGCACCTCCAGTGCTAAGCCGTGCTTCATTCACATCAGGTGGTCAACAAATGTTTGCTGAATAAATCGACAACCACTTTGGACTTTGGAAAATGGCGTATCCTTTTCTTTAAAATATACAGAATAGAGTTATAGCCTTGTACTAATTTGCTAGGACTGCCATAACAAAATACCACAGTCTGGGTGGCCTCAACAACATAAATTAATTTTCTCGCAGTTTTGGAGGCCAGAAGTACAGGATCAAGATGTTGGCAGGTATTCTTCTGGGGCCTCTCTCCTTGGCTTACAGATAGCCACCTTCCCGCTGTGTCCTCATAAGGTCTTTTCACTGCATGTGCAAGCGTCTGGTGTCTCCCTGTATGTCCGAATCTATTCTTTTTATAAGGATGCTGGTCCTATTGGATGGGAGCACACCCAAATGACCTCATTTTAATTTAATTAGCTTTTTATTATTTATTTATTTTAAGGATTTTATTTACTTATTTGAGAGAGAACAAGCAGTGAGAGAGGCAGAGGGAGAGAGAGAGAGAGATGCAGACTCCCCACTGAGCAGGGAGCCCGATGTGGGGCTCGATCCCAGGACCCTGGGATCATGACCTGAGGTGAAGGAAGATGCTTAACGAACTGAGCCATCCAGAGGCCCTTCAATTACCTTTTTAAAGACCTTATCTCCAAAAATAGTTACAATCTGAGGTAGTGGGGTTAGGATATCCACACCTGAATTATGGGGGACACAATTCAGCCCATATCAGCCCTCATCTGGAGACCACGCTGGGTTGACTCCAACAGACTAGAGGGTCTTTTCCTCTTAGGAGAAAATATCTTGTACTAAGAATGACCAGGACAGGAGAAAGTAACATCTGTAGTGGTATGGCATGATAGCAGCCCCTGCTTACCGTCCACTCACTAGGTGCATGGTCTTCTGCCACGTTCTGTAAGTGCATTGTCTCTTTCAATCTCAAAATTGAGGTACAGGAAGATAAAGGAAATTGTTTTAGTATATATGGCTGGTAAGTGGTCAAGCTGGGATTTTAGGATTTGAACCTGTGTATATTGCCCTCCTCCCCATCTCAGTGAGTCATTGCAAGTGCCCTGTGAGAGACTGTATGTTTTTTTTTAAACTGATAATAAAATAGTGAGCATTTATACAATGCTTTCTACATGATAGGTCCTCTTTTAGGTATTTCATATAAGCTAACATGTAATCTTCATAACAGTGCCATGAAGTAGGTATTGTGTTATCATTGTCCCACTGCCGGAAATCACCAGCAGGGAGGTGGCAGGGGAAGAGTTGAGCCCAGGCAGATCCGGCTGCCACACCAAGCTGCCTTTCAGGATGGGAGTTAAGTAATTTGGCCAAGGGCATGCCAGGTAGAAGGGAAACACTGGGATTTGAACCTGCATCTGTCTACAGACCCCACACTCCCTTCTTTACTCCGTGTCACTATCTCTGCCTGCACCTTACCTGCTTTGTGTTTTCCTCCCCATGCGTGGTGATATGAACAGGTTTCCCAACTCTAATGCTGAAGAAACAAGGGTTGGAGAAAATGCTCCTTTGTAATGTGATTGGAGTAAACTCTGTTTTCCCTGAGACTGATTAGCTGTATCTTTAAAATTTCTAAACACAAATATCTTCTCCCATTCCGTAGGCTCCCTTTTAGTTTTGTTGATTATTTTCTTTGCTGTGCAGAAGCTTTTTATCTTGATGAAGTCCCAAGAGTTTACTCTTGCTTTTGTTTTCCTTGCCTCCGGAGACATGTCTAGTACGGCTGAGGTCAAAGAGGTTGCTGCCTATGTTCCCTTCTTAGATTTTGATGGTTTCCTGTCTCACATGTAGGTCTTTCATCCATTTTGAATTTATTTTTGTGTATGGCGTAAGAAACTGGTCCAGGTTCATTCTTCTGCATGTTGCTGTCCAGTTGTCCCAACACCATTTGTTGAAGAGACTTATTTCCATTGGATATTCTTTCCTGCTTTGCTGAAGATCAGTTGACCTTAGAGTTGTGGGTCCATTTCCCAGTTCTCTATTCTGTTCCATTGATCGCATCTTCAAACAATCAGAGTGATTAAATTTGAAGGGGCTGGGAGTCTTCAGCAGGTTGGCAGTGGTGTGCAGATTGTTTGGCTCTTTTATATTTATCAAAGTTATGTGTGTCACCAGGCCTCTCAGAGTCTTTGCACAATTTAAAATACAAACTAGAAAAAGTTTGTGGACATAGTGTGACAGGTTCACAAGAAAAACCCCAGAGGGAATTATTGATCAGTGAGTTCATTCGAACCTGGCTGAAGCTTCCTGTCTTTCCACAGACTTGTTCTGTGGTCTCTCTTTGGGCTTCGGTGGAGCTCTTCACTACTTGGCAAAGTTTGGTGTTATTTGGAAACTTCTAAGACTTCACTGTGATTTTCTTCCTGAAGCTCATATGTTGAAAGGATTTATGAATCCTGATGATTCATAAATTAGAGTGTCAAGTTCAGTGTATTAGTAAAACTTTGATCTTGAATTAAAGATGACTTCTTTCCTGCCTCCCCTCCCAGCCTGTAACCTGCACTCCTGGGAGGGTGAGGCAGTTAATTTCATTCCCCAGAACATGGGAGGAAGCAGGGAAAAGAGAGCAGGAAGTTCTTACTTAAATGAAGATGGTTTTTGCACTCTCTGGCCCTGGAAGATGTCTATAACTGATTCCTGTGGGCACCTTCATGCTTTGTTTGGTACACTCTCTGATTATAAACCTTTTGACATGGGTGATGCATTCTATTTCTTATCTACAATTCTCTCCTTAGCCCCCATTTTTCTGACGTCTATTCTGCACAGATTTCTACTGTTGGATTTCCTCTCTTGGGCAGTAGTCGAAATGACTTCAAGTTGCCCTTCTCTGGTCCACATCTGGTCCATAGGAAGCAATCGTACAGCCCTTGCCTTGACAAATTTGGAGGCATCAGGCTCCTTCTGATGTAGCCCTCTATTCTTCTTTGCAGGCCACTTTTGCTGTCCCTCTGTGAGTCAGGCACAGTCCTCTGGGTCCCCATAACTTCAAGGAACACAAGAAAGGTTCTCCAGGTGGTCCTGCTGAAGGTTTCAGCCCTAGGGTTGAGCTCACCTACACTTTCCCAATAAGGTGAGAGTCACAGCATACTGTTTTCTCCAAAGAAATATATTGCAGGTCCCCTCTGTATCAACACACTCTCAATTCTTTGAAATTGTCACATTATGATGGTCTTACACTCAGAATTTCGTATTCATTTTATCTTCATGCCTCTGTTGAAAATTAGGTCAATTCTCCTGTAGAATGTCCCCCAGTTTGGATTTTGGAGTTGTTTCCTTCCATTTAGAATTCAGGTTAAATATATATATATATTTTAAAGATTTTATTTATTTATTTATTTTAGAGAGAGAGACAGAGACAGAGAGCCCCAGCGGGGGGGGAGGGGGGGGGAGAGCAGAGGGAGAAGGACAAACAGACTCTGTGCTGAGTGTGGAGCCCAACATGGGGTTTGATCCCCCGACACTGAGATCATGACTTGAGCCAAAATCAAGAGTTGGACGCTTAACTGACTGAACCACTCAGGCACCCCATGGGTTAAATATTTTTAAACAAGAATGCTGTACAGGTGATGTGTGCTTCCTATGCTGTTACATCAAGAAGCACTTACTGTCAGTTTGTTCCATTATTGGCAATTCTACATTTGATTACTTCATGAAGATGGTGCCTGAAAGATCTCTTCATAGTAAGTATACTCTTTATCCTTTGAAAGTAATAGTAATAAGAAATTTATATGTAATCATCTGTGAAATGATACTTGGAGACTACGTGAATATCTTATTCTACAAAATGGTTTTAGCATTGATTGATGATCCTAGCCTAAATTATGGTTACGTTGGAGATTGCAAAGTGGTGGTTTTTGAATTCTATCATTTTACATTTTTTTAGCAACTGTTATTCTGTAAAAAAGTGCTGTCTTTTCACACCACCCCATTCTTTTCGTAGGCGTGTGGGTTCTTTTTATTTATTTTATTTTTTACAGTTCGGTGAATTAATTGGGCAAATGAGAACCCTTTTAAAGTGGCTATTATGCCCTTTTAACATGTCTTCATCGATTTTTAAGCATTTTCTTGCTTTTTAGTATACAATATGCAAGACTCACTTTCTACTTTCAGTGGACCAATCTTGCAATTAACCATTTGTCCAAGGAGATTTGATTCCTTTTAGTGGGAATGGCATTTAGAAATCAAGATCTGGGGGAGCCTGTGGTTTAGTTGGTTGAGTGTCCAACTTGGTTCCGGTCTTGATCTCAGGGTCATGAGTTCAAGCCCCTGTTGGGCTCCACACTGGGTGTGGAGCCTAGTTAAAAAAAACAAAACAAAGAATTCAAGATCTGGGTACTACTTGTACTCATTGTACTCATCTGGGTACTATTTGTACTCATTAGACCCTTTCAGTGGACAGAGCTAGAATCTACGTATTTTTAAAAATGACCAATTCAGAATCACTGAATTATTCACACCTACAACCACATGGATGAATTTCAAAAACATTACAGAGTAAAATAAGCTTTAAAAAAGTGGCCCATAGAGCAGAACCAGAAGCCTGGAGTCTCGGCTGTCTCAACTGAACTCCATGTAGATCAGCTGAACTACAGCCCACCTTCAGATCTGTGAGGAATGAAAAGATGGTTTTAGTAAGCCACTGGGATTTTGGGATTGTTTGTTTACAGCATTATTTTAGCCCCAAACTGACAAATAACACAGAAAGCCAAGAGCGTGTGTGGGCTTGGAAGTCAAGAAAGGGCTTCAAACACTGCTGTTAAATCTATTACATGGTAGAGTGGGAGTTGACATCGAATTTAGCTGCATGGAGTTATTGGTGAACTTAATAAGAACAGTATCAGGGGACCGGGGATGCGTGGACGGCAAGTCAGATTAGAGCAGGTTTAGGAGAGAATAGGCTACGACGAATTGGAGACAGTTTAGAAAAATCTTTTTAGGAGCTTTGGTGGAGAAAAAAAAAAATAGCTGACAGGGGAAGTGGAGCCCAAAGTTTTGTTTTGAGGATGGGAGAAATAGCAGCATGTTTGTGTGCTGATGGGTCAGCACCAAAGAGAGTAAAAAATGGTGGTGATGATGTTAGGGATGAAGGGGGAGTTGTTGGCTGGTGTCCCAGTGCGGGCAGGGGTGCATCTAGTGCTCCATGGGCTTCTGAAGGGCAGAGTCGAAGGGTCTCTGTTGATGCCAGCATCTCTCAGTGCCGAGATTGCCATTAACTAGAGTTGACTTTACTGGAGTTGAACGTCTGTTCAAGAGGACTGGTGAAGTTGGTGTGGTACCAACTTGGCTGAGGTGGATCCCCGCCTGACGGCTCCTGCTCAGAACCTCATGTCGGCCTCCTGCCTGATACTCTGGTCGGCCCTTTCCTCCTTAATCCACACCCCTCCATTTGGATACCACCCATGAAAAAGTGGCAAATTTCAGGCACCTAGGAAAAAAAAAGAACGTTGGGCCAGCCACTGCAGCTTCTAATCCATTAAATTGTGATGGAACACATGCCAAACTGTTAAAATTCTTTAGTTCAACCAGATTTATTGCCCTCAAAATGGAATTCTTACCTCTCTGTAGATCTTTTTTCCCCCAATAAAAACTTTACTACACTTACTAGATGACTTTACTACAGTCATCTAGCTCCCTAAAGACAATCTGAAATCACCGTGATCTGTAACTAGTGTTTCCTACATACTCCGCCATAGCAATCCTACGAAAGCTGCATAGTATCTTTCATGCCCTCAAGCATCGACAGAGATGTCTGGGAGGCTTGCCAAGTGCACAGTGCTGGCTACCAACTGCTAAGAATGGAGTGTTGTAACTTCCTTCCTTCATATCGTCCTTCAAGTCAGAGTCCTAGGAGGCATGTAACACATTGACCTGACAATACTGCATCCAATCTAATGGCATCAGACAAAAATGACAAACATATGGGTGAGTGTTCCCAGATGAAGGAGGATTGCCAGATTTACAACAAACAAACAAATGAAAAGCAGGACACGCCATTAAATTTGAATTTCAGATGAAGAAGGATCATTTTTTAGTATACGTATGCCCCAAATATTGCATCTTTTTTTGAGAATCACATGAGCTTCTTCTTGGTAGCATTCCCCAGTTGGCTTACGCCTGGAGGATTTGCCCACTTTGAAATATCTCACTCCTTCAAGAATAGATAGATGCTCTGCCTCAGTAGCAGCCAAGATTTTGTATTTTTGGAATGAAAGGCTGAGAAATGGAATTAAATTCCCAGGTTGCCCGTGTAGAGAGAGGTATAAACGAAAGCTGAAGTGAAACCAAGCATAAATAGAGGTCCTCCCCTCCCTCTCCCTAGTTGCCTTTTAAAATGCAAGTCTCTGGGCACCTGGGTGGCTCAGTCGGTTAAGCGACTGCCTTCGGCTCAGGTCATGATCCTGAAGTCCCTGGATCGAGTCCCGCATCGGGCTCCCTGCTCGGCGGGGAGTCTGCTTCTCTCTCTGACCCTCCCCCCTCTCATGTGCTTGCTCTCTCTCATTCTCTCTCTCTCAAATAAATAAATAAAATCTTTAAAAAAAAAATTAAAAAAAATAAAATGCAAGTCTCTTGGCACCAGAGTTATTAGCATATGTCCCCAAATGTGCCACCCTGATTTTGGAGAAGACAATGTCACTGGGTATGCCCTTGCTGATGTGAAAGCAAGGCCTCCACCACTCTTTGCTCTTGTAGTGGCACCAGCATTATCCCACCAGACAGGTTCTGCCAGTGCAGTTGTCCAGGTGGGAGACTGAGTGAAAAGTGAAGAGAAGATGGTGAGTCTTTTCTTTTATTGGATAGATCCAAAATAATTTTCACTCCTTCTTGGCTGGTAGATTCATCAAGGGTAGTTTTTCTCCTAACCAAAAAAAAAAAAAAATGGGGGGGGGGCAGGGAAACCAAGCTTACTTACCAGTAAAAGGAGGAAACGAAAGGGAAAAAAAAGATATAAGAAATAGGAAAAAAGTATTTAAGGGGAAAATAGTATTTAAGGTAACTCTTTATTTTACATTTGAGTTAAAGTGTGAGAAAAATAAGCCAACTAAATTCTAGTAGGACTTTAGTTTACATAAATTAGTTTATAATTGCTGTGTAATACTTCCTGATCCATACGTTCTATTTGTGATCAGTAAAATCATCATGCTGCATTAATCCACTTTTTTTTTCCTTCGAAGAACAAGGGATGCCGGACACTTAACATACCGATAACATAAGGCAGAGCACAAATTGCTATATTCACTTTTAAACATCATGTTTTGGGTCTTCAAGTAATTCAGTAAGGATATGGGTTTTTAATACATTTAAGAGAGAAGAAACACAGAAAGAGAAAACACGAGGGGAAAACCCAGTCCACATGAAAGTGGATTATTTCTTCTATCCTGATGTGTTGGACTCCACCCATGTTTACCCAGGCCTGTGCTTGATCTAGATTTAGTTCCATGGCTGCTCAAAGGTTTAAATCAATAAGAAATATTTTTAGGTTAGGAAATGAGAACCCATCTTTAACACTACAGGGTTGTGAAACCACACTCTTCACATACAAACAATTTAAATGATTAATATAATAATTATCACTATTATTTTCTATTATTTCCCAAATAATAGAAAACCAGTCACTATTATTTTGCAAAATACCATGCATAGCACAAGTTGTTGATTCTAAAGTGAAGAAACCTGGAATGTGTAATTTTCCTGCAGAGATAATCTTGTGTACTTGACGAAACTAAGGACGCCTGCAGGGAATCCAGGTGATTTCTTTTAGAGTGCATCATTTCCTGCTGGCTTTGACCTGCAAGAAAGCTGTGCTTTCAGCTGTTCTAAAAATGGTTTATAATGGAGTTGGTAAGAAAAATTTTTTTCCTCCCAATTTTTTTCTTGTGGTAAAATACACATGGCATAAAATTTATTATCATAACCATTTTTGTGTGTGTACTCGTATTAGGTACGTTCATATAGTTTAGCAATCATCATCTCCATCCATCTCCAGAATTCTTTCAGTCTTGCAAAACTAAAACTCTGTACCCATTTTTAAAAAGATTTATTTATTTATTTTAGAGAGAAAGAGCACGCTCACCCTGCGTGTGCCTTGGAGTTGGGGGAGAGGCAGCAGGAGAGAATCTTCAAGCAGACTCCCCGTTGAGCTCGGAGCCTGACTGGGGGGCTCCATCTCATGACCCAGGGGATCATGACCTGAGCTGAAACCAAGAATTGGATGCTCAACCAACTGGGCCACCCAGGTGCCCCTAAAACTGTACCCATTAAACAACTCCCATTTCCTCCTCTCTTCAGCCCCTCGAAACCACCATTTTACTTTCTGTATCTGTGAATTTGACTACTACAATGTTAATCCTAAAAAAAAAACTGTCAAAAAAAAAAAAAAAGAACTGCCAGTTTTTTTTACCAGCAAAAATAGGTTTATTTGGGAATAGCAGAGAATGACATGGGTAAGTTTGAGAACAAAGGAGAGGTATGCTCTTTTGTAGAGGAAAGGGGGAAACTGGGAAGGTTGTCATAAACAAAAAGTCCATTGGAGTAAACTAGGAGTTTAAACCTAGTGGCTTTTCATTGGCTGAGGTGTGATAATCTTTCATTGCCTGGGCTGTTGCCAGGGCATGAGGAAAAACTTTCTTTCTCTTACTGGGGTAGTAAAGTAGTAGCTAACGTAGTACCCTTTTGCAAGGTTGGTCTTTTCCTGTTGGGTCTGCAATTAGCAAGGAGTGGTAGGGAATGAGAACCCCCCTCTGCTGAGTTCCTAATTCCATTTTAAATGAGATTCTTTCATTAATTTTCATAGTAGTTACCTCATATGAATGGAACCATACAGTGTCTTTTTTGTGACTGGTTTATTTCACTTAATATAATGTCCTCAAGGTTCATCCATGTGTATCATGTGTCAGAATGTCCTTCCCTTTTAAGGGGGACTAATATTTCATTGTATGGATATATCACATTTTGCTTATCCATTCATCTAACATTTGGGTTGCTTCTATCTTTTAGTTCATATGAATAATGCTGCTATGAACATGGGTATACGAATATCTCTTTAAGACCCTGCTTTCAATTCTTTTGAGTCTATACCTAGAAGTGGAATTGCTTGATCATGTGGTAATTCTATTTTCAATTTTTTTGAGGAACTGCCATACTATAGCATACATACTATAGCAGCTGTGCCATTTTACATCCATTCCATCCAACGGTGCATAAAATTTCCAATTTCTTCACATCCTCACCAACAGTTCTTTCTTTCTTTCTTTCTTTTTTAATAGCAGCCTTACTGATAGGTGTGAGGTGGTATCTCATTGTGGTTTTGATTTGCATTTCCCTAAAGGTCAATGATACGAGCATCTTTTCATGTGCTTATTGGCCATTTCTGTATCTTCTATGGAGAAATGCCTATTCAAGTCCTTTGCCCAATTTTGACTCAGGTTGTTTCTTTCTCTTGTTGAGTTTTAGGAGCTCTCTCTATATTCTGGGTATTAATCCCTCATCAGCTATATGATTTCCAAATATTTTCTTCCATTCTGTGGGTTGTTCTTTTACTCTGTTGACAGTACCTTTTGGTGCACAAAGTGTTTTAATTTTTGTGAAGTCCAATATGCCCGTTTTTTTGGTCTTGTTGCTTGTGTCTTCAATGTCATATTCAAGAAATCATTGCCAAATCCAATGTTATGAAAATTTTGCCCTAGAAAAACTTTTCATTATCATAGAAATCTAGAATAATTGCCTAACCAGCTCAACATCCAATTCAGTAATATCTCTTATTACATTACTGATCCAGTTACCTGGCCTAGACTGAAACAGCTCCATGACAAGATGCCTAATACTTTGTAAGGAAGATACCATCACTGGTGACAGAAAGTCTAGGAAGACTAGAAAGTCTCTTTATTTTAAGCTGAATTTTTTGTCTCTAGCATCTACTATTCAGTTTCAATTTGATACTCAGTCTATCTAGAGCAACACAAAATAAATTTTTTCAGCCATAGTAAATGTCTTCAAGTATCTGCTGAGCATTATCCTACTCTCAACTCCTAATTCGTATTATGTTGTTTTTAGATGAGTAGGTAAGAATATCTAGTAACTTTATGTGCAATACTAAAGCCAGATTTCAGGTCATTTTAAAATTAATTTATAATATAATTTATGTTCTAGAAAACAGAAAAGCTTCAAATGTATCAGGAAAAAAATTTCTTTGAACTTGTCATGTTGAAAAAATAATTAAAGCTCAATTTTACCACAGGCAGCCAGTCTATTAATGAGAATGAAATAATGTTCTTGCATTAAATTCAACATCTTTATTTTCATCATTAATAAATATTCATTATGTGCCAACAATATATGGAGCCCTGCACAGATCATATAAAAGTAGAATTCCAGCTGAATATATTTTACATTAAATGAGATGCAGTAAGTATTGTTATAGAAAGCCTGCCATGCAAGAGCACTCTGTTACCATATTGCTTCTATAAGGCATATTAAATAAGAAAAGAGAAAAAAGTGCTGAAGGTTTGCAGCCTCTGTGGAAAACTAGGGCCAAGTACAGTGACTAGATTTAAATGTAGGTTCGGCAGCACTGCTGAGGTGTGTTGTAAGATCGTGGATTTAAAAATTTGGATAAATGGTGCTAAAACAAACCACTACTTCCTAAATCATCAAGACCACTCCCCATACCCTGCAGAAATTTCCTTAGAGATATGATTATAACACCCGGGCACATTTTACTGAGCTGAACTTGAAGATTTAGAGAAGTCACAGTCCCAAGGTGCAGTGTGATGTCAACAACGTGAGCTTCCTACCGGCACCTGGCTGGCTCAGTTGGTAGAGTATGGGACTCTTAATCTCCGGGCCAAGAGTTCAAACCTCACATTGGGTATGAAGCCTACTTAAAATAAAACAAAATAAAAAATAAATTTAAAAAGTGTATTAATAAAACAACAACAATGTGAGCTTCCTGCCAAGCCCAGTGAGGTCTGTTTCTGGGTTATAATTGTGGTTACTGTCATTTTCTTGAAAGACCTGACCAGCATTATCTAATCTTAACAGAACAGTTTTGTTTTTTTTTAACTGTTTGATGTTTTAATTTTTTTAATTTAATTTAATTTTATTATGTTACGTTAATCACCATACATTACATCATTAGTTTTTGATGTAGTGTTCCATGATTCACTGTTTGCATATAACACCCAGTGCTCTTAAGTTTTTAATCTCATTTACCAGGCTTGACTAAGAAAACCCTGTAGTTGTTGTGTAAGTCTGAACTTTCTAGACACTGCCTTTCTCCTATCTGATAGATTTCCTCAGCTTTCTCAAATTGCTGTTCAAAAGAGAATAACCAGAAAATGCATGAAAGGTTAAAAAAAGCCAAGACTAAAATCAATTCTAATGGGAGAGGGAGGGCAATGGGAGAACTATTTACTGAGCACCTACTGTATAACAGGTACTGTGCTAGATGTGCTAAACATTTTACATGCTTTGGTTGTATTTATGTGAACATTAACCATGGAAAACACCTACAGTTCCTATCCATGTTTACTAACTTTAAATTCAGTTATTAAAATTCCTGGAGTTTTATTTTCCAACAAATATCTTAAGAATGGATAACCTACTGCACATGGAAAAAGCATATTGGTTATCTTTTTTTTTTCCCCACATGCATATCTCTTTTATTGTTTAACTAGAAGAACAGCTGATGCTGAACTCAATGGCCTTGGTACAACATCACCTTCCTGTTAAAGGCAACACTAAGGTTTCAGGAAGGAAAAAGGAAAGAGATTGTGATGCTCGGGTTAACAAACCTAAAGCATCCAGGAAAGCAGCTTCCTCCCCACAGGCACCCATATTTCCTTATGAACTCTATAGAATGAAAGTCATGTACATGCTTTGTATCATGAAGATTTACCTGGCTTTGCAAATACACATCTGGAGTCCTAGAGAGGACCTAGTTCATGTGCCCTAAAGCAGGGCTCAGAGTAATGTTGTGCCCAGAGGGTAGGGCCAATGGGTGTGCTGAAAAGGGACATCTGATTGTCCGGAAGCATTTGGACCTAAACAAGTACGCCTTTAGGATAGGAAAGACTCAATATATTTGATTGGAAAGGCTATGCTTTAAGATATACGAGGGGCTTCTATTTTTAGTCCAGTGACTCCCCAGATGAGAATGGGTGACTACTTTTGGAGCAGTGGCAGCTCCACTAGGGTCTGTAAGGATCAGCAGTATTTAAATTTGCTTTTTCATAGTTGCAAATTTTCATTATTTCTTTTACTCTACACTGCACCATTCATCTGTGGGAGGTTTTGCATGTGTATGGATGCTCAGACAGATTCTTTCCTGGGGACATCTCCACAGCAGAAGGCTGGTGCCCACTGGACCAACTGCTACTCCCAATGACCAGCCTGTGCTTTCCCCCCCCCGGGCAGGATGCGCGCCCCTCACTGACCCCCCTCTAAATCCGACCTGAGCTTCAGGCCCCAGATCAATGCCACTTCCTCTCTGCACTATTCCTCCTCATCCCGCCACAGGACTGTGGCACGTCCCTGTGCTCTAGGCTCGTCAACTTTCCAGTTTGTAGAACAGGTGTTGCTGTTCTGTCTCTCCATGGAGGACAGAATCATGCCCATACCCCCTAGGTCCGAGATTGCACACAGCTAAAAATAGCAGGTTAGTTTGGCCCACAAAGCAAAGTAACATTTTTTCATTAGTGGCAACCATTGAGAAATTTTACATAAAATTACAGCCTTTTGATTTATCTTGAAAAACTGGAAGATCTGACATTTCAAGACTCACACCCCTTACATAGATACAATTAGCAGAAAATGACTCTCCATTAAATGAAGGATATGCTTTTCATTTGTTTCAAATTACCTGCTTGTAGCCATTAGGATGTATGACTCCTTGCTTAGGCTTTTTTTTGCACAAGATGTCCCAAACTGGCTGTGTGGACCACACAAACAACAAAGCAAGCTTATCTTCTCGTCTACCAAGTCACCATGTTTATTTCTAAGACCCACACCGTTCTCCAGGGCTTTTGAACAACCTGAATAAGCATTTGACAACACTAAATCTCTTTCAGTCCTCATTTGATTCTTTTGTGCAGACCCTCACATATCAGAGAACACGTCCCCTGCTGCTAATGCATTTCTGGTCACAGTCCTGCTGGGATCAACAGCAGCTTATTAACTTTCATAGTTGTTTTTAACCACATCCTCAGGGTTTCTCTGTTCATTAATTCACTTTTGAGGGGAAGTTGCGAGACCATTAAAGTGAGGCATGTTTAATAGCCCTGATTTACCCAGGTGCCTGGCAATCCCATCTACATTGCTCTGCTCGCAAGTTCTCCCATTACCCTGTGGCAGGACAAGGTCAGGCCCCAGCGGCAGCCCGGGGGCAGTGAGCCACGGCCCCACGCCATGTCCTGGGGACACCTGCAACCACCACTGACACCACTTACACTTACACCATGCTCCTACAACCCAAGTCAGCTGCCCTGGAAAGGTCTATTTTAATTTTTTTTTTTTTTTTTAAATTATGCCCTGTGGGAGTACCGCTTCTCACACTGAGCCGTGTCCCACCCACATCCACTGGTTCAATATGCCATAACAACACTGATTTTATAAGCTTTTAGATTTCAGATGACACATTTTCCACAACTTAGATCATGTCATCAGATTTTTTTTCACTTCTACATGAGAGCTGGTAGGATTGGATGAATTAAAACTATTGAGGTTCAACCATGATCAAATAATTTTGTTGACTTCCTAGCTCAATTCTGAAGGTTAGACAAAGCAAGTGATCCAACATAAAGCCAACAGTCATATATATATTTTTAAAGATGCTCTGAGTATGGACATTTTTCGTAACTTTATGCCAACTTGCTACTACTGAGTATTCAATCAGAAAAATGAAAAGGGAATGCAGAGTGATAATTAAATTAACATTTTCTCAGAAATAACACCATTAGCTTGTGAATAAAAATGTGTTAGAAATCGCATCCAGCCCTGTCATAATCCAAATGTCTTCCAATCTTACTACACCTATTATCACTAGCTCTATCCACACAGATAAGGTGTGCTTAAAAAAAAAAAAAAGCTGTGAATACCTTTAGATTTCAAAAGCATCGTTTTAACTTTAACTAAACTGTTTCTTGAAAAGATATATTAAAATCAATTTCCTCCCCTTCATTCTTCCAAACTGAGGGTTCTAGAGGGGAGGGGGTGGGGGGATGGGTTAGCCTGGTGATGGGTATTAAAGAGGGCACGTACTGAATGGAGCACTGGGTGTTATGCACAATGCATCATGGAACACTACATCAAAAACTAATGATGTGATGTATGGTGACTAACATAACAATAAAAAATTTAAAAAAAGAAAAAATCAATTTCCTCACATTGTGACTTTCAAAAGTAAAATATAACACTAAACAATAGTTTCCAAGTTCAATTACTGGCCTTTAATTTTACCTTCTTCCACTTTCTTGCGATTAAATAGACAAAGACATCATATTTTTTCCACTTAAAGTGTTTTGCTCGTGTTTCTCTATTTCTGAGCCAGATTTAGATTCTGAAGTCCTAAAAGGTAACAAGGAATCCTCACTGACCATTTGCGTGCTATGAGAACAAATGATCTCTTTAGTCTCACAACTCTGCTTCGATGAAAGTATTCTCAGGAGCCAGCTTTCTCTCCTTGCTCTCATGATTCTAAATCTCAAGAGTGATTAAACTCTACTTATAGAATATATGAACAGGAGCCACTGTAGTAGGGAAATACCTTATGTGTACCTTATTTTTAAAATGTTTATTTTTGTATTCTCTGGAAAGGCAATGCATTATTTTTAAGAAGTCTAAGTAGTCCGATTTTTAAGTAACTTGAATAGTCAAATAATTTCTAAGTTCTCAATATCAAGCAGGTCATCTTCCATTTAATTCATCAAATTAGAGGGTTCTGAACCATGCCTGGCCATTCAGGTTCTCTACTGACATTGTGAATTCAGGAGGAAAAGAAGATAAAGTATATATAGCACATCTTTAATTCAGAACGCATGTGACCTGGGGAACAGTCCTGCCAGCCATACTGTCTATTGTACCCCAGGGTCTCTGGCTAGTTATGACCTCACAGAATCAGCCCTGGAAATGGAGGGGCAGCATCCTGTGGGGGCTCCTCTCCGTGGATCAGAAAACTTTGAAGTGAGCCATGAGGAGGAAACAACACAGGAAACACTCCCTTCTTGTGGGTTATAATCACCCAGCCTGGCATGCTTTCTATCTCCAGGAAGAAAGAGTGATCCATAAAAGTTCTCAAGGAGGTAAAGGATTCGTGAAAGTTATTTTTCTTCTTGGCACAACTGATACAGTTGGAAAACTTTCCTTGTGACTCAGATAGCAAGAGCTTGGAGGAGAAATGGGCATTGACTTAATAGAGGGTATGTACTAATGCGTACCCACTCTACAGATGGACAGGGTGTGGTATCTTAAGGAGGGAAGCAGCTGATGAAGAGAGTTGGGTTTGTTGGCTGCCACCACTGGAAACTTGCCCAGTGTCCTGACATCGTTGTCATGTATCCGAAGCATCTTCTGGAAATCCTTTCTCTCTAGACCCTGAGGTAAGCACGTGGGATCTTGAGTTATCTCCCTAACAGCCAACTGACTTTAAGTTACCACTTCTCTAGGAAGCTGAAGACCAATGGGAATTTGGGGTTATGCTAGCTATTTTTCTACAAACATGCAATTCAAAACACACCAAAAATTAAAATTAAATTATTATTAAATTAAAAGTAATTTAAAAAATAAAGCAAAGATATTTCTTCTTTTATGATCTCCGCAAAACAGTCCCTTCCCCCTCATCTGTCATCAATATGGGCATTTTTATGAGAAACACTTTTCAGTATTTGCTCACTCCTTTATCTTGCACATACAGTTGAAATGAATAATTTAATCTGGCATTCTCCCCACCCACCCACCCAGCAAATGTTTTTTTTCTAATCTGAGGTTTTCTCAGCACCCAGCAGAGTGTGATCAACACAACCCAGTGACAATTTAAGCAAGAAAGAAATAACACTTTAAAGAGGAAATGCCAAGAATTGTTAAAAGTTAATGAGAAGGGTGACATGAGCTGTAAGCCACAAACACAGAGGTTTAGCACTGTCAGGGGTCCATGAAATTGGGGGGTTGAGGGGTGACAAGAGACATGAAAGAGAACCATGTGGTAGGTAACTGCAGCCCCCTAGACCCCTACTGATTTCAGACATGTTTGTTTTCATTTTCTACACTCCTGGGAACGCTGACCTTCTTCCTGTGCCTGGAATCCTTAAGGCAGAAGTGCCATTTATTTTGACTTGCCCACTCCTAAAGGGGCCTAAGTGTCTGAAAATCTAAAGGATCATTCTTGTAGAAGAAGAGAAATTAACTCTGGATCCTTTAGGTCTATACTGCAAACTAAGATCTTATTGGTCCAATTTTCTTTTTGCTATTCTGCTGGGTGAAGTCATATACCAAAATGCACAAAAAGAAAATATCTGATTGGAGGTACCATTAAGTTAACTAGCCTAGTTTTTTTTTTTTAATAGTTCACAAACCTGAGGCTATTAAGTTATAGGTGGCCAGAGTCATAAAGAAATGTTGGTTTTTTTCTCTTTTACTGCTGGTGACTATTACCTGAGGCAGAACTAGGCAATTGGCAATGTTTATGTGCTTGTAAATGTTTAAGAGTCTGTCTGTGGAGCTGGGTAACAGCCAGTTCTCCATGCTAAAGGATGATCAGAGGAGAACTAGTAAGGCAGAGACTACTCCCTTTCCAAATCCAACAGTCTATCTCTCTTTTTTGTTTTTTTGCTGCTTTTGGACACTGTTGGTGCTGTCACCTTCCATTTGACAAAGTTTTAGTCTTTAACTTTATTTATTTGTCAGAGAGAGACCACACACAAGGAGGGGGAGGGGCAGAAAGAGAGGGAGAAGCAGGCTCCGGGCTGAGCAGGGAGCCCAATGCGGGGCTCGATCCCAGGACCCTGAGATCATGATGTGAGCCAAAGGCGGACGCTTAACCAACTGAGCCACCCAGGCATCCCTAACTTTAGTCTTTAAGTGGCAGTGCACTTTTGTTGTTCTCTTTCATGACCTTCCTTTCCCCTCATTACCTGTTATATGTTCAACCGTGGACAAGCCATTTCATTCTGAGCACCTCATCTGTAAAATGGGCAGTTAGAAAAAACTGCTTTAAGGTTCATCTTCCAAAATTCTCCATTTTTATTCACTCCCCTATTGACTGTTAGATTATATTTATTATCTATATTTGAAAAAGTCCTAAATCTATATTTCCACATTCAATTTCCTTCACTCTCAATGGCCTATAGGGCATTACAGTGTAGATATCTCATTAACATTCAAGACTTAAGTGTTGAACACTGCTGATGGAAATGGAAGCTGGTACCCTCTTTTAGAAGCAAATTAAATAAATGTCTTAAGAAACATGAAATATATATGTTGACCTGGAGTTCTACTTCTAGGAATCCATCATAAGAAATAATTCAAGGGGTGCCTGCGTGGCTCAGTCAGTTAAGCGTCTGCCTTCGGCTCAGGTCATGATCCTAGGGTCCTGGAATCGAGTCCCACATCGGGCTCCCTGCTCAGTGGGGAGTCCACTTCTCCCTCTCCCTCTGCCTCACTCTCTCTCTCACTCTAATAAATAAGTAAAAAATATTAAGAAAAAGAATAATTCAAGATATATTTTTGAAAAGCCATAGGCATAAGTATGTTCATTGCTCCCCTTTTCCCAAATTGAAAGGAATCTAAATGACCAGTAGCAAAGGAATTAACTTTTTAAAGTTTATTAAGTTACTTCATTAACATTAATTAAGTAATGATAAATTAATTTGATAAATACTAAAAAACTATTAAAATAGCTTAGTTCCATCTAGCCACATGGAAAATAAGTGTAATACTATATATAACATAATGTAATAATACAGCATGTGAACTGAACCATCTACAAAGTTCTTGCAGGAATTATACCAAAATGATAATATTTATGTGTTTAGGTGGTGGATCAGATATGAGTTTTTATTTTGTTTTCTTTTTTCCAAGCTTGCAATTATATTTTTCATACTACTTGTGAAATTGAAAAAAAAAAACAACCAATGTTGAAGGCTAATCTCATTTCCTTTCTACCTAAAATCTTGCTTTTCCCTGCCTTTCCCATGGCTCTAAGTGGCCCTGTGTCTTCTCAGTCCTCTGGGTTCTGTGTCCTAAGTTCTTAATTTTTGAATTCTCTTTTCCTTCCACTTCACATACTCAACCCATCCCCAAGTCAAGTGGAATCTTCGTCTACAACATATTTTATCTATTACCACCCTCTTCCCAAATTCAAACACACAGCTACGATACCAAGAATGTATTTAACAGCCCCTGGTTCCCTACATAATTCCTCTCCTCAAAAACCTACCTTTGCCCTCTATTATCTGTCAATGTCAAATTTGGACTCCAGTGTTGATTTACTACCATTTTTATGTATAATTTCTGTTCATCTTCTTACCTTGTTTTATAAATATCCCCATCTTAGGGGGCCTGGGTGGCTCAGTTGGTTGAATGTTGGATTCTTTTTTTTTTTCCTAAAGATTTTGTTTATTTATTTTGAGAGAGAGAAAGCACAAGCAGGGGGAGGGGCAGAGGGAGAGGGAGAAGTAGGCTTCCCCCTGAGCATGGAGCCCAACATGGAGCTCAATCCCAGGACCCTGGGATCATGACCTGAGCTGAAGGCAGATGCTTAACCAACTGAGCCACCCAGGGGCCCCTAAGTGTCTGATTCTTGGTTTTGGCTCAGGTTATGATCTCAGGGTCATGGGATTGAGCTCCCAGTCAGGCTCTGTGCTCAGTGGGGAGTCTGCTTGAGATTCTCTCCATCTCCCAGTGCCCCCCTGCCTGCTCGTGCTTTCTTTCTTTCTCTCTCTAATCAATCAATCAATCCATCAATCAATCTTTAAATATCTCCATCTCAAATTCTCTACTTTGGCCAGAATTCTCTGCTGAATTCCACTTCCATGTTTTGTACCCATCAGTCCTTTTTCGTGTTCCCTTAAAATCCACTTTCAGTCTGTGTAATCTATCATCTTTAAGATGTTTTACTCCATGTATCCTCAATCCTTATTAACATGGACTTTCTAAGCATGTTAGTGAGATTTAAATGTGATAAAATATTTGAAAAGTGGGGGGCACCTGGGTGGCTCAGTCGTTAAGCATCTGCTTTTGGCTCAGGTCATGATCCCGGGGTCCTGGGATCAAGCCCTGCATCAGGCTCTCTGCTCAGCAGGAAGCCTGCTTCTCCCTCTGCGTCTCCCTCTCCCTCTGCTTGTGTTCCCTCTCTCGCTGTGTCTCTCTCTGTCAAATAAATAAAAATTAAAAAAATATTTGAAAAGTGGTACAAGGATATTAGATAATATGTTGTTACAGTGTAACATAATTCTTAGAGAATTGTTAATGGCTGATATTTTTTCTAATTTAAAAGAGTTTGGGGAAAAATGGATCTAGAAACAACAGACTAGTGAACATAATATCAGTCACAGACAAAACACTGGGAGGGATTCTGACAGCCATAATTTTGTTGTCACTGAGGACAAGAAATGACCATCAGTAGAAGCAATAAGAATAGGGCATTCCAGCCTCATTTTGGTAGAGTTCATTAGCCTCGATCAGGGGAATGCTTTCGGCACAGTATTTGACAATGTATTGTTGATGACCCTGTAGATGAGACAAGAAATGTGAGCTGGATGATAATTACTTGGGCAAATTCATAGCTGGTTGAAAAATTATACCAAGAATCTCGATTAAGATCGAGATGAACTTGGTAAGGATATACTGATCTATCTAGTATCGATCTCTTCAGCACTTTTATCAATGACTTAATCAGAAAATATTCACATCAAATTTTCCCAATTAAAATAGCTAGAAAGGATTTTTATACAATGAATATCAGAAAAAAAGAGAAAAAAAAAAGTCCCCCAAAGTTTAAAATTTCAGACTAATGTCAAGAAGATGAAATAAAATACAGATAAAGGGGAATCCCTCGACATAAGTTTAAGAAATTGGCTACGCAACTGCCAGAGGGGTGAGACTTGGTTTAACAAAAGTTTGTGGGGGAAAAAAATCACCAGAGGTGGCAGTTAACTGTGTCTCCAATGTGAACCACAAACCCCCTCAAAAGCCATTTTGGGGTAGAATAATAATACAGGGTCTGCAGCCAGGGAAGTGAATATTTCACTTTACCCTGAATTTACTGAACCAGAGCTTGAGAAAATAGTTTAATTCGAGGTGCCTTATTTTAATGGAGAAAATGGACAATCTAGAAGTAACACAAACACTGTGAGCGGAGGGGGAAATGTAGGGCAACTCGGGCAAATGAGGAAGAGGTAAAAAGAAATGGGGTGTTTAGCTTAAAAAAGAGATCCTACAAGGGGTATCATGACAGCTCTGCTCATACGCATGACAGGCTCTCAGGTGAAAGAGGAATTGGAGGCCGCAGACGGGCCAGGTTGGAAGAGAAGGCTCTAATGTAGGTGCCTGGAAAGCTGGGGTGCTGAACAAAGTGGTATCACCATGAAATGAGTTTCTTTTCCGCCAAAGAATGAGTCAAATCAGGTTTTCTTTAGTAGCATCTCTGTGCCTGGCATGTGTATCTACAGCCTTCTACAGAAGTCAACACACGAATATCAAATAATGGAAGTCGAGGAAGGGCGAGCACTGCTGTGTCACTGAGGCCAGAATAAATCTTCTGTGGCGGTGAAGTGAGAACTTGTCAATCTTTCAACTATCTTCACAGATCTCATAGCATTCTAGAGTCACAGTCAAGGCATGAAAGGCTGGCAAAGGAGGTGTGACCTTTGGATTTAGGACCACATTTGGTTGTATTAATATGCTGTCTTTCTTTAAAATTGTCCACAATATCAACCATGTGAAATGCAAAACTCAACAATTTACCCTTGTGGTTTATTCAGATGGAACCTATCTTATTATTGATTCAAAAATAGGGCACCTGTTCTTGTTTAAACATGAATGAGGCAAAAAATGGCATTTTTGGCCCATTTTCAACTTCCATTACCAATATAAAATTATCAAGAGGAAGAATGAATGTAGAAACACAGAAAAAATGGACTAAAGTAAATTTCAAGGTCATTAAACATCTCAATCATTTTCAAATAGTAACTTCTCATGAACTTGGAGCTCATTAATTTTGAATTGCTGATATTACAAGACTAAAATTCAGCCCCGTCCTCTATAAAACAAATACAATTGAAACTACCCAGTTTTATTAAGAAGGTAAACTGCTTTTTCAAGCAATAATATTAACATTGTTATTTGTAGAGAAATTATAATACTAATTACAACAGATATTTAAATTATTAAAGTATATTTTTAAAGATTTTATTTATTTATTTGACAGAGAGAGAGAGACAGCTAGAGAGGGAACACAAGCAGGGGGAGTGGGAGAGGGAGAAGCAGGCTCCGGGCTGAGCAGGGAGCCCGATGCGGGGCTCAATCCCAGGACCCTGGGATCATGACCTGAGCCGAAGGCAGACACTTAACGACTGAGCCACCCAGGTGCCCCTAAATTATTAAAGTATTGAATGGTGGTTAGTTGATGTTGGAGATGCTCAAAAATATTAAACTAAAAAAGATATTAAAGATCATTTAGTATAATGTTCATTTTTCAGATTTGGAAACAGATCCAGGAAAGGACACACAAGTCCTCACCCAAGCCCATGCTGCTGGATCTTGGAGGGTGAGGTCTAGAACCTGAGTCTCTCAGTTCACAGTCAAGTGCTTTTTATATCACACCACAGAGAACGGAAATGCAAAATGAATTAAGCTGAGATACTGCATGGAGCACCTGGTTTATACAATGTGCTGTGCTAAGCCCTCAAAGGAAGATTTGATATCCAAAGAGGACCAACCCTTTTCTTAAAGAAACTGATCGTCTTGGCTATGAGACAAGCCTGAGAGTCTCATAATCCAAACAGGGCAAAGTCAGTAAAAGCAGATGTACGAAGGACAAAAGCAGAGAGTTCCTATGTGCAGTTTGCTAGCCATCTGTCTTGAAAAAAGAGTAAGATTTAGAACACGTGCAGGAACAGTGGGTGGCAGAGTCTTCATATACTTTATTTCTTAAGACTGGACTTGTGTGAGAATTGGGCAGCAGAGAGTTCTAGGGTTCAATTCTCTGGTGAGGATATATGGGGATCTGGGCTTGGTTGCAAGTTAACAGGAGTTCTACATGCTTGATGACCAGCCAGACCAGGCAGAGGGATGGTCCTCTTGCAACAACAAAGGAGCCAAGCCTAGGGGGGGCTAAGGAATATGCATGAGTAGGTACCATATTTTCTGCAGAAAACCTGTTTCTGCTTCAACACACAAACGGGTTGGTGAGGATTGACAGTATATATCATAAAGCATGGCGAGCACTATGTTAAAGTATTTAAACATGGATTGAATTCATTCATCACAGAAATGGAAAAATTCACTAAAATATCTATTTGCTAGAACCCCATATGACCCAGCAATCCTGCTTCTGGGCATATATCCAAAGGAAAGGAATCAGGTTCTTGAGGAGATACCTGTACCCCCATGTTCATTGCAGCCAAGATATGGAAACAACCTAAGTGTCCATCATGGATAAAGAAAATGTGATATATATATATATATGATATATATATATATATATGGAATACGACTCATCTATGGGAAAGAAGGACATCCTGCCATTTGTGACAACACAGATGGAACTCGATGGCATTATGAGAAGTGAAATAAATGAGACAGAGAAAGACAAATACTGTGTGATATCATGCAGAATCTAAAAAGCTGAACTTCTAGAAACTGAGAGTAGAAGGTAGGTACCAGGAGCTGGATGTGGGGGGAGAAATGGGGAGATGTTGGTCTTCCAGTCAGAAGATGAATAAGTTCTGGGGATATAATGCACAACATTGTGAATATAGTTAACAATAATGTATTACATACTTGAGAGTTTATAAGAGACTAGATCTTAAATGTTCTCCCCAGAGAAAAGAAATAGTAATTATGTGACATGATGGAGGTGTTAGCTAATTCTATTGTGGTAATCATTTTGCAATTTATGAGTGCATCAAATCAATAAGTTGTACCTTTTAAACTTACACAGTGTTATATGTCCATTACATCTCAATAAAGCTGGAAAAAATCTATTTGCTTCCTGGTGAATCCTCCATGATTAATTAAATGCAAATTGTACCTCTAGGTAGCTGACTCGTAGCATAGAATCATTCAGTTGATATGAGCCAGTTGATTAATTAGATAGAAGCCATTATATATAAGCTGTAGGACATTTGGCAAAGACAATGAATTTGATTTTAGAGACATTCTATCTGGCAAAAACATAAAGAACCTTGGGTGTTAAGAGGACTTCTGTGTCTCCGCAGAGCTATATCAGCAAGTTAGGGAAGACAACTTACTTTTTTTTTTTCTTTTCTCTCTCACTGTCTCTCTCTCTCTTTTTTAAAGATTTTATTTTTAAGTGATTTCTACACCTAATGTGGGTGACTCTTGACCCCAAGGTCAAGAGTCTCATGCTCTACCGACTGAGCCAGCCAGGCCCTTTGAGAAGACAACTTACTTGAAAAAAAAAAGTCTCAAAATCTTGGCAGGATGGTGTGGATCCAGGGTAAAAGTAGTATTAAATCATTAGAAACAACTAAAGAAAAAAAAAAAGGAAAGGGTTCAAAATAATCTATTTCTTGCCACTAGAAATGCTGTCCCAAGAGCACATCCTCCCAACACTTCATGATCTTCTGAAGGTATTAAGATGCAGGTTGTGTCAGCCTATCAGTAATTGAGCTTATGCTAAATTCAGACATTTTAGACCATAACCAATTCCCCAACAAAGGCTGGAGAGTAAAAAGTGGTAGCACCTACAATCTTACTGTTTTCCTGATAGATTTTGTCCCAAGGTGATAAAGAATATATCAATGACCCTTAGTTGATGATCCTGGCCTAAGACTACCCATTGAAATTGTGAATTGTGTGAGAAGTCCAGGCTTGTAATTTTTGTCAAGAAGAAAACTGACAAAACATCAGCAATGAATTAAAACCTATAGTACGAGAATCTATGCAATATTAATTTATAAAATTGAGTTAAATTTTAAACTATTGTGTGGAATTGAATGGAAACAATGACCATCTAGGTTGACAATAGAATCCTTCAGTAAGAGGATGGCTTCTTCATTTCTCTCCTGGGACCTACAGATAATAGGGTGGGTATGCAGGAGGGAACACCTTTATTAACCCTTTGTTTGAATACTTTGAGAAGATTTTTAAAGTATCATTTGTTTTAGTGAAGATTTATTCTGGATTTTCACTGAAAGTTGATGAAACCAGGCTTTCTCAAGGTGCTGAGAGATTCCCATGTCCAACTGCTCACCAGAATAAGACGGTAAGATTTAAGTGAAGTGGCGGGTCATTCTCAGGATCCTCTACCTGCATTCCTGCTGTGCTGCTGGGGAGTCTTGTTGGGGACTCTACGAGTTGTTCACCAGACCCTCACCTCACCCTCAGCAGAGCATCGTCCAGGGCAACACGGCTGGCTGGGGCTGGAGTCAGAGAATCGGGAGGATGACTTGGGTCTCTGGGGCACTAATCATACCCCCGCAGGCCGTGCCCCAGAGCGGCTGAGCCACCTAACCCGATGGGCCTGGTCTTGTATTGAAGGTAGGTGATTTTGGGGGCACCTGGGTGGCTCAGTTGCTGGGCGTCTGCCTTCAGCTCAGGTCATGATCCCAGAGTCCTGGGATCGAGCCCTGCCTGCTTCTCCCTCTCCTGCTCCCCCTGCTTGTGTTCCCTCTCTCGGGGTGTCTCTCTCTGTCAAATAAATAAATAAAATCTTAAAAAAAAAAAAAAGAAGAAGAAGAAGGTAGGTGATTTTGGACACAATCTGTGTTGAAGGATAGGAAAGATCACTTTTACTGGGAGGCGCTGGTTCTGCCTCCCATTGCTGGCTCAGAAGAGCCTGAAGTTCCCCAAGGTCTCAGAGTTACCGCTTTCTCGGTGGCGATTCTCTCCTGTTGGTGCCACAGGGAGCCATCGTCCAGGTGCCAATGTCTTTAGAGGCATCGATTGCTCTGCTACGAACTGGACTGAGCAAACGCGGCCCAAGCCCCTGCTCAGTAGGGAGCACCGTCCTTGGCACGAAGAGGGACGAGGAGCGGACTCCTCGGACCTGCACACAGCACGGGACCTGTGCTTACCGGTGCGTCCGCGAGTGTCTGCGGCGCAAAGGCTACGTGCGGAGGGTGCGCCTACGTTTTTATTATTAGTGGTCCATTAATTCTCCTAGGGATCCCATGACGTGTTATTATCTTCCTATCATCATCATTATTATTATACCCATTTTCCCCACGAGACCATTTGGATTCCGACAAGTTAGGTGACTCCTGTGTGGTCACATAACTTGTCTTCTCCAGTGTTTCCCATCACCCCATAAGCTTAGTCTGCCCGTTTATCCGGCAACCTCCCTCTTCCTCTACAACCTTGCTGCCCCAAGTGTGTTCCATGGACCCCATCTGGGCATCACCTGGGAGCTTGTTAGACGTGCAGAGTCTCGGCCCCACCCAGACCTGCTGAACCAGACCCTTTATTTAACAAGCCCCCCAGGCAGTCTGCAGGCTGAGATCTCAGCAGCGCTGCTCATGAATCACCTGTCTCGGCAGGATGCAGCTCTGTAGAGGGAAAACAACTTGACTCTAAGTTTTAGTTCTTCCGTGCCAGAAGTAGCTTATCACAAGGTGACTTCAAGTAGAAGGCAGTTTTCTATCACAGACATTGAAAAAAATATATTTCCCACACACACCTTACATTTAATGATTCAGTTTGCAAACATTTACCACTATGTGTTATTTGCCAAGCCCTGTTTGCGGTGCAGGTCTCAGTGGTTTCCCATGGGAGGTTACTTCCTGCATATCAGCCAATTCCTGGTTTTAAAGTTGCATATTTATAATAAAATGGTATCTGTACTTCTCTTAACGCTGCTTTCTTGCCGATTCATTCATCTAATCAAACAACATATTTATCCATTTGGACAACAAACACCTTTCGGCGATGTGCAAAACACTGTAGAAGTCCATGTGTTTCCACACCAAATTCTATTCTGGAGCAATTCTGCACTGGGGACATGTTTTTGAAAGGAAGATTTTTTAAAAACCTGGTCATTTTACTGCTGATTTTATGGTTAGCAGAATGCCACCTCCAAAGTTTCGTAAGTCTTTCCTGACATTAACTCCGAAATTCTCCCCATGTCCCAAGGATAAATGCAGACTTAGAAAGCCAAGGCTGAAAATGAAGTCCCTCAGGACATGTTGTTGTTGTCTTCATGATAATTTAACTTGGATGATATTCAAAATCTGCAGGGGAAAATTTCAATATTTTTCACTTTCACTTCAAATGGAGCTTCTTAAGACTCTTTATACCAACTCTGTTAGAGTAACTGGCACTTAAGACAGTCAATGAATTTAAATATTTGAGGTCTGCCATTAACATCAGTTAAATGCTGAGAACTCGGCTCCCTTATGGAAAACTATAGTTCTAAAACTCCCTTGAGGGGATGACATACTCCCAGGAAAAATGCCTCTTTGGGTAAATTAGTTTTATATGGGAGTATTGACAGATGCAAACACTTCGGTCACAGACCTTTTTAGCTCCAGAATCTAGGAGGATTCTATTTTGGCTTGGGAATCTTTTGGGGGTAATTAGTCACCAATGGTTGAGGCTAATGGTTTTGTTATACCTTGAATGATGTTTAAATGTTTTAAAATGTTTTCAAAGGACATCATTGAGGTGAAGAAGTTGATAGGTAGCAATTTAATATTTTTAAAAAGATTTTTATTTATTTACTTGAGAGAGAGAGAGAAAGAATGAGTGGGAGGGAGGGACAGAAGGAGAGGGAGAAGCAGACTCCCCACCGAGCAGGGAGCCCAACATGGGGCTTCATCCCAGAAACCTGGGATCATGACCTGAGCTGAAGGCAGACACCCAACTGACTGAACCACCCAGGCGCCCTGCAATTTAATATTTTTAAATTAGCTTTATTGGGGTATAATATACAAGGAATCAAATGTACATGTTAAGTGAAAAATTCAGTGAGTTTTGACCCATGTAACACCACCAAGTGAAGACATAAAACATTTCCATTGTCCCAGGATGTTTCCTCATTTACGTCTACATATCTTGCTAAGTGATTTATGCGCATTACTTCTTTAAATTCTCACTATTATGAAACAGGCTGTTATGGGCTGACGTGTATCTCCCCCAAATTTATATGTTGAAGTCTTTATCCCCAGTACCTCAGAATGTTACTGTATTTGGAGAGAGGGTCTTTAAGAAGTAGGGAAGTTAAAATAAGGCTGTTAGGGTGGGCCCTAGTCCAACATGATTGGAGTCCTTATAAGGAGGGGAAATTTGGACACAGAGAGACAGCGGGGATGCACACACACAGAGGAAAGACCGTGTGTGGGCACAGTGAGAAAGCAGCCACCTGCAAGCCAAGGAGAGAAGTCTCAGGAGAAACTAACCTCAATCTTGGACTTCTAGCATCCAGAACGGTGAGAAGATAAATTTCTGTGAAGTCACCCAGTCTGCAGTATTTTGTTATGGCAGCCCTAGGAAACAAATACATAAGCGATAGCTTGGCTTTTTAACAATTAAAAACAAAACAAAAATGAGACTTAGGGGTATCACAGAATTTGCCCACAGTCCCCCAGATCCTCAGTGACTGGGCATGGGTTGGATCCTAGGTGTGCCGGGCTCCAACTCCGTGCTCTTAACCACTGCCTGCACCGATGCCCCGGGGACCCAAACACCAGGATTGAAAATTGCAGGGGTGCCTGGGGGGCTCAGTCAGTTGAGAGTCTGACTCTTGGTTTCGGTTCAGGTCATGATTTCAGGGTCTTGGGATGGAGCCTCCACGCCCACCCCACCCCATTGAGCCCCACATCGGGCTCTGTGCTCAGCGGGGAGTCTGCTGGAGATTGTCTACCTCTTCTTCTCCCTCTGCCCTTCCCCCAACTCTCTCTAAAATATTTTTATTTTTTTAAAAGCTTTTATTTATTTATTTGACAGAGAGAGACACAGTGATAGAGGGAACACAAGCAGGGGGAGTGGGAGAGGGAGAAGCAGGCTCCCTGCTGAGCAAGGAGCTCAATGCGGGACTCAATGCCAGGACCCTGGGATCATGACCTGAGCCAAAGGCAGACGCTTAACGACTGAGCCACCCAGGCGCCCCCTCTCTCTAAAATAAATAAAGAAATCTTTTTTAAAAAAATTGCACTCATGACTCCAGTCAGTCAGTCCCACTCCCAGGTCCCCCTCAGCTCTCCCTCCCTACAGTGTCTCGCTTACAGCTTCATGTACTTGGTTGGGATCAGTGCTAATCTGCACAGAGGGCAGAAGGTGGCTCTTCTTACTCTGATCTCCCTATAACAATATAATATTATAATAACAAAATAGAGTCATTAGATGATTTTAGGTGATCACATAAGTGCTGGCACACAGAAGATACAATTTTTGTTTGGCTATTACTACATTTAATTTTTAAAAGTAACCACTTAAAACTAAGTATCATCTCTTTTCCCCCTTATTCTCTAAAATTAAGAATATAAAGTTTTGAAAACCCAAATAGGTAATAGCCTTTCACAGTTCAAACTGTTCTACAAAAAAAAAAAAATTGAGGTTAGACATCAGAATGATTTTCCCTCATATCTGACACCATAATAGATTTTTAATATAATAATCACCATTAAACACGAATCACAATAGTGCTGCCCTAAATGTTAAATAACGTCAGTAACAAATAGTGTCACTACCCTGGGAAGAAGCTTCACTTACGCAAAGTCAAGGTGAGGAGGCCTACAAGGCAGACTGTTAGTTCAGAATCCACTCAGCTGACATGAAGGCCAAGTACAGGACTGGGTGTGCATTTTGAAGAGTAATTACTAAAGGTGAATATTTAGGTAAGAAATAACAGGAGCCGTTTGAAATATCCATTTTAGGGAGATGAGGTGAGCTTCCCAGGAGAGTAGTTTTTTTGGAGTTATTTAAATGTTAAAAGAGGGGAAACATGCAGGAAAGTTCAGATGAGCCCTCTGCGGTTTCTTAACAGTGCAGACAGCCCAGCTACCTGACGGCACAGACCACCTGAGAAGGCATGAGGCACTGTTAAAGACGCCCCGATGCATTTATTCGGACTGTGTAATAAGTAATTTTGGGAGACCAGAAGACAATTATGGATCTAAGTCGCACCTATATAGGATTATTCTGTTCGACATTTTGGCTGAGTTGACATATTAATTCAGAAAGAGAAAAATTAGTAAAATAACATCCTCTGGGCTGAAAATCATGTGACATAGGTTATCAAGTCCACAGGTTGTTTTTTCACATTCATGAGCAAAGTCTGAATTAATTAGCCAATATTTGTCAAATGAATGGCTAAAATCAAAACGGTTGAACAGCTGCGCAGGTGGATACCACCTCAGGTTACAGCCGGTTCAAATAACCATGGGCCCATGTTAGCCCACACGAGTCTCAGAGAAGAATGTCCCAGATCCTTTTTGAAAGTCACATGAAACTGAGGGCAACACAATAAAGGTCTCAAAACTTGTGTGAAGAGTGCTGGAACTATCAGGGGCTCCTGGTGAAATGGCAGAAGCTGCTTAGAGTGAAAACCACTCCAGGATTAGGCGATGTTAGTACCATTTGGCATCTTCTATTGTCTTGTCTGTTAAATAGTTATCAGGTGATGATCTAGAATCTGCTCTGATAGGTTCGCCAGTGTTCTTATATATTAGAATCACCTGGAGAGTTTTTAAAGATTCTAATGACCAGATCACACCCCTACCAATTAACTGGAATAGCTGGAGTAGGAGATAAGCATTGATATTTTTAAAGGGATCTCTAGATTATCCTATTGTGTAGCAGAGTTTGGGAACCACTGCTTTATGACCTTTCCCCTAGGTCAGTAATCCCCAAATTTGAGGGCATAAGAATCACGTGCAGTGGTTGCTAAAATGCAGAGTCTGGAAGAGTTTCAGTAGGCCTGGGGTGGGGGGTGTCCTAGAATTGGCATTCTTAATAAGCACCCCTAGTGATTTTGATGTAGGTGGTCTTTTGTCCCACTGAGGAACACAGCCTTAGTAAGTGATGCTTAATCATCATTTGCCCCATTGGTTAGTGCTTGATATCAGGCTACATTGAACAAGATGCTAAAAGCTAAAAGAGATTAGGGAAGACTCTCTAGAATATTGTGAGCCAAGGCCAAAGATCACAGTGGCTGGCTGACCTGCTTGAATAAGATACCTCTGGTTGCCATGGTGATGCGAGGAGGCTGGAGTTATTTCTTCCTTAAATATTCACCTTTAGTATTTACTCTACCAAATGCACACCATTGTACTGTACTTGGCCCTGATATCAGCTCTCTGTTGACATTTGGGTGTGGTGATGGGAACACTGTAACAGGAAGAGGACGCTTTCTTTTATAAGAGCTCTGTTTTCAATGTCCACTTTTGAGCAAGTTTCTGTGGTACGCAAATAGGCATTATGACGTGAGTAGAATCTCCTACTCTTTTGCAAGCCTCACTCCCTAAAGAGTCCTCAGAAATCTCCCAAAAGTGGAGGGTTGGGGTAGGGGGCATGGGACCAGAACCAACTTCATCATACATTTATTGGAAATTAGACCCCATTCAAACAATTTAAAATTTCTCATTAAGCATTGGTTGTTTCAAAGAATTTTCCCTTTGGTTATCAGCAGCGACACATATCAGCCTTCCCGTGTGTTGAGTAAATGCATTTACATCACCTGTTTTCTGGCTGTTTCAATGATAGAAGTTTAGCAAATGCAAATATTCACCACGTTTTCTTTTGGCAATTAAGGACTTGTTAGTTTTCCAATTTAGGAAAAATTTTCAGTTGTCTCTGTCTCAGGTTTCATATTTTCATTTAAACTGAAAACAGATGCTTTGAAACATACTGATATTTCGGGAGAATTTAAGAAACACTTGTAGAATTAAATGGATTTAGCAAACCACTTGGTGGCAGTAAACTCCCTGTTAACCACGGTATGAATCTGAACAGCTGGGTGGGCTCTTAATTTCTATTCCTTGGTGGGAATCTATTTTTTTCTTTATTATTATTTTTTGATCCCCAAACATCTTTCTCAAATGGAAATGTCTTTCTCAACTGGAAAAAGGTATAGTTTCTTTTTTTCCCCTAACAGACTGAATTTTCCCCATCTTTCTCAAATGGAAATGTCTTTCTCAAATGGAAAAAGGTATAGTTTCTTTTTTTCCCCTAACAGACTGAATTATATGTAAAGATTAAACATTGCTTCCTCTTCTAAAATAATTGAAATTTGAGAGACATATTATCAAAAGTCCGAAGGAGAGAATTTTGGTAGAGCACCCATTTTTCTATGGCTTCATTATCCAGTCTGAATGAATGCTTACGTATAGAGAGAAGAAAGTTGGATTACATTCCACGTAGCCTATTTGTTCAAAATGTCACAAAGCCTTTCAAAAAAATCTATTGTTCTGCATGAATGCCTTTCCATTTTATCCACAAAATTTGTCACAGTATTTTCTTTATCTTTTATGCATTTAAGGGAAGAGGGGTGTGCCTAAAATGTAATTTAATAATAATTATGAATAACTAGATGAGATGTCAACATATTTGGAACTGAGAAATTTGAGTGGCCGATGATGAGAAACCATGATAGACCAGTTAATTATGACGTAAGTGGATTTAGTACTTATGCTAGTCCTGGTGAAAATGCCAGTCATGTGAGTTTCTAGAACAATTCTAGTCCAGGGTTTTTCAGTAACTAGCTGTGCAAGCCTGGAAAGGCCCCTTAATCTACCCGAACCCTAGCTCCTCACCTGAAAATGATTAGGTAGGGGAGAAAGAGCCTAAGGCCTCTCCCCGCCTCAAAAATGTATATATATATATAAAATTCTAAGTTTTCCGAGTGTATCCCTGGGAAATACCATGGAAATCTAACATCTAGTTTGGGGGAACCTTGTGAGTAGACTATATACAAGCTATATATAAGTACTTCTCTGAGAATATAAATTCATATTATGTGGTGGTAACAAATGACACTTTTTTTCAGGTCAAAAATCTCAGAAAGAGAGGAAATCAGTTGTTTTCCTCTGGCGTGAAGAACCAGCTTCCTGTATCGTATTCGGGTCATTGCAGTGACAGTGAAAGCCTGGGAGCCCATCCAGCACAGTAAGATTAGAAAAGCTTTGGTTGCCTCGCAGCACTTTGCTCTTACCCTGCTGAAGATGGAGGAATAGAATTATTTAAAAATTCTGTCTCTGTAGAGATAAGAAGAGCAGAAATGGAGGTGACTCACATAAGAGGCGTCACACAGGGTCTGACAGAGAGTAGACAGTCAGTAATTTTCTTTCCAACTCTTCCTTTATTTACCCCTCTGAAATACTGTGTATTCACTAGATCTTCGAGGCCACTGCTTCTGAACCCCAGGAAGCAGTTGCTTGCCAGAGTCTGGTCTTGTTTCCGCATATTCGAAGCCTGTTCCCTGTTAGGAGTGACTTAACCTGGGCAAGATGGGAAGTTAGTCCCAAATCTAGACTACTTCAAAATGTATGTAAATACTTATGTTAAACCATTCCATGATTGGAAGGAGAGAATTAAAAACAATGCTTATCCACAGAAACCTATGACTAAAATTAAGCTTAATGGTCAAAGGCTAAAGTCGGGAACAAGGCAAGAATGTCTGTTTTTGTCACTTTAACTCAACATTGTACTGGTCAGTAGAATAAAGAAAAAGGAAAAAAGGTACGCAGAGTGGACAAGAAGAAGTAAATGGCCTTTATTCACAGGTGACATGATTATACATGCAGAAAACCCCAAATATTCTACCAAAAAAGATAATAAAGCCTATTAAAACTAGTAAGTCAATTTAGCTAGCTTGCCAGATAAAAGATACTATATATAAAGATTGTCTTCCTACATACTAGCAATAAGCAATTAGAATATGAAATTTAAAAGATACCATTTATGGTAGTATCACAAAAGCATAAAACTATTTAGGGGAGATTTAGCAAAAATATAACACCTCTCTGTTGAAACTACAAAACATTACTGAGAGAACTTAAAGAAGTGCTAAATTAATCACATTCAAATGAGTTGGAAAACTCATATTGTTAATACACCATTATCCCCAAATTGATCTATAGAGTCAATGAAATCCCAAACAAAATCTCAGGAGGTTTTTTGTAGAAATGGACAAATTGACTGTAAAATATATATAAAAATGCAAATTATGTAGAACGGCCAAAACAATCTTGAAGGACTTAACTATTAGATTTTGAGACTTAAGGGAAAGCTCCAATAATCAAGACTGTGGGGTATTATATAAAGATAAACATTTAGGGACGCCTGGGTGGCTCAGTTGGTTAAGCAACTGCCTTTGGCTCAGGTCATGATCCTGGAGTCCCGGGATCGAGGCCCACATTGGGCTCCCTGCTTGGCGGGGAGTCTGCTTCTCCCTCTGACCCTCCCCCCTCTCATGCTCTCTCTCTCTCATTCTCTCTCTCAAATAAATAAATAAATAATATTAAAAAAAAAAGATAAACATTTAGATCAAGAAGCAGAATAGAGTCCAGAAATAGAATCACACATATACGGCCAACTGATTTTTGACAAAAGTGCAAAGGCAACTCAGTGGATTAAGGATAATCTGTTCAACAAATTGTGTTGGAACAATTGGATATCAATATGTAAAAGACTAAAAAAGTTAACCTAGACCTCACCCCTTAGATAAAAACTAACTGAAAAGGGATCAGAGATCTAAACAGAAAATGTAAAACTAGAAAAGATATAGCATAAAATACATGGAAAAGTCTTCCTCATCAGGGACTAGGCAAAAAATTCTTAGATATAACACCAAAATGTGTAACCTGTAAAAGAAACATTTGAAAAAATTGGACTTCATCAAAATTTAAAGCTTTTCTGCTTCAAAGAACACCATCAAGAAAGTGAAAGGACAACCTACAGAATGTTTCTGTGGGAGAAAATATTTGCAAATCATGTCTCTGACAAGGAACTTGAATCTAGAACACATAAAGAACTCTGAAAACACAACAATAAAAAGATAAACCAATTAAAGAAGGGGCAACAGATGTGAACAGACACTTCACTAGAGAAGAAGTATGGATGGCAAATAAGCACATGAAAAGAATATCAACATCATTACTTATTAGGGAAATGCCAATATAAACCAAAATAATATAACACTTCACATTCACTAGGATGGCTGTAATGAAAAAGCTGGACAAGTGTTGAAGGGGATATGGACATGTTGTTACTGTCACACAATATTGGTGAAAATGTGAAATGGTGCTGTCCCTTTGGAAAACGGTAACTCCTCAAAAAGTTAACTATCAAGTTACCATATGCCCCAGCAATTTCATTCCTAATTACCCAAAAGAAATGAAAACATATGTCCACACAAAAACTTGTACATGAGTGTTCATGGCAACATTATTCATGATAGCCACAAAGTGGAAACAGCCCAGCGTCCATTAATAGATTAATGGCTAAAAAATACGGTATATCCATACAGAGGAATAGTATTTGTTCATAAAAAGGAGTGAAGTAGTAATCCATGCTACAACATGGATGGACTTAGAAAACATCATGCTGAGTGAAAGAAAGCCAGATGCATATTGTATGATTCCACTTATAGTAAATGTTCAGCATGGAGGAACGCTAGAGGCAGAAAGTAGATTATTAGATGCCAGAGGCTGGGTAGAGGGGACAACGGGAAGTGGCTGTTAATGGGTACAGGATTTTGGGGGAGGAGGATGAAATGTTCTAGAATTAGATAGCGGCGATAGTTGCACAATTTTGTGAATATATTAAAAACCACTGAATTATACCCTTTAAAAACAAAATAAATAAAAATCACATGTGTACAAAACACTATGTAGCTCTCAAGGATACATGCATATCTAAAGACACACCTAAACATGTTAGGAGTGCCCTTGGGGTGGAGAGGGAGGATAAAATAAAATAGGAACAGAGCCCCCCCCCCCCCCCCCCCCCCAAAAAAGAACTCTAGAGGCAGAGTTGGCAAGGGTTAGGGATGGGGGCAGAATTTAACTACAAAAGGGCAGGATAAAGGGATCTTTTGGGCAGTGATGAAATCGTTCTGTATCCAGATTGTTGTGTTGGTTTCACAAATCTAAAACTTGTAGAATTGTACACCAACAGAACAAGTTATTTTTTTTACTGAATGCAAACCTTAAACAAGTATACTGAGGCACCTGCGTTTTTATGTTTCTGATTTTAAACTGCCTCCATTTTTTCATAAAGTGCCAATGTTACTCCTCTCTATGTGAACAACCTCCCTGGATCTGTTTTTTACTAAGTCACACATTAATCAATTTGTTGGTTATTTTTCGGTGTAAGATATGCTGCATAAATATTGCTCGGGCTTTTGTAGGCAGAATTTGAGACATAGACGAACCTTACGTATTATTTTCCTATTCACATATGAAGATATTGATTTCTTGGACATTAGAAGCTGCTTTAAAATGTTTCTGGTATTAGGCTGGAATATAATCATTTGCTAGTAAAAAATTGAGGCTTGCGTCCAAGCCCAGAAGGTAATTGTGTAGAAGAGCTTCTGCTCTGGGTTCATACTGCTTGCTCTCTGATATTTACCCCTGATATTTACCATTTACCGTTACTCTATTTAGTGTTTACCACTGCGAGTCGTATTACTACCTGGGCCCTGCAACGTTTGCTATATATATTCGAGGTATAATTTCTGCTCTACATCAGCACAGTGATAATATCATTTCAGTTCTCCCTCTAATGGTCTTCGTGAAGCGGCGAATACCACTGGGGTTTCGCTGTGGCAGCTCTCTGAAGGTCTGGAACTCCTGCGGGAGGAACATCAGGGACATTTATCTGGGGATATATGTTTCTTCTGTGTCTGTGTAAAACTAAATTTAATACCAGAATAAATCTAATTTTGCTAAGATTAACCATAGAAAGGATAGTTTATTTCAGTTATAACATTAGACTTCCATTTTGGTTTCAACTGACTTTGTAAGGATTGCTGACTATCTGGGCACCAGAATATTTTAAATTATTTATGAATATCCCTAATAAAAGCATATAAATACCATATATTTTGGGCACGTATAAGCCACACAATGATCATAAGAGTTAAGTCAGTCCTTTAGATTAACCAGAACACCCTTCTGTGAATTTCCTTTGTCTTTGTTTCCCCAAGACTTTATTTTTTAGAGCAGGTTAGGTTTACAACAAAATCGAGAGGGAAGTGTAGCGATGTCCCATATACCACTTGCCCCCACACATGCACAGCCTCCCCCAGTATCAATTTCACTCACCAGGATGGTACTTTTTTTTTTTTAAACCAGGGACAAACCTACACTGACCCATCATTATCACCCAAAGTCCAGAGTTTACTTTACAATTCGTTCTTGGTGTTGTATATTCTATGGGTTTTGACATACATATAATTTGTCAAAAATTTCATCATTGTAGTATCATACAGAGTATTTGCACTGCCCTAAAAATCCTCTGTGCTTGGCCTATTTATCCGCAGCCCCCGGCCTCCCAATGATTTTTATTTTGTGTATAGTTTTACCTTCTCCAGAATGTCATATAATTGGAATCATACAGTATGCAGCCTTTTCAGATTGATTCTTTCATTTATAATATGCATTTAAATTTCCTCCATGTCTTTTCACGGCCTGATAGCTTGCTTCTTTTTAGCTCTGAATAGTAGTCCATTGTCTGATGTAGCATAATATGTTTATCCATTACCTACTGAGAAAAATCTCGGTGCTTCCACGTTTGGCAGTTATGAATAAAGCTGTTGTAAACATCCGTGGGCAGGTTATTTATATGGATGCCAGTTTTCAACTCCTTTGGGTAAACACCGACGAGTGCCATTGCTGGGTCACGTAGGAAGAGTATGTTTAGTTTTGTAAGAAACTGCCAAACTATTTTCCAAAGTGGCTGTACCATTTTGCACCCCCACCAAAAACATAGGAAAGTTCTTGTTGCTCCATATCCTTGCCAGCATTTGATGTTGTCAGTGTTCAGATTTGGGGCATTCTAGGAAGCGTGTGGTGGTGTCTCATTGTTGGTTTAGTTTGCACTGCTCTGATGGCGTGATGTGGAGCATCTTTTTGTTTGCTCATTTGCCATCTATGTATTTTCTTCGATGAGGTGTCTGTTAGGATCTTTGGCTGATCTTTTAATTGGGTTTTTTTCTTATTGTTAAGTTTTAAGAGCTGCTTGTCTATTTGGGGGTAACAGTCCTTTATCAGATGTGCCTTTTGAGAATGTTTTCTCCCAATCTGTGGCTTCTCTGTTCATTCTCTTGACACTGTCTTTCACAGAGCGCAAGGTTTTAATTTTAATGAAGTCCAGTTCGTCTTTTTTCTCTTCTTTAGTTTTCTATTTTTTATATAACATGTTGCTTTCCTTTTCATTGAAGATACACTTTCTCATTTCTAACTATAGCTATCAATGCCCAGTTCACATCATAACACCACAGGGAAGAAGTACCCTGTCCTCCCTTCTGCCACTTTGCCCTTGGGTCTGCATTTGGGAGCTGCTCTCTGGAGCACGGCCAGCCCTGTTCTTCCTCCTGCACCGTCAGGTAAGAAGCTTGTTCTAAATCCTGTTCCTGGGCTGAGATCAGTGTATCAGAATGGCATGAGGTACTTGCTAGAATAATTTTGTACAGACAAAAAAAAATCTACGATCTCTTTCCCCTAGGAGTTTGAGAAAAAGGAAGATTGTATAAATCCTCCCCTTATTAACTATTAGATGTGCTTCTGAAAAGGTGCATGTAAACGGGAAATTTGAAACTATTTTAAGTATGTCAGAGAATTCCTTTAAAAAAGGAAAGTCAATCCCGAGTTAATCACTTTTTCAGTTTGCAATTACATATATTAGGGCTTTTTTTTTTTTTTAAAGATTTTATTTATTTATTTGACAGAAAGAGGTAGCAAGACTGGGAACACAAGCAGGGGGAGTGGGAGAGGGAGAAGCAGGCTTCCCATGGAGCAGGGAGCCCGATGTGGGACTCGATCCCAGGACCCTGGGATCATGGCCTGAGCTGAAGGCAGACGCTTAAAGACTGAGCCCCATATTAGGGCTTTTTAAAGCAAGGCACACCTTGATTTCTAGGACATTGAAAAACTATTTTTAAAAGTAATATTCATATGCTAGGATGTGGTGCCTTTTATTATTCCCCCCTCCGCAGATTTAATTTGTGGAAACCCTTTGAGGAGCCAGAAGAAATTAATCTAGGTTTTGAGGACAGAGAAGTCCTTTTCGCACTTTCTCATCCTCTGGCATTTCCATGAGGACAAATCCTTGGGGGAAGGGTTCAGGATGGAGAGGGTTCATCGGGCCTCAGGGAACAGCCCAGGAGACTGAGTCTGCCACAGAGGGCTTGGACGTGCAGAGGTGTCTTTGAATGGTGTGGGCCAGTGATGTTAAAAACATCTCAGCTATGGAACCCATTTTTCAAAGGAATCATATCCAGAAGCCTAATAGATAAACAGATAAAAGGCTGCTCTGCCTAAAGCAAAGTAGGGGCCTGGAGCCCTAATGATAAGGGGTAGTTTTGACCATGGACTTTAATGTGTGTTATTGGCTAGAGGGACAGACCAACAGCTACTTCAGTCCTGGCTGTGCCACTCACCGGCTGTGTGACTTGGGTTAGCTGCATTACCTCTGTGAGCCTCATGGCCCTACTCCGTAAAATGAAGGTTAACCTCTATCTCTCCAGTATTCTAAAAGGTTAAATAAGCTAACGGGTTCTGTTCTTGGCAGAGGGTCTGCCCATGACAAGACTCAATAAATGTTAAAACCATTGCTCTTTCCCCACTGATCAGTTGGCTTCCCACCTGGCCTAAAATTTCCATCTAAAAATATCATGAACAGATTCCTACAAAGGTTGGGGGAATTGTCTCCAGAAGGAATTATTAAAATGGAATTGCTGCCTCTGAAGAGAAAAGGGACTGTAGTTTCTTCTTTGGGCTTCCTTAGTTGACACTTAGGTTTCAGCGTCAAGAATCTTGGACTTAACAGACACAACCACAGATTCTTAGAACTCAAGCAATCGATAAGAGCAGCTGGTCAACACTTTTACAAACATGATAACTGAGTGTTGAAGAGGTTGTCAATTCCCCAAGGTGATGGACGGCAGTGGGGGGGACATGGATGACCTTCTCCAGCCCATTTTCTTTCTAAAAAGTGAAAGTGATGATCCCTGTCCTACCAAACACTCAGTGAAAGCGCATTGTAAATTGGCTTCTGAGCATCCAGTATTGTTGCCCTTTTCCCTTGGAGAAGGAGGGGAGCAGGGAGGGGAGGGACAAAGAGCTCTGCAACACTGCCCAGTGGACAGGTACTACAGCAGAAGGCTCCAGGCTGGGGAGGCTGGGCCCTGTTTGAGGTGATGAATATGGGGTTGGTAGGACCTGACCAAGATGGCTGCCAAAAAATCATGAGGCATCATCACAAAAGGAGGGAACCTCATGGGGAAGCAGTTCCCCACAAGGGCAGGTGTGAAACATGGAACTTAGAGTGTCACCCTTCCTTGTGTGTTTTTTTTTTTCCTCATTGCTATTAATCTGAGATTATTTATGTTTCTTTTCCTGGCTTACATGGAACACTTTTAGATCGGAAAGTCTTTTGATAATCTCAAAAGTCTTAGATACAAAACCTCAACCTGTGGGGCAAGGTAAGATGGAACCCAGACTAGTTTAAGATAGGTGGCTGAGGACATAAAGGCAGTTGAGGCAGACGTGGGTTTCATGCCTGGTATTCTAGAGTGAGCTAGTGTGTGCACGAGGTGAGAGGTGATGTCCAGTGAATATGCCTCCTTTATCCAGTTCTTTTATGTGAATCATTCCTGAACCCACATCCGGATTCAAGTCATCACTCAAGATAGAGACTTAGAGGGACTGGATTTCCAAAAGCATCCAGGAAAGTCTATGAACCTGAAGAGTGGGAAAAATATTTTACCTGATAGGGGAGACTACTGACAGCTCTTGATGGTTGACAAAGTTGTCTAGCCTCTGTCAAAGTGTTTTTGCAAGGGAAGAATGCGATGACACCCTTCTTTCTCTAGGAGGATGAAAACACAAGCAGGAGTTTCCTCACAGCCTTGCTCTCGCCCACGGTACTTCCTGGGCAGATTTGTCTTCTGGCCCCGACAATGTCTGTTGCAACTGTCACGACAAAGAAAGGATGGGGAGGAAGACGCTCCCTTGCAAACCGAGAGATTCTCTGCTATGGATTTCTTAACAAACTTTGCACGGTAAATTCAGCAGAAACCACGCTTTGGATAGATTTTCGCGGGGGGAGGGGTTATAGAAACACTCACAAAACCATTTTAACAGTTAGAATTCTGTTTATGTGGAAATAACTCCAAAATCTTGAGAGAATAGGAAAGCGTCTTTGTCACCATTTTACTGAGAACTCAGTTTTATATAAAAAGGTGAGTATAGGGCACCTGGGTGGCTCAGTCGGTCAAGCTTCCGACTCCTGGTTTTGGCTCAGGTCATGATCTTGTGGTTGTGAGATGGAGCCCCGCTTCGGGCTCCCCGCTCAGTGCAGAGTCTGCTTCAGATTCTCTCTCCCTCTCCCTCTGCCTCACTCTCTCTCTCAAATAAATAAAATCCTTTAAAAAAAAGGTGAGTGTAAATAAATGAGAATTCAAACGAGAGCACATTCTAAATGAAGCAAAAGAGTGTCCACTTTTCCCCAAAAAGTCCTTAAATGAATTTCTTTATAATGTTCTATTTGATGTTTTAAATATCTATATGTATTTATTTTCTCCTGATGGCAAACATGAGGTTTCAGGCTCGGAGACAGACATTATTTCCTTACTGAACATCTCAGTGTTGGTTTCCGGTGCCCCATTGCCCTTCGAGGGCAGGGTGATGAGGACAGAAGTCCCCCTGCATGTGCAGAGGGTCCGTCATACCCTGGAGGGCCACTGAAATGATGACACTGGGAGCCTATATAGGAACTACTGCACAAGAGCCTCCTCCTCTTCAGAGAGAGGGAGGGGAACTTAGTTTTTTTTAATGGAATTTAATGGAATATAAATGTATGCATCAGGACTTTATTACCTTTTGAGATATAAATAAATGGGATCAGAGGAGATAAACCTGTAAATCTATCAGGAGAAATTCACTATTTCCAACTTTCAAGGCATGATTACTAGTCAGCCATCCTTTAACCCAGTTTGCTAGTAATTTTTGTTCCAAAAATCCTGACTGTGTGGGACATGAATTTATTAGTGGTTTCTTAACACCATCAGATGTGTTTGGGTGGAATTGTATTTCTTATTCATTGATAAGTGATCTGGCATTATGAAGTCGACGGCTCTTCAGTAGAAAGTAGGAGAGGCTTGAATTGTAATCTTGATCCTACAGGAATGAAATAAAAGGTGGCATATCTGGTTGAAAGCCGTAAGAAAAAAGTCTATCTCCAATACTTACATGTATTTCAAAGATAACAGTTATTAAAACAAATGGTTATATCTTGTCTCTTTATTTTCTTGAAATTCAATTTTCTAAAGAATCAGAACCATTAAATATGTGCTATTACCAAAATAATCTTTCATATAGTTTAGTGAATATTGCTTATGTAGTTTATGCTAACAATCACTTAGGATGTGACTGAGAGTTGGTAGGGATCCCCCATTAGGGATGGAGGTTGGTATGATATGTATTGGAAATTCTTTTTATCTTCAGTTTCAGTAGTAACTATCAACAAATATTTTACCTAAGCACTTATAGGGTACTTAGGTACCTCAATTTAAATAATCTATTATAATATTCTGATCCTGTAGGGACTTGTGCTCAACCATAAAATGTTTCTCCTCATCTTGCCTACTTTCAGGACGTATAGCTTTTTTACATTTTAGTTTCCAAGCATAACAAGCAGAAATTCGTATAAATTAAGGGTGCCAGCACAGGGAGCCATCCCTTATCAGTCCCTCACACCGGAGCTGTGCTGTACAGAATCATAATGAGTTAGTTTCAAGGTTTAGTGCAATGGTCGTGGAAGAACCCTAAAGTATTTAGATAATGCTCAGTGGGGTCTACTGCTGTGAAAAGGCCCAAAGCCAGCCTACCATATGGTTCCAAGGATACAAATAAAATGTATTCCTCATGCTATAACAAATTCCCACGGAGTGGGGTGTTCTGGAAGAACCATGTCTTGTTTAGAGTTTTTAGGCCGGACAAAGCTGCACATTTCTGTCAAAGTCCACGTCGTGAGTAAAGAACCACCTGCAGTATTTCTGCCCTGAGGTGGCCACGGGCAGGCAGTAAAGTGTGGTGGTTACACTCATGGTTGGTCCTTGGGTTTTGCATTATCGTTAAAGGAAAGTGTAATATTAATTTTAGTTTTTCATCTTTGCAGATAAAATAGGATGTTATGATAGTATGATGCACCACGACCACACTTCTGAGGACTTATTTTGATTTATTCAAACAAGGAACCATGATGGGTACCTTAAGTTGTACAAAATTGGACAAGCGTGTATCTTGTCCCCCAGGAGTTCATAACATGGAAACTGTTTCAGTATGCGAGTTAATTGTTAATGTCCTAACAAGCAGAGATAAACATCACTACTTCCTCTTACTACAACCATTTTTCCTTCTGTTTTGCCTTTTGTATTGTTTCCAACATGACTTTTTAAGTTCAGAAGTTCAACCCCTATTCCCACCACTACTCGTCCAAAATCACTACCCCCATCCCAAATCACTGCCACCTTTGCCATCATGTATCAGTATTAGTGTTAATACGAACAGGAATACAATATGTAGAGCTCCACTTGTCACCCAGTCTTTAATGACCCTGATTGTATTATCACCCCTTAAGAAAGCCGTGAGTGAAAACCAAACATCACTGATTATGCCTATGAGGTGTTCATAAGGTCAAAGCTTACCACCACTAACTGCAGGTAAATATCACTTTGTCTCCTATTTCTAGTAAAAATTGTTGCATGCTCTTTTGGTTGCAACTCTTTAAAGTATTATTTTTTTCTTTTTCTAGACTAGTCTTTTCCCAAAAGTATCTATGGAATGCTTTATTTTGGGAAAATTCTGCCAAAAAAGAGTTTTCTTGGGAAATTCTGAATACCAGGTTCCCTTCTTGAAGATTCACAAGATGAGTTAATATATTCCTGACTCTCTTAACAAGGGAACCTGTTTATCTTTGCCTAAGTAAGCATTTGCTAAGTTTATTTGAACATTAGACTCTCCCTTGCCTGTATTTAATTGGCGACTGTGAACATCCCTCAGAACGAGCATTTCCAGGAAGACACTCTGGTAAATATTTTTCTTGAGTGACAAGGGATAGAATACATTCGGATGAATGTTACAATGTCCCAACGCTTGAGAACCCTAATAAACTTTAGGAAGAGGCCACAGCACCACAACTTGAGTCAAGAAGGGAAGGATTCCTAGGAATCACAAGGCTATCTGATCAATGGTAGATTCCATTTGCTTCAGAGATTCTTGAGATTTAAAAGAGCCCAGCTGTGCTGAGATGTGGCTGGTGAGACCTTCTGAGAATTTATCTTTGCCTCTGCTGTGTGTCTGGTCAGTGCCACAATGTTGTTCAGGGCACTTGCACGGTGTGGATACAACTTGAAATGTGAATGTTAAGCCACAATTGTCAAACACCTCTAAGTTTGAAACAATTTGCTTATTTTTTTTTTTTAATCCAGGTATTCCACAACCAAAATAAAACACTGAACTCTTCCTTTACTTTCTCTTTTGAGAGGGTATGGCTGTGCCAATCATTCCATTATGGCCAACTTCCACTTAAAAAAAAGGGGGGGGGAGGCAAAGTTTAAAAAAAATATAAAGTTTTAAAGAATTTTGCTGTTGGAGGTATGCAGATTTGGCAGGAGAGCGTAGATCTGACACATGGTAGTATAAATATAACCTCTAAGTAATGCAAGGTTTAGAAATATACAAAGCCAGCATTATTAAACAATTACAACCTTTTATGGCTTAAGCAGTTATTGCAAGTTCTTTTGGTAGAAAGTTCTCATGAGGTGCTGAGTTTCTGGCCTGCTGGGATTGCTGACCATCCGTCCGTATAGTGCCCTCAAGACGGTGGGAATTCTTTGGTTTGTACATGAAGGAGTTACACAAATGTCTTTGGATCAGGGCATCAGTAAAGCTAACATTATGAAGAAGGAAAGACAAAATTTATGCACATAAAAATAAATCATATCCCTAAGATGGTTCTTCATCTGCATCCACCATTTGTCTCTTTCCCTCTCCTTCTGCCATGAGATTCTATCCTATCTGGTGTAGTTCACAGCATGAAAATCCTGGCAAAATCCGTAAAAATAAAATATTAAATAATGCACAGTGACATTAAAAAAAAGGGCCAGTCCTCCTAAAGTTTAAAGCAAATAAAGAAAATTTGTGCTGACGTAGAAAGCAAGAGAATCGCTTACTTCCTAAACGATAAAGAAGCCAAATGATCACAGGTATGTAATTTAGATGTTTCTGCTACATTTAGAGTGGACATATTTGTCAATTTAATAGGCTCTCCCCATCTCTGTCACCCAAGGAACAAAACTGTGGGGACAGCTTCAATGTAGAAAAGCCAAGATAATGTCCGAGCAATAAAAACAGGATCTGCACTTGTCAAATCCTTTGACAATCAAATGCCCTACTCGCCCCCTGTTCTGCCCTATTTGAGAAGATCGGTTTAATTCTGGAGCAGAAGGAGTTCCTATTGATAGGCCAGGGAAGACATGTTGCAACGGCTTACAGCGCCCACACAAGAGCTTGGGAAGCGGCTTGGTGAGACATACCATTGGAGGAAGTTGGGCAGAGAAAATGCGCTGAGCAGGAGCATATCCTGCTGCTTCTTTGTGCACACCTTTTTAAAAAAGATTTATTTATTTAAAAAAAATTAAAAATAAAAAATAAAAAGATTTATTTATTTTAGAGAGAGGGGATGGGAAGGGCAGAGAGAGAGTGTCTTAAGCAGATTCCATGCTGAACGTGAGCTCGATCCCGAGCTCCATGTCACCGTCCTGAGATCAGGACCCTGAGATCACAACCCCAGCCCAGACCAAGAGCTGGATGCTTAACTGACTGCGCCACCCAGGTGCCCCCAGTGCACAGCTACAATTGGTAGGCAGTTCTAGGGCCTCTTCTGTCCCCAAGCACGCTGTGAGCAGTAACTGAGGAACAACAAATCCCAAAGGCTGTCTGTGAGAGGAGCTTGAGGATATTGTAATGATGATAGGGAGAAAAATAGTCCCGTGTTCCATGCCCATGAAAAACCTGGGTACCGCGCTGGAAGTGAATACAAAGAGCATAGCTCAGCCAGGATTTATGACTGAAGTAAAATGCTGTGAACTCTAATAGATTTAGGGGGCGTTCAGTGAACATGGTGTAGGTAATTCCATGCTCGTTGTTTCTCTGATGACAAGTGGTCACAGAAAGCATACCTAGGACATTTCCCTCCTTTTTATCACAGAAGAAGTAATTTCTTATAACTTGATATTTTCCTTGTTTCTCTGGGCTTGGGGGCCCTTGAAATAAACACCTGAGGTGAGAACTATGGGAAAGGCCAGACCCAACTCAACAAGAGCTTTCACAATGGGCTCACCTACATGTCTAGATACCTGTCCACAGTCACGCAGCTGCCTTCTGGACTTTGTATTCACTCAGGATCCCACTGGCATTTAAATAGCCATATTCGGAACGCCTGGGTGGCTCAGTCGTTAAGCGTCTGCCTTCGGCTCAGGTCATGATCCCAGGGTCCTGGGATCGAGCCCCTCATCGGGCTCCCTGCTCGGCGGGAAGCCTGCTTCTCCCTCTCCCACTCCCCCTGCTTGTGTTCCCTCTCTCACTGTCTCTCTCTCTGTCAAATAAATAAATAAATAAATAAAATCTTTAAAAAAAAGAAAGAAAAAGAAGAGAAAAGCACTTCTGTAGTCAGTGAATATGGCTATTTATTATTTTTTAAATGATTTTATTTATTTATTTTGACAAAGAGAGACAGCAAGAGAGGGAACACAGCAGGGGGAGGGGGAGAGGGAGAAGCAGGCTTCCCGCCGAGCAGGGAGCCCGATGCGGGGCTCGATCCCAGGCTCTGGGATCATGACCTGAGCCGAAGGTAGTCACTTAACCGACTGAGCCACCCAGGGGCCCCATCTTTTTCTTTTTGATCCAAAATAGGAAGTTTGCCTCTCAAAACCAGAAACAAACATAAAGAAGGAGAAACAAAAAATATGAACTCTGTAAGCAGAGAAGGCCTTTATACTCAGAGTAGAAACTTTGTTTTAACAAATAGCCCGAAACTAGAATTGGCTTGGTGGCATTTAGTGTAATTTACTGATTCTATTACCACGCTGCAGTCCTCCATCTGGATAATGTGGAGACATTTTTTGTTTCTGGTAATAACAGAGATCTGCAAGTAATAATCTCTCTCTCCAGGGATCTGATTGGTAAAAATTTCTGCGGCTTCACCCAATGACAGGTGAGCACTATATAATTTATGAAACAAAGCTGAATTTTATTTAAGAGATTCTTCAATAACCAGGTAAAAGATATCACTTTGGATTTTTTTATAAATTTAGTTTTATGAAAGATGTTTTTCTATTTGCTGCAGACCTATGCAATTATAAAACCTACTTTGTATTTTTCTCTTAAATATGTGTTTGAATTATATTGCACTTGAGATCATCAGAAAAATCAAGTGGGGATTATTTCCACTGGAAGATGAAGAATTTAAGAGTTCTCTGTGTTTCCGCATCAATTGTCAGAATAAACTTAAACGTATCTAGACTCTGACTGTTACAGGTATATTATGCAAGTTCTGTTCATAGTTATTCCTTACCCCATCAGAAGAAACTCAGGGTGTTATATGCAAACAATGAATCATGGAACACTACATCAAAAACTAATGATGTAATGTATGGTGATTAATGTAACATAATAATAAAAAAAAAGAGAGAGAAAAAAAATACTTCACTGAATTGGAAAAGACTGGTGAATTTTAGTCCTGGTGTGAACAGACACTGCATTTAGCTGCTCTCGCCACTTTTTAAAACCACTTTTTCTTATAAGATGAATTTCAAAATTTATTATAAAAGCATATATAATAGGGCACCTGGGTGGCTCAGTTGGTTAAGCGACTGCCTTCGGCTCAGGTCATGATCCTGGAGTCCTGGGATCGAGTTCCGCATCGGGCTCCCTGCTCGGTGGGGAGTCTGCTTCTCCCTCTGACCCTCCTCCCTCTCATGCTCTCTGTCTCTCATTCTGTCTCAAATAAATAAATAAAATCTTAAAATAAAATAAAATAAAATAAAAAGCATATATAATATACTCAAGTAATAAACTTTATTATTTCATTTCAAAAGACAAATATAGAGGTGCCTGGGTGGCTCAGTTGGTTAGGCTTCTGACTCTTGATTTTGGCTCAGGTCATGATCTCAGAGTCCTGAGATGGAGCCCCACATTGGCTCTGTGCTGAGTGTGGAGCCTGCTTAAGATTCTCTCCTTCTCCCTCCAGCCCTCCCCACCCCGTGCTTGCATGCTCTCTCTCCCCCCAATAAATAAATAAATAAATAAATAAATAAATGATATATAGGTACAGAGACATATAGTTTGATTAGATGCACAGAAAAGGAAGACATATAGGAAATTAGTTGTCATGAAAAATAATCTATTGAGAATATTTATTCTGGTATTGAAAAACTTAAATGTTTAATAAACACAACATATTTAAGAAAATCTACTTTGCATCTACCAGCATCTCATTAAGCAGAAGTAGTTAAGTAGGTAGGCAAGAAAATAACTTCCTTTCCTCCTAGCCATTGTATTTGCTTAAGGTAAAAATGGAATTCAGGAATAAAAGAAAAAAAATCCAAATGATCTAAAATAATGACAATGACATTTTACATCTGTCTTGTACTTTGCAGCTTATAGGGTACTTTTCCATTTATTATATCATTTAATTTTCCCAATTTTTTTCAAGAAAAACAAATTTTTGGAACTTTATGGTTGAAGAAACCGAATCTAGGAGAAACTGAAAAATTATAATAAACATACAAACAAAATAACTAGTACCTCAGAAGCACTTGTGTTTTTAAAGTGTTAAGAGGCAGATATTTCTTTTTTTTTTTTAAAGATTGTATTTATTTATTTGATAGAGAGAGACACAGCGAGAGAGGGAACACAAGCAGGAGGAGTGGGAGAGGGAGAAGCAGGTTTCCCGCGGAGCAGGGAGCCCGATGCGGGGCTCGATCCCAGGACCCTGGGATCAGGACCTAAGCCGAAGGCAGACGCCCAACGACTAAGCCACCCAGGCGCCCCAAGAGGCTGATATTTCTGATAAAAATATTTGTTTTCCCACATCATATAAGCAATGACTCAGTTTTCAGTACAATAGTGACTAGAGCCCTTTGAGCGATGGTCATTTGGCTCAACAGTCACGTAGCATATGCTGTATATAAATATGCTGCTACCAGTTGATATCAATGTGAAATAATTTCTGCTTTTTCCCCTTGACCAACCCATTGAACTGTATTATTTCAGTGAGAAGTACTTCAACAGAAGTGAAATATTTCTAAGTAACCTGGGCCAGTAAGATTACTTCTTTAACTGTAAAAATTTGCATCCTATCACACAAAATGAACATCTCTAAAAACTATGGCATAATTGAGAGCCTATTAAAATCAATAACATGCAGTAAATGAACGAGACTCGGTTCACCAGGTGTTATATAAAAATACGATGTTAAATAAATTAAAATATGCTCAACTATTTTTAAGCTCTATCTTTGACCAAAGTTCTATAGGCTTGAATCTCACAAGAAAGGATTATACAGCAGGCCGTCCACAGATAAGCAATTTATACAACTAAAAGATGAGATTTACTTTTTATTTCAAGAATTGCCTTTATAGTTGGCACAATCTGTTAAAGAGTTATGGATGCTGTCAATTTTTCATTGTTCAAGTGATTTATAAGTGATTCCACAGTTCCAGTCAAATGGCATCATGTGCTCTAGCTTGTAATTTCCTTTCTGTGTGTACACACCCAGATTTACTTGCCTGATTTCCATTCCCAGATTTTATTTATTGAAGATTAAGTATGTGTAAGGTCAGATATTTTCTATTTTCTGTTGAGAAAAATAAATCAAAGAGAAAAATATTTTAAAAATCACCCATAAACGCTGCATTTTTCAGGACTAAAAACTACCCCACATAAACTGTTTCAGGACATGGCCTTGGACATTCAGGTCAGTCATACCCCTGCTCTGTGCCGGGTTCCTCCTTTATGCCCAGAAGGGAATGATCACTCAACCTAACTGAAACTCAGCTCTTGGTATAACATAACCTCCCTTCTGTTTATTTGCCAATAGGATTTAAAGTAAAACCAAGGCTGAAGAGTCAGGAAATGAGTACCTCTAAATAGCTGACTATTCTTTTTTTTTTTTAATTTTATTTATTTATTTGAGAGAGAGAATGAGATAGAGAGAGCATGAGAGGGGGGAGGGTCAGAGGGAGAAGCAGACTCCCTGCTGAGCAGGAAACCTGATGCGGGACTCGATCCCGAGACTCCAGGATCATGACCTGAGCCGAAGGCAGTCGCTTAACCAACTGAGCCACCCAGGCGCCCAATAGCTGACTATTCTGATAGTTGAGGCTTAACCTTGGAAGTGCCAGAAAGTAGGACATTTAGCTAATAACATTCTGTTTTTTGAAAGCACTATCATACTTCTCTCCTCCTGTAAACAGAATATTGTGAACATAATCTAACCCTTTCTTGTTCTGGGAGCAGGATGGATGGGAAGCTGCTTTGGTGAAATAGAAAGAGAACTGGTTTGGGAATGAGAAGCCCTGGGCTCCTTTATGCCTGTGACACTTTCCAATTGTGTGGGTTGGGTCTGTGTCTGTGCCTTAGTTTCTTTCCCTGTGAGAGCAGAGCCAAGAGCACATTTCACTAGGCGATGGGGGAACCACTGAAATCATTTGCATACAAGTTGTCATGGCCACACCTGCTACATTCTAACAAATGTGGTTGTTTCTTTTCTGAACCTACTCTTATTAATAACCAGCTTATTTTAAGGTCCTTAGGCCTTTCACGTAGAGGTGGAAGGAGTACACGCTGCAGAACCTCTGAGTTGACTCAGTTGTCTCCAGAAGCCTCATGAACTCGTGCTAGGCTGAAACATCCAGCTCTCCATTTCTCCCATGGCTTTCTCATCTTCAAAAAAAAAAAGGCTCTGGACTTGCTCCCTTCGGTGAAACTATCCTCTGTTATTTCTTCATCACTAGCAGAGTGAAGACTCTCATCTTCTGGCATCCATCTGTTTCCACCACTTCATCATCCAAGACAGTTGATCTTCACAGACACCAAGCCAAATATTTTTCCGTGTCTCTTTGTGGGACTCAACATCCAGTGGAATTCCAGCAGTGTACAAGTAAAGGAGCCCCCATCCCTAACCCTCCCAGGACAGGGCCCCACCCTGAGGAGAGAATGCTGGAAGTAGAGGCAAAGCTCGTCATGAAGTGGACAAAAAAGGCCACGGGAAGAGAAGATCCAGAGCAAAGGAGAGGAGGCAGGAAATTTTAGGACCCTACACAAAGGCCACAGACAAATAGCTCTGTGCAGTTAGAAAAGCTACCCAGAACGGTGCCTCGTTCTTTTAAAACTGGTTCAGGAAAACTAGTTTTACAGGAACATAAGCAGCATGATAGCCTCAAGGACAAATCACACACAAAGCTATTTTAAGTAAAATTATGAGTAGATCAACATCTATGCACATTTAGAGCTGTTTTGAATAAAGATTATAGTGTTTCAATTTAAGATGTATCTATGCATGTGACTACTCTGTGGCTAAAAGAACTCCAGCTTATTTTTAAAAATAAACTAATACTTCTTAAATTTAATGATCAAGACTACCAAACTTAACACAACATGTATAGTGAGAATGTAATTTCATCAGCAGATACAAAAATAATACCAAGCTTCCAAATGAGATATCCTAAAGGAAATTCAGGTCTCTAAATGTGAGCACCAATATATTAATAACCCCCCTCCAAAGGAGGAAACTTCATGTGTTAAATCCAAGCAACAAGTGGTGTTGGAATTTTATTCCTTCCAGAAACATATGCCAGTCGGCATCTGAGGCCATCTGTAGTTGTGAGAGTTATTTTAAAGTTAATTCAAACTTAGCTGTGTAAATAAGGTGGTGTGTTTTCCTACTCTATGGGTCCTAAATCTTACAATTTTCAAACCCCACATGTTTAATTGAACACACTTTTCATAAGAAATGTAATATAATAATCTTATTGAATACACTTAGGATACCCTCAAAAAGTAGATTAATTTGCATGTGTAATTAGCTTTTCTTATATTTCAGGACAGCTCTAATGATGTTTCATTACTGTTCACCTACTTATTTCTTTTTGAAATAATTGTTTTTTCTATTTTTAAAAAAGATTTTATTTATTTATTTGAGAGAGAGCGAGACAGTGAGCACAAGCAGGGGGAAGAAGGAGAGGGAGAAGCAGACACCCGCTGAGCAGAGAGCCCAACTAGGGATTTGATCCCAAGACCCTGGGATCATGACCTGAGCCAAAGGCAGATGTTTAACCTACTGAGCCACCCAGGCGCCCAATAATTGTTTTTTCTAACTGAAAAAAATATATATCCAAGTCTTATATAATTTTCTTGAGGGGTTCCAGTTGTCCACACAGGAAGGATGATTAAGTACTGTATTAATGGGCATTATTATAAAAAAATCTCTATGATTAAAGGAATTTTAACAAAAACAAGTTCATGCCTTTCCAATGTTTAAGCAAGTTAAAAAGTGGGATAGGGTTTTCGCTTTCATTTTTGTTTTGTACAGAATTATTAAAAGCATAGTCCTACCTTTTTAGTTATAGGAAATATTAAACAACATGATCGGGAATTATAATACTGTTTGCACAGTTTTCTTTCCTTTCAGAAATGCTGCTTAAAATATCAATGACAGACATATTAGGAGCATCCAAGGCCATTCTAAGCATTTCAAGGCCCAGGGCACACTCGAGGTCCCCCCCCAGAGCGGGGTAATGTACCTCCTGGCTGACCAAAACATTGGAGGAGAAAATCAATCTGACTTAATTTTCTGTTTATCTTGTGTCGAAATTGTACATGTGAAGAAGAAAGCAGGATGTCTCAGGGACTGAGGATCTCAGCCCTCTCATCTGGATTAAATCCTGCACTGAAACCCAAACACCTGGGGAGCATCAGCAAGTCTTCAAGCGCTGGGGCCACAGGGGCATTATGGGAGCGGAGAGGTAGGAAGGACATCTAGGCGCACAAACATTGGGGGGAATGTGGGGTAATATTCTAGTGACATTGGAGAGGCCAGCCTGACTCCCTAGGCAGTAGCATACCTCATTTTGCATTCCTAGATGCCAGGTTTTGAGAGCTAGCTGAAAAGAACCAATAATTGTCATCCAGTGAGTCTGAACAATAGTAGAAACTATGGTTTTTACCAGTTTAGATATATTCCACCTTAAATAATCTCCACGTCAGAGTCACTAGGTCAGCAGCCATTCTCCAGTCCTTTTGTGAATTTACTGAGTGGGGACCTGATAAGTGCTCGGGGAAGCGGCCCCCCTCACCAACTTAGTGCACCTGTTTGCCTGGGCTCGCACTGGCCGGGGTGTTGGATTGCTACGAGTCACTTAGTGTTTATTCCCAAGTTTATTCAGTTGCATTTTTTATTGTAATTGCATAATTTAGTAAAGCATCCTATAAATGGATAAAATCTGAGTGTGAAAGAAGCTGTCATTTCTATGAAAACCAAGGACGTATATTCTCTGGGAAGACTAAAAATGTAAAGTTGCTAAAAAATCTAGAACAGCTGTGTAATTAGGTATTGATGCTGATTTGGCACTTATTAAAAGACCTTGGCCAGACTTTAAAATATGAGCAAATGTACACATGTATGTTTCAGGTTAAAACAAAATGCTTAAGGTTAAATATTATTTGCTTTATGATTCTCCACTTTAGATTAACTTTTAAAATTAACCAACTATTGGCCAGCGAGAAGCTCATGAAGGGACATTTTCCGTACCTTTATCCAGACTGGATCACTGTGTCTCCTTTTGGGTTTATTGGATGAGGCACTTTGTGATGGTGCTTGTGCAGGAAGAGCTGAGATATTGGGCGGTGTCTGGAGTTTATACTCCCATCATGTGAGGGGGATGGCAGAAAGTTTCTCCAGGGTAGCCCAATGGTCAGAAAGCTTTTGGAGGCCCATGGCAGATCTACCAGTGGTGCTCTGATTCTCTAGCATGGAGAATCCCAAACTTTATAGAACCTGGAATAGGTATAAATATGACAATGGCCCCTCCCAGCAAAGCAAAGCTAACATTCATGTTTGCACTGTTTTGACTTATTATTACTTTTGTAGGTTTTAAACTGAAACTATAAATGTAGTAGTTTTCCAGGGGAAGTTTTCTCATCCTATACAAATATATTTAAATGGACCATGCCCAAAGGGAAGGGAGAAAGGTAGTTCTGTAATAGTGTAAAAATAAAATAAAAATTTAAAAGAAGCAGAATGGTTATGTTATAGATAATTGTCAGTTTCATATTAGGCTAGTTTGAGAAATACAAGCTCGCCAAAAAGTAATTAACTCACAATAAATAAAATTCGGATGACTAACTTCGCTACTGCTCTTGGAATCTGCATAGACATTATAGCTGTGTGGATGACTTTTGGAAGTGACTTGGATACTTTAACCCTGCATTTCCCTATTCTCTTGCTTGCTGTGAGCAGATGTGGAAAATATTAAATACACTGAAGTGGTGAGTTGGGATAGGCACTTGGAAGGGAAAGGAATTCCTCCCTCAGCAATGCTTACATAAATTGTAATAATTTCAAAAGATGCCAACATCTGACGAATATTCACAACAGGATCCTCCAGATAATAAGGAGGGTACTTTTGAACCAGCCAGAGTTTTGAGCCTGGTCTGAGAGGATCAAATATTTCATCAATCACTGTGTGGTCTATCTGTAGCTTTAATTGTTTTGTTTTTCATTTCTCAAGAGAATGCTTCTCACAGAAGCACAGTTAATACAGTAACATTTATTTTTATTGTTTTACTGGAGATAAGCTCAAGGTGTCCAACTGCATACTGTAATCCTTTAAAATCAACCATCAGTGAATCACACTCATTTTATGTTCAAGTGACCTAAAGTCTGCCTTATTTTTCTGGCAGAAAATAGGTTTTAAGAAAGAAAAATAAAAATCCTAAAGCATTTCCTTTCATCCTATATTTTTTTAAAAAGATTTTATTTATTTATTTGAGACAGAGAGAATGAGAGACAGAGAGCATGAGAGGGGATAGGGTCAGAGGACGAAGCAGACTCCCTGCCGAGCAGGAAGCCCGATGCGGGACTCGATCCCGGGACTCCAGGATCATGACCTGAGCCGAAGGCAGTCGCTTAACCAACTGAGCCACCCAGGCGCCCTTCATCCTATATTTTTTCAGGTAAACTTAAAGTGCTCATTTTTTTCCCCATAAGAAAGCTATGGAAAATTGTTAAGTGTTAGTTCATTGTTCAACCAGAATATAACCCTTAAAGTTTAAATGATATTTTCTGATTGCTAAAGCATAGCATTTTAAGAATATAAAAATCAACATAATTCTACCAATGTAAGACATAGCTGTAAACTTTTGGTAAACTGCCTCCCAGCAAAAGAATATGACTCCCTAGTAAGCCTTTCCACATGTCTTCTCTTCCTCGATACAATTATGAGGCCTTTTTGACTTTCCCTTTGAAACTTCTGCTTCTTGTGATCCTTAGGAAAGCTCATGGTGGCAGATTGTGTACTGTTTTAAGTTGTCAGTCATGCTGAATAATAAGTAATTGATGAATAATTCACTGGTGCAGAATACTGTCCCAAAGAATAATTTAAAAAAATTCCAGTGACTGTAAGAATGATAATTTTTAAAACCAAGCTTTGAGAATATCCTGGTAGGAACTTTAGAAAACAGGGCCTCAATATTGTAAGTTAAATATATTATTCTATTATATACACCTAGTAGTATATGTGCTTCAGGCATCTATGAGAATGGAACTGAATTAGAGAATGCAATCAAATGTGGCCAATCTGTGGCGTCCAGAATCCTGCTGAAAAGTCTTCTATGAGTCTCGTGGCATGTAATAGAGGAGAGAATTCAACTTGATTGTACTCTTCGAGTATTTTATTTGTCAAGTCTCCACATGTTCAAGATCAAATATATCCTTAATTGGACTCTTGAGAGATGGCCACCATGAAAAGTCATCACTGAGAGACAAAGAGGGTCTGAGAGCCCTATGGCAATGGGCTTTTCCTAAGAAGGAAGTAAAGCCAAAAAACGTATTTGATTTACTGCATCCCAGGGAAAGGCGTGAGGAGAGCATCAGAACTCTTTACCTGGGGAAAATATAAATACATACATGAGCTAAAAAGCTTAAACTCCAACATGGCAATAAAGTGCCTTCTCATTTTACTCTTAATTAATGTAACGTGTCAGGGCATCTTAATTGCTTTCAAGGGACGCCATAAAAATCTTCCTCAAGTACTGAGAGACCTAGATTTTCCATTCATAATTCATTGAAATACATGCTCAGAGAATTTGCAAGTTTCTTTTTGACAACCAACTCCTGTTTGCCTGCGTGTGTGTATTCGACCAAGCGTCACTTCACTGAGTAGTGGGTAGCAATGGAAACTTTTGCAGGAAAACACCAAGAATTAGAAGCAAGGCAGAATTAGCACATTCACCACAGACTTGAACACGGAGCCGAAAGATGGAGAGTCCAGGACCCTTACACCTCCAAGGAGATGTCCACTGTCCCCCCCGCTTCCCGGGTCCGACCCTGGTCCTTCAGGAAATTGGCGTAGTTGTAGTGAACCTTGGCATTGTGGGGCAGGGTTTGAACTCGACTTTAAATTAATACATTTTAGGGGCGCCTGGGTGGCTCTCAGCCATTAAGCATCTGCCTTCGGCTCAGGTCATGATCCCGGGGTCCTGGGATCGGGCCCCGCATCCGGCTCCCTGCTCCGCGGGGAGCCTGCTTCTCCCTCTCCCACTCCCCCTGCTTGTGTTCCCTCTCCCGCTGTGTCTCTCTGTGTCACATAAAAAAATAATATCTTTAAAATAAGTAAATTAATACATTTTTTAAAAAGCAGAAAAGAGTAGTGCTTAAGAATGTTGCCAGTTTCCTTTACGTTTTACTCATGAATCTGTATTTGAATTTTTTTTTTTCCTATCTAAATTAGGGCTTTCAAAATCTGTGAATTATCTGAGCTACTGGTACAAACCTCTATGGAAAATGGGGAAGGAGGCAGGTGTGCTCATCCGAGCAAGGATGCTACCTGCATGTGAACAAAATGCCTGCAGCACGTAAATATAAAGGCTTGGGTGTGCCAGAGACACACCTGGAGCCCAGGCAGGTCGTCTTCCCTGAGGCATCTCCAAGCACAGCAGGGCCCAGTTACAGACCGGAGGGCACATCCTACAACGAGGGAGGCGTGCACGTCTCACTTAGCAGGCCGGTCAGGCTTTCCCAACTTAGGGTGCAGTGGGTGGGCGGTGAGAGGACCGGGGCTACGCCGCAGCGAGGCTAGACCCTGCGGAGGGTGACTGACTGTAGGTGCACACCCCTGCGGGAGGAGCCTGGAATTAGGACACCCTTTCTTCCCTTCATGCCTGTCCATCTGAAAGGGCAGCCTCTTTCATCATGGAGAGTTGAGGAAACAGACGCAGGTGATCTTTGTAAGCACGAGAAAGAACAAGATTAAATGGTTTTCCTAAAAGGAGACTAACTCATAACCACAACCTTCTCTACAAAGTATGAAATGAGACATAATGTGTGGTGCCCCTTTATTCTCTGCCTTCTTTCCCTTTATTCTTTCCCACCATTCTGGTTTCCTTCAGTGTGGGAAACCATGCAACTCTGTGTGTGAGACTCTGTCCCGCGCTCCCTCCCAGCCTGCAAAGTCCCTGCTTCCTCCTTTGCGTGCACCCTTCTCAGCGGTGCCTTTTGGAAGGAAAACACATTCCAGACCTAGGGGTGTGCACTGGGACTCAGAAAGTTCCTTAATAACTCGATAATGGTGGGTAATAAAGTTGGGCTTCTTTGAGAGAATTATCACATGCCTGGCCTGGCCAACAGTGCAAATGATGAGTTCCAAGTGAATAGAAGGAAAGGAAAGGTGAAGACCTGTACAGACCTGAGCAGAATTAAGAGGGGGGACATTCCAGAAGTGAGATGGTTCTGGACAAATTAATTTTCAAGCATATGAAAATCTGAGTAATTCAATATGTACCAGGGGCCCACCCTATGCCAAGCATGGTGCTTGATGCCAGGGACAGTCAGTGTCCCTGTCCTCAAGGAGCTTACAAGAGGGCAGGGAATGTGGGCAATTACAAAATGTGTTTGTTACAGTGGGGACCGGGTGCTATGGGAGCAGAGAAAAGGAGGCTTATCCCAAACATGGGGGCCAAGGAGATCTCGCGGAGGGCAGTGACTGCCAAGGTGAGTCTTTGTGAATGATAGAAATTAGTTTCTAGAGCAGATAGGGGATCTGGAGAGGGGCAGAATCCCTAAACAGAGGACCTAGAAAGAAGAGAGCGTGGGGCTTTTGAGAGGCTGCAAGAAATTCAGGGTGGCTGGATCCTAGAAGGCTGAGTCTGGGAGCGGGGGGGGGGGGGGCTTGAGCGGCTTAGGGATCACATTAGAGACATTGGGTTTTATTTTTTTATTTTTTGAAGCACAATGGGAATGAGTGGAATGTTCTAAGCAAAGAAGTGAGACCAAGAGTGTAACATTTTGGAATAATTTCTCTGGGAGTTGTTGCAGTAAGGGAGGAGCAAGAGAGCTAAGAGCCAGAAACACAGCACTGGGTATAGAGAGAGGACAAAGGATTCAGGAAATGTTTGGGAAGCAGAAATGACAAGACTCGGTGATAGATGATTCCTTAGAGGACAATCTTGTATACTCGGTCAGTTCTCCCCAAACCCCCGCCCTTCCCGTCCCTTTTTAAATGCAACTTCCTGAGAATAGAAGAGCATTACTGCATCTCCCCAAATCCCTGATTTTTACCTAAGGAACATTTTTCATGAAGAGTACTCTTAACTTGGGGTGGGGGGATGGGTTTAATACCCTGGTGATGGGTATTAAGGAGGGCACATACTGCATGGAGCACTGGGTGTTATACGCAAACAGTGAATCATGGAACACTACATCAAAAACTAATGTGTAATGTATGGTGATTAACGTAACATAATAAAATAAAATTTAAAAAAAGATTATATTTGAATAAAAAAGAGTACTCTCAACTAGTTGGTATTCTTATTTACTTCTACCTTTTGTGGCACTGATAGAACATTGTTCTTTCTTTTAATATTCATGTATGTAAGACACAACAGAGAAATGAATGCTATTATTTTTAAAGTTCATATTTGTTAATAAGCCATATCATACTTTAATAAGGACATGAATTTTTCATCTTCTAAACTTATTTTTGGCACCTCATTCAATTTGGAAGTTTGATTTGTTAACGTTCACTTTATAGTTAGTTAGTTCACTTTAGAGTTCTTAAGCTAAAACCCCACAGTTAACACTATAGAAAGTTTTGGAATTCTGAAAATGATTTTGTTGATTTTTTTTCTCAAAAAGGTCATATCAGTATTTATGTTTTGTTATTTATTTTTATTTTTATTTTTTTAAAGATTTTATTTATTTGACAGAGAGAGCACAAGCAGAGGGAGAGAGAGGGAGAAGCAGGTTCCCTGCTGGGCAAGGAGCCCAATGTGGGACTCAATCCCAGGACCCTGGGATCATTACCTGGGCTGAAGGCAGCCGCTTAACTGACTGAGCCACCCAGGCGTCCCTATGTTTTGTTATTTTTTATTAAACTTAAGCTTGGACTTTAGAGTTGGTGATAAGGTGAGGTGCCTGGGAAGCTCAGTTGGGTAAGTGTCTGACTTTGGCTCAGGTCAAGATCTCAGGGTCCTGGGACCGAGCCCCAAGTTGGGCTCCCTGCTCAGCCGGGAGTCTCTTTGTCCTTATTCCTCTGGCCCTCCCCCTGCTTGTGTTCTGTCTCTCAAATAAATAAATAAAATCCTTAAATTTTTTTTAAAAAAATTCGGTGATACAGTAATTTGAATAAGAATAGCAGCTAGAATCCATGAATGCTTACTATGTGCCAGATGCTCTTCTAAGCACTTTATATCTATTAGTTCCTTTAGTCTTTATAATCTTATCATCACAAATTATGGATGGGAGGCTGATGAGCAGAGAGGTTGAGTAACTTGCCTAGCATCACATAGCTGGTAAGTGTCAAAACTGGGGTTTCAACCTGGTACTCTGATTCAGTTCCTGCTCCTTCTCTTTAGGAAGTGACAATGTTTGGGAAAAAATTGCCTGGACCTCTTGTTGATTAGATTGGAGGTGAGAATCCAAATGTGAAACTGGGAATGGCTAGAGGAAGAAGGTACTGCTGGGCAGTTGTCCCTCACCAAGATAACCTGGTATAATTTCATATTTGTAGTGGGTTGGCCCCCCAAAAGATATGCCCATTGGGAATATGGCCTTATTTGGAAAAAAGAGTCTTTGTAGATGTAATTAGATTATCTTGAGATGAGGCTTGGATTATCTGAGTGAGTCCTAATCCAATGACAGTGTCCTTGTAAGAATAAGAGAAGAGACAGAGGAGGCCAGGTGAAGCTGGAGGTGAATTTGGAGTGATGCAGCCACAAACCAACGAACGCCAAGGATCCGAGTGGCCACCAGAAGCTAGTAAAAGGCATGGAATCAATTGTCCATCAGAGCCTGCTGATGCCTTGATTTCAGACTGCTGGCCTCCAAAACTGTGACAGAAAACATTTCTTTGGTTTTTAGCTATCATATTTAGGGTAATTTCACTGCAGCCCTAGGAAACTAATACAACAGTTAATTTAGAGGTAAGGTGTACAGGGAAATTTCATACCAAGTGGTGTAACCTACCAGGGAAACGTATTTGGACAGTGTAAACTTTTATTGGAATTTGGTTGAAAGTTTTACACATAAGGACTTGTTTGCACCTAAGAACTCAGCCAAGGCTGCTGCAGTTAGAATACACTAAATGGGAGCTTGAGAAAATCTCAGAGAAGTGGGAACTGGAAGTGAATGTGGAGGGGAGAGACCAGTGCTGGGGAAAACAGAGTGCCCAAGAGCAGCTGGTGCTGAACTTACAAATGGCGGCTTTGACGATTTTTGACATTCGTGAGTTAGCTAGCATTGTTAATATAACTTAAAAATAGTTATGGTCCCTGGAATGTATTAGGAATTGACTCACTGGATCTGGATCCGCATGACAGTGGTAGTAATGGTTTAAAAAAAATTCTGATTTCTACCTAGGAAAAATGCTATCTATCTAAATGTAAGAGTTTTGGTAAGATGTAGGTTGCAAAGACATCTAGGCGAGAAGATCATCATCTTTATGCATTTTAGCATTTCTGTTTCTATTGATCCTTTATGTCTCGCTCGGTTAACATAGTCATTCTAATTTATGTTTCAAATGAGGAATACACAAATGGTCCTGAGGAAGTGTGAGAAGCCCAGAGCCTTTTCTGTGATGGCAAGAGGAAATAATAATATTCATAATAGCCAAGCAGGGGTGGGTGGGGTAACTCAAATCCCAAGAACACACTGCTTTCTTATTGTATTCTACTGTAAGCTCCCCCGTTATATTTCCTGCTACTCTTTTCCTGTCTTTCATTTTACAATAAGCAAAAAGAAAATAAAAATGGGATAAATGGAAAGCATCCTACGTATCTGTAACTTCTGAGATTCCTTTTCTCTCCAGAGTCAGGTTTCTGTGTTTGCTTTCTTGGGACCCTAGGTTAGTACTTCTAAGGGTTTTAATTGAAATATATGCCATTTTGGGTATATTTTCTCCACAAGCAAATGTAAAGGTCATAAGTTATTTTAGTAGATCCAAAATTGTTATTATAATTACAGCACATCAAGATTTCAATTAAAACCCTCTCTTCAATTTAGAATCTTAAGTCCCATGTCTTACACCACTTTGTTGTAGAACTATAAAAGTGGCAGAAAAACAAGTTTTGTCAATTGTATCTTTAAGTTTTAGGAATATTAAGTTATTCTTTTGACATTACTTGACAGCAGAGCAGGAGGATATCTTCAAATTCTAGGCAAGAAAGCAAACAGAAATTAAAAAAAAAAAAAGTAATGGTCAGCCAGTGGCCAAGAGGAGCAGAAAGGGACAATTCATTTCTTTTTAAATTCTGGACCCTCCTTTGACCTGACTCCTAGTTTCAACAATATCTACACTTATAAGAGCTGGTTCTTACAAGATACTTACTATAAATTAAGCTCTAGGCTAAGTACAACATTTGTGTGGATTCACTTATTTCTTTCTATCACCTATAGAAAGGGAGTATTATTGTCATCTCCATTTTAAGATGAAGAATTAGAAACACAGAGAGATTAAGTTATTATTATTTTTAAAGATTTTATTTACTTATTTGAGAGAGAGACAGAGAGACAGAGAGAGATAAAGAGAGCACAAGAGCAGGGGGAGGGGCAGTGGGAACGAGAATCTCAAGCAGACTCCCCGCTGAGCATGGAGCCCGACCCGGGGCTTGATCTCAAGACCCTGAGATCATGACCTCAGCGAAATCAAGAGTTGGACGCTTAGCCCACTGAGCCACCCAGGCGGCCTGAGATTAAGTTATTTTTCCAAGATCACAAAGCTAGGAAGTGGCTGAGTAGGAATTTGAACAAAGCTTCAAGCTCTTAGCCATTACGTTTATCTCCTGTCCATGATCAAAATCAGTCCTGAGGTTGAGCCAACGTGCGATGTGAAACCAAAAATCACTACAGGAAAACCAACAGCATTAAGATTTCACACTCAGAGTTTATGTTCACTGAAGGAGGTGGTCTACCGCTCTCTATGGCTCAGGAATTCAGAACCGAATAGCACAGAGGAACATGCTTCCTGGGGAGGGAGGGGATAATTTCGGCCAGGGGTTGGAAAATTTTCTGTAAAGGGTCAGAGAGTGAATATTTTTGGCTCTGCAGACCATATGCTCTCTGTTGCTCCAACTCTGCCATTGTAGCCTGAAAGCAGCCACAGAAAGTACAAAAATAAATGGGTGTGGCTGAGTCCCATAAAATTCACACGAATTCTGATGGAGGACTGATTGGACCCAAAGCCTCTAGTTTGCTTCCCCCGGTCTGAAGTGTTCATTTTTGTCCTTAAATTATGGTGAGATAAACTCCCTCAGGAGCTCATCAACTTTCTCCCAGTGGGTGGACAACTGGGTGTTTCATGTGGCAGTCCATATGGCCCTAATCCTGGTCTCTCCTCTTGATTGATGCCATGGATTCTTAACCTGTGGTCCATGGACACTCCTAAGCAAGTTCCAGAGAGTCCACCAACTGGACGTTAAAGAAAAGATATTTCAGGGCGCTTGGGTGGCTCAGTCGTTAAGTGTTAAACGTCTGCCTTCGGCTCAGGTCACCATCCCAGGGTCCTGGGATCAAGTCCCGCATCGGGCTCCCTGCTCAGCGGGAAGCCTGCTTCTCCCTCTCCCACTCCCCCTGCTTGTGGTTCCCTCTCCCACTGTGTCTCCCTCTGTCAAATAAATAAATAAAATCTTTTTTTTAAAAAAAGGTATTTCATTTTGTGTCTTTCTTGATATTTGGAAGAATCTGGAGGAAAAACTGATCCGTTTGGAAGTTATTTCAGTAACTTTTTTTTAAAAATACTGTATTTACTTACTTAGAGAGAGCAAGTGAGAGAGAGAGAGAGAGCATGAGCAGAGGGAGGGGCAGAGGGAGAGGGAGAAGCAGACTCCCTGCTGAGTAGGGAGCCCGACATGGGGCTCAGTCCCAGGACCCTGAGATCATGACCTGAGCTGAAGTCAGGTACTTAACTGACTGAGCCACCCAGGTGCCCCTCAGTGATTGTTCTAATCTGAACAAGTGTAAGGTAGCATGGGCTGTAACTATACCCAGGTGAAGATGTGTAGTAATCACTGTCCCCAGGTTAGGCTATCAGGTGGTTTCTTGCTAATAGGAATTAAAGAAAATTCCTTGCAGCATGATTATGAACATTTCTCTTTGCTCATACCGGACCTATTTTAGGTTGGAAAACAGTAATACAAAAGTTTGTGTATTCTTTGGTGTTTCAGTGAAATATGTGCTCAGATCCTGGCTCTCCTGTTGCTTGCTGGGCCACTTTAATTTGTGTAGATCACTTGCTCTCACTGAGCCTCAGATTCGTCAGTGTAAAATGAGATTATAAAGACTGAGTTAAAATGTGTAAACCTCTGGGCACAGCGTCCCAATAAATGGAAGCAATGTCATGAAACAGTGCTGGGTTCTTATGCGTCTCATATGTAAGGTTCTCACCCGTGGAAACTGCCGGGGGAGCTATCATCCTGAACATGCCTTAGACAGTGGGATCTCTTTTGTGCAAAAGAAGTTCATTGAGAGATTGGAACTTGATCAGAATTTGAATTTTCTCTAAGATGAAGGCCTATCGTAAGGTATTCTGTAAAGCTGCTTCTGGATCCGTCAAGCAGAACTACTCCACATCTTTAGAGAGGCCTTGGTGAGGCCATATGTCCTAGGAGAAGTCAAATAGGTTTCGTTTGGAACTGAGGAGAAAACCGAAGCAGGGTCTTTGTCAAAACATCTTCACCCAAATTGTTGACAATTCTACTGATTTTCTGAAGCAGATCATGTTGAAATTAGTAGGTAGGCCTTTGGCACGCAAGTAAATGAAATCACTGAGATATTCCAGTATGGCCAACTCTTGGGTTTTGCCCATTGTGGCGAATTAGGGATTACTCATCCCTTTGAAGCTTAGGGCAGGTCTCAAAGAGAAGCTTCCTTGGAGGCCCAGCTTAATGCAGCGCAGTGGTTATGCTAATGTCACTGTATTCAGGGGTCTGTCTCGTGCACTGCTTGCTCCTGAGGGCAGGACTGGCTCTCACTGTCCCTGAATCTCAGTCCTGGGGTCCCAGTAACGATACTAATAGCTTGCAATGCTTGATCACGTGCCATACTCTTCTATACTCCGTCCTCACACCACCCAATTTACAGATGAAGAAATGGAAGCCAGAATGGTTAGATAATACAATTATCTAACACACGTGGGGTTTTCCCTCTACCACCCAGCAGTTCTTGGACACCAGCTGGGTGTCCTACAATTCAACTCAATTCTGACACTATGTACCTGGAGGTAGCATTAGATCAGACAGGTTAAGGGCTCAGTCCTGTAAGACTGATATGTGGTAATGATGCTGATGGTAGACGGGTATGATGGAGATGGGATGAAACCTAAGAGAAGCGAAGGTTAATTTCATAGACCCCCTCCACAGTATTATTCTGAGTATTAGAAAAACAGAAGGCATGTATGCCAAACTGAATTTTAATCTTTTATCAGAAAAAGTGAAATGGTCAAGTTTCGAAATCAGATGAGTTTATTTTTTTTATTTTTTCAAACATTTTATTTATTAGGGAGACAGAGCGAGTGAGTGAGCACACGTGTGCATGAGCGGGGGGAATTATATATAATTCAGCCATAAAAAGACTGAAATCTTGCCATTTGCAATAATGTGGATGGAGCTAGAGAGCATAATGCTAAGGGAAATAAGTCAGTCTGAGAAAGACAAATACCATATGATTTCACTCATATGTGGAATTCAAGAAACAAAACAAATGAGCACAGAAAGAGAGAGAGAAACCAAGAAACAGACTTCTTTTTTCCAGACTTAACTATAGAGAACAAACTAATGGTTACCAGAGGGGAGGTGGGTGGGGGATGTGTTAGATAAATGGTAGGAATGAAGGAGGGCACTTGTCCTGTTGAGCACTGGGTGATGTATGGAAGTGTTGAATCACTATATTGTACACCTAAAACTAATATAACATTGTATGTTAATTATATTGGAATTAAAATTTTTAAAAATTGCATTTATGAATTAATTTTATCATTTATTGTGTGAGTGATAAAAACTGACTTTTCAGAAATAATCCAATGACATTTTACACAGTACATAACAGACACATCTCTTTCTCCGAGACAACAAGGAAGGAGGAAGAGATTGCAGAGCTTGTGAATTGGAGAATATGCTGTGGATGCTCATTCCATACGATGGAGGTTCCATCTTCCCAGCAGAGTGAGGCTGGCACCCATGAACTACTCACAGATCATAGGCACTGCATGTGCTTCATTTCATTTAATGCTCACAACCAAACTGTGGGAGGAATCAAGGTTATCCAGAGAGGGAGGCGTTGGGGAATGAAAACTTGGCAATGAGAACTGGGAAGCAGGGACATAGTATGAACCATCAGCTAGAGGTGAGCAAGTTTCTGTTACAACTCAGCTGAGGACAAAGAGACCAAAGTTGTGGGTAGCAGCCCATTTTTAAGACATTAACTAGCAAACCTTGTGGCTTTTTTGTAGGAGAAGGAACATAGATCATTCTTTGTTTTGTTTGGTTTGGTTTGGTAGGATGCCCCACTATTGGAAGGTATCTTATTTTTCTTGTGGTAAGACTGGGGTTATGGGGTTTGGGGAGGAAGACCACACAGGTAAAGCATTGTTTTTATTTCATTGTATCGAGAGTATAGACTATCAGCAAATAATTTATGAATGTTGATATTGACCTTGTTCAGCAGCTGAGGTAGTGTTTGTCAGGTTTCTCCATTGTACTGTTACTATTCCCTCCCTTTCCCTACAGTACTCTTTAGAAGGATGTCAAGACACACAGCCTGTATCTAGGGAGTAGGGAGAGGATTCTTCTTAAGGCTGAGGATTAGCAAATTAAGCACAAGAAAAGTCAAGGGAGAGAGAAAAGGGGTGACAGATGGGATAATGGGTACATACCTAAAATGACCGACCACTGGGTACCAGCTGAGAAGGGAAACAAGAGACACCAACCAGGCAGATAGAATTGGCCAAGTCAGTCTTAATGAGCATAGACAGCTAATTTAGCAGGAATAAATGACTGGACTGGGTGTTTCCTGGCAGACTGTTAGAATTGGGGCCATTAAAAATGATGTTGAGATAGGGGCGCCTGGGTGGCTCACTTGTTAAGCGTCTGCCTTCGGCTCAGGTCATGATCCCAGGGTCCTGGGATCGAGCCCCGCATCAGGCTCCCTGCTCCACGGGAAGCCTGCTTTTCCCTCTCCCACTCCCCCTGCTTGTGGTTCCCTCTCTCGCTGTCAAATAAATAAATAAATCTTAAAAAAAAAAAATGATGTTGAGATACAAGCAGAAGCCAGCAGAAGTTTCCTGGAGCTGGAGAAGGGGTGGAGCAGAAACCCTCGGACACTCAGCATGATGGGGGAGGAGTGTTTATACTTTACTACAAGTGTAAGGCTATGAATTAACATCGTTATATTTAGAAACAACTTCTGCCACATAAAAACTTATCAGGACATGAAAAAGGTTTTTGATTCCTTGCAAAGTAACTAGATGACAGATCCCAGGAATATTCGTTAAAAAAATGTACCGCATTTTTATTTCTTCTTTCTGTGTGAATGCCTTTGCGCATTGCTTGACTGAGCAACGAAATTAGGCTTATCAGTTTCTCTTTGTTTATAGCTGATTTTACAGTCCAGCTCATCATTAATAACTGTTTTCATCTGAATTCACAGATGGAAAACCTTCCCATGAGCCTTCTCTTCTAAATTCACATTAGAACCAGCCCATGTTCATATACTATCCTTTGAAAAAAAAAACCCTAAAGTTAAGACCTCAAATAAATTATGTCTTCTGCTTGGAGATTTTCTTGATTAATAAATATTACCACACCCATGTTACCTCATTTGTTTGGAAGTTGATATGTAAGCAAAGAAATGCATGGGAAGAGCTTTGCTTTTCTCCATCTAATCGTACCTGAACAGGGACTCTCTTGACAGCCAAATTTCATTCTGCTTCACAGTTTTCCAGGAGAAAAGCAATAATAGCAGCACAGTGCACACGGTCAGCGTGGTGGCCCCGCATCGATTCAGCCAAGTGCAGAGCTTCCTCAATCCGTGCACAAAAAGGATGCAGTAGCCCATGCTGGGAAACAGAGGGAGAGAGGCAGGATTACTTCGGGGGTGCGATGGAGCCTCCTTGAGTATTCAATCCCGTATAACTAACTTTCAGAAAGGGCTCATGCTTCCCTTGAGAAACACAAGTTAATTCTCTAATGGGCTACAGCAGCATGTTTGCTAGTTCTTCATGGTCGCGGAGTTGAAAGGCTCGTCTCACCTACTCTAACTACCTGGATTTCAGCACCTCAGGCATCATGCCAAGTCCCACCAGCATGTTCTCGGATCCCAACGGAGCCCTCTGACCCCTGTTCCCCCACGTCACTGGCCTCCTATAACACTACTCTGTGGTGCAGCAGGTCCCACCAGGGCTGTGTGGGGACAGTCCCTGAGAGCTCCCTCCCTGCCTCTGGGGGGGATGCTGGTCACCAAGGGGCACGGGTCTCGCTCTCCAAGGATACGCTGCCTAGTAGTCTGGACTTCTGCTGGAGTCCTTATGCTGAAGGAAAATCCACTACAGGCCGACTCCCAAGTGGCAGAGCTCGGAACTGGTCACAGACAAACTGTGTTGATGCGATGCTCTTCCTGACTCCGGCCCAGTGTTCCTGACAGACACAAAGTTCACATGTTATCTGAGTGGGATTTCGGCATATTGATATTGTGTCCCTAAAAGACTTCGGCTTGGTGGATATCATCGATGATGTGCTTCCCGCTTGCCGACTGGACTCAGAAGAACGTGAATGATTTTTATGTGCATTACCATGTACAGTTGAGCAACAGTCTCATTCTTTGCAAAGATGAGAGCTACAAATAATTATGGAGGAGTTGGAGGGCAAAGTAAGCTACGGCCAAGAAATCTTATATTAGATAAAAAATAAGTCACTGTCCATTTGGGAGTGTATGTGTGTGTATGTGTGAATGCATGTATCTATCTATCCACCTATCTATTTGAATATAGACTATTCAGTTATTCATTCATTCAGTCACTCTCTATTATGTCTCCATTAACATGCTAAATCATAAGGACACATTTATGAATGAAACAAAGACCTAGCCCTCAAAGAACTGCAGTCTACTGAGTGAGATTGATGTGGTTAAAGAGTACAGCTAAGGGACGCCTGGGTGGCTCAGTCGGTTAAGCGTCTGCCTTTGGCTCAGGTCACGATCCCAGGGTCCTGGGATCGAGCCCCACGTTGGGCTCCCTGCTCAGTGGGGAGCCTACTTCTCATTCTCCTCTGCCTGCCACTCTCTCTGTCAAATAAATAAATAAAATCTTAAAAAAAAAGAGTACAGCTAAATATTTTTATTTCTAAACATACATACCTCCTTTTAAAATGCATCTTTCCACTTTCTTTCTGTTCATCTATCTAGATGTCTGAACTTTGGCATCAAGGTGGAAAGGAAAGAAAGAAGTATTTGAGGCTTCTGGCTTTGGAGAATCAGAAAGTCAATCTGAGTGACCTCCAACTCCAGGCTTCAAACCTGTAGGCTGACTGGTCCAGCACCCTGAAACTTTAGGGTTCATTGCTGACCAAAAGGAGTTACCATTCTACTGACCTCTGGGCAGGAATAGTTTGACCCAGGACTTTGAATGCCCCTCACCTCACCCTGTACCATCCATTAATGTCAAAAATACCTTGATAAGCCTCGCACGCCCCAGAACAAAAGTCTGTTTAAAACGAACAACCGCGAGACCCGTTCCATCCCACAGTTCTCCTGTGTTCTACCTTAAAGTATCAAGATTTCCTAAAAACAGCCTGCTGTTGTCCAACAGACCATGCTGATGTGCCCATCGGACATGGCTGCCAAACAGTTCTTGGGGAGAAAAGAAGTGGACCTTGAGGTTCAGGGGTTGCTCGCCAATGCCCAGGAGTCAGCAGATCTGGCTCATTGGCAATTTTTGGAATACATTTTATGGAACGAGGTTATCCTCATTCATTTCTGCACTGTCCCTGGCTGCTTATCCATTATAATGGCAGAGTTGAAGAGTGGCAACAGAAACCACATGGCCCACAATGTGGTAAGTGTTTGCTATCTGACCCTCCACAGAAGCAGCTTGCTGTTACCCACTAGTCTGGACAAGGTGTTCGCAACTGCCAGTCTGTTCTCTCTTTCTCTGAGCTTGGGGCTTTTTCAAAAAGATTCCACATGTAAGTGAGATCATATGGTCCCTTCCTTTCTGGGTCTCACTTATTTCACTTAGCATAATACTCTCAAGGTCCATTCATATTGTTGCAAATGGCAAGATTTTTTTCCAGTTTATGGCTGAATCATATTCTTGTGTCTGTATGTGTGTGTGTGTGTGTGTATCACATTTTCTTTATCCATTCATTCTTTGATAGATGCTTAGGTTGCTTCCATGTCTTGGTTATGGTAAATAATGCTGCAGTGAACATGGGGATGCTCTATCTTTTCAAGTTAGTGTTTTCATTTCCTTCAAATAAATACCCATAAGTGCAATTGCTGGATCTATGTCAATATTTTTAATGTTACTATTTTAACTGACAAAGACATTGAGAGGAAGAAATGTGAATTAAATTGGCCAAAGTCAGACTGCTAATAATGAGCTGAGCAAAGATTTGAATCTAGGAACTTTGGGTTTTGGAGTCCACAATGGACTTAACCACTACCCTTTGCTGCTGGGGTTTAAATGAGCCCAGGAATCGTCACCCTGCTTCCCTTGCTTCCTTCCAAATACTCTCTATTCATTAAATCTCAAGAGTAGCTTCCTTCCTTCATACAGGAAATCCAGCCAGCGCCTGGAAGAGCAGAGGGAAAGGAGAAAGCTAATCTTCCAATCATTCCAGAAGAATGACCACATTGCCCTAAGTGGCAGAAGACAAGAATAATGATGACAAATAATAATGATGATGATAGCTAGTGCTGTTGAGTCCTAAGAGCCCTGCACGTTCTTCACCTGAGCCTGCCCCAGAGATTTGCAGGACCTGAAGCAAGAATAGGAATGGAGGCCACATACCCTATGTCTGAATACTTCCAAGTCGTAAATCAAGCTAACAAACTATTAAAAACTATTAAAATATTCTATCTTCCAGGGGCGCCTGGGTGGCTCAGCCGTTAAGCTGCTGCCTTCGGCTCAGGTCATGATCCCAGGGTCCTGGGATGGAGCCCTGCATCGGGCTCCCTGCTCTGGGCTCCCTGCTCCGAGCCCTGCATCGGGCTCCCTGCTCCATGGGAAGCCTGCTTCTCCCTCTCCCACTCCCCCCCTGCTTGTATTCCCTCTCTCGCTGTGTCTCTCTCTGTCAAATAAAAAAATCTTTAAAAAAAATATTCTATCTTCCAATCTTGGCCCATATATCTTCGAAACAACTGGAAGGCCATGTTTATGTTTCGAATCCCTAGATTCCTTGGAGTGTGGGGGGATGTAGCATTGCAGGGGAAGCCAGCCCCAGCGGCCCCACTGCTCTGTGCAGCACCCCCAGGGGATCACCACCACAGGCCTAGCTTCCTCCACACCCTGGCCAAGAGCTGCTCCTCAGGCCTGTCTCAGGTGTGGAGCCGTTCCCTGGCAGGCTCACAGGAGGAAGAATGCAGCAACGCCCTGGAAGTGGGCTCAGGGCCACATGGGCCAGGGTTCTGGGGTGCTGACTATACAGAACTTGGTCTAGGAAGGAGGGACATGGGCTTTAAGCAACCACGTTCCTCAGCCTGTCTCAGACTCATGCCATTGGGAAAGGTTTTGTGGGAGGCTGGCCAGAGGATCTCAGATGCACAGGCTCAGCACGTGCATGTATTATATAATTTAGAACTAGAGTCCGCATCAAAACCCTATGAAATAAGTGCTAGTATCATCCCCTTGCATGGATGAAGGCTTCAACAACTTTCCTGCCAGTGGAGTCTGACAGGGCGATCTGACTTGCAGTTCTGCTCCAGCACTGCGCCCCCCCCTCGCCCCCCAAGAAAACACCACTCTCTTCCAATTAATGCATCGGCCACAGGCATCTGGATAACATAAAATCCAGATAACCTTTTTCTGAAGCCACTCTATTGAGATAGTTTAAATGAGTGAGAGCCCATACACAATGCCCCTACTTAAGTTTGAAAATTTCTTGGCAAGTATCACATTTCTGAAGAACCTGAGCTACCTCTCTCTGAGATTAAGGTGTTTCTCCACTACAAAAGTTTGTTTTCTTTTCGATTTCTGCTTTAATTGCAGACTACGACAGCCAGGGCTGTGCCAGGGTTAGAAGACTTTACGCCATCGATCTCGGGAGGGCAAGTCCTTTTCCTGGGAGTGGTAAATTAAGGGAATGAGAAAGAGACTGGGTGTTCTTCTGGCCTTCACAAAGAAGCAAGCAGAGGCCAGCTTGCTCTGGCTTTGTGAGAAAATCTGGGCTGTTGACCAGAGACCTTTACAAAAGAGCCAGTGTGAACTACTGATACTTGGCAAAATCATAACCTTGAGAACCAAAAGCCAAACTCAAGTTTAGCTCAATACAAAGCAGAGGCTCTTTAAGATGCCTCCTCAAGGCCTGTCCAAGGAGCACCGTGGCTGGAGCACCGAGAATGGAGTAATCCCTCACACACAGAGACAGTCTCTCATTCACAGGCTGATAGTATCTAAAATTATGAATGTAATTTTTTTTTTAAGATTTTATTTATTTATTTGAGAGAGAGAATGAGATACAGAGAGAGAGCATGAGAAGGGAGAGGGTCGGAGGGAGAAGCAGACTCCCTGCTGAGCAGGGAGCCCGATGCGGGACTCCATCCCGGGGCTCCAGGATCATGACCTGAGCCGAAGGCAGTCGCTTAACCAACTGAGCCACCCAGGCGCCCTGAATGTAATTGTTTTGACAGGCTGCTCAGCTCGCAGTGCTTATAACAATCAGACACTCGCATCTCTCAGTTACACTTTCTGATGCACGACCAAAGTGAATTTATCAGGAAATGCAAATCCACGATGTTTAGCAAAGCTTTAAAACTGTCTTTAAAACTTCTTAAACTTTGTTGAATCACTACATAAAGAGAGGACTTTTGCTAACCACCCCTCGTAGCTTGTAAATGACAGACAAAATATTTCCCATTCCAATTCACATCAATTTATAGAGATGATGACTTTCAAATTTTGAGACAATGATTTTACTGTTTACTATGGATTCATTTCTTATTTCAATCACATGCAGCAAAGAGAACCTCTATTCTATTACCAAGAATTAAACTGTGCCGATTTAACTTGTCAATAAGTTCATCACAACCTGTTGAGAGTACCTGTAAGTGACAGTCATGATAGGGGACAGACACAATCCTACCATGCTTTCGTTAACAAAAATTCAAAGCTTTGGGTAAACGTATCTTTTGCATTTTGAAAAAATAACATTTTGAAAAATCAGCAAACTGATCTGGTTTGGGTGATGTGGGCTACATTCTTTTTTTTTAAGATTTATTTATTTATTTATTTATTTATTTGAGAGAGCGAGAAAGAGTACATGAGAGGGGGGAGGGTCCGAGGGAGAAGCAGGCTCCCCGCTGAGCAGGGAGCCCAATTCGGGACTCGATCAGGGACTCCAGGATCATGACCTGAGCCAAAGGCAGTCGCTTAACCGACTGAGCCACCCAGGCGCTCCTGTGGGCTACATTCTAAAACAGAAGAGTTCTAGGGAGCTGCTTTCCACAGATGCAGGTCACAACAGTTTTCAAAGCAGAATCAGAACCCGAAAGGAAAGTCAACCTTTGGGCCGAAGGGTTCACACGCCGCGCCTGCTCTCCCCTCCTGGGCGAATGTGCTCCTAGGGTCTGTTACTGCTCAGGGTGCAGCGCAGTGTGAAAGGAAAGGCTTGTGGAGTACCACCCGCAGACACCGAGGGGAAAACTGCTCATCAGAAGAAAGTGTGACTAACATGGTCTGCGGAATTTTTATAGTTTTGTTCACATGAAAGTTAGCCGAATCGGCCACCCCAAAAATATCCCCCTTTGGCATAAGGATTATTTTGAGCTGAAGGCATTGAGAAGAAGCAGATGAAAAGAAAGCTCCCTGCCCTCCCCCTATTTGCAGGACATACATTTATAAAGGTTGCCCCCCTCCCCCCGCCCCCACCAGGAGGGACAGAAGTTCATCACCAGAGGCGATCCTGATCTAGATCCTCATCGACCTGCAGGTGGCGCCAGAGGAACCTCTACACAAACCTTACTAACTAGCCCTTTTCTACCCTTAGTTTCCCTGTATATTTGCCTTTCCGCAACTTGTGCCCTCGAAGCTCAAAGTCATTTTGCTTTGTTTTGTCACTTCTGTGCAAAATTATTGTCCTTTGCTAAGATGCTACATAGGCTTAAATTCTAACAATCTCTTCGAATTACTCATCGCTTTGTGCCCCTCGGTTGGGCACTATGCACATATTAATAAAAACTTGTTTTTCTCTTGTGAATCTGCCTTTTGTCAATATAATTTACAAGGCTCCAGCTGATGAACCTAAAATGGATAGAGGAAAAAGAAAATTTCCTCCCTTACAAACAGAACCAAGGTTCTTATAATTTAAAAACGCCACTGCGTATCTATTTCTTCTTCACTCATTCTTTCTCAAGTATTTATTTAGAATTGAAGTGGCAAGTCATTTGCTAGGTACCAGTGACTATGTGTGTTTATGTCTGAAGGAACTTGAGATTTGCTGGGGCGGGGTGGTGAATAGTGGCCCCCCAAAAGGTACTTCCATGTATCTGGTATGTGTAACCTTATTTGGAAAAGGGTCTATGCAGATGTACTTAATTTAAGGATCTTGAGAAGAGATCATGCCGGGTTATCTAGGTGGGTCCTAAATCCAAAGCCAAGAGTCCTTGTAAGAGACACACAGAGTAGAAACTTAAAGGGAAGGTCCCCTGTGGACAAAGGCAGAGGTTGGTCTCCATGCAGTCCCACATCTGGAGCCATCAGAAGCTGGAAGAGTCAAGGAAGGGTTCTCTCCCAGAGACTTTGGAGGGAACATGGCCTTGCCAATGCCTTGATTTTGGAATTCTGACCTCCAGAATAGGAGAGCATAAGTTCCTGTAGTTTTAGATCACCCAATTTGTGGTAATTTGTTGTGGCAGCCCTAGGAAACTAATACCAGGAATAAAGACAAGGAAAAAAATAAGATACAGTGTAACAAATGTTAATTAATCAGATAGTAAATGTGCAGTGGGGAAACAGTTTTTTCCTCCAAATCTCCAGTTTGTATAAAAAATAGTAATACAATTTAGTAGAAGGATCCCCTGGGGCATAGAAGTTTCTTAATTTTCTTAACTGAAGGCTACAGTCTTGAGAGCTCTGGTACAGCTGGACCTGCAAGGAAATGCTTATCTTGATTATTTTTCTTGCACTGAACCAGTTGGCCCAGTATTGGCCCTAAAACCTTCATATATTTTATGAAGAACTGTATGTACCAAGCTTGCTGATAAAAGAAACCAAAGGAAGGAAGGAAGGAAGGAAGGAAGGAAGGAAGGAAGGAAGGAAGGAAGGAAGGAAGAGAAAGAAAGAAATACTGATTTAATGTACCATTATAAATAGCTATGTTGTTTTTCATATGCAGAAAGTATAAAGGAGATCTTTTAGGTTAAATTCCAAGTAAGAGTCATATTTCTGTTTCTAAAAAAATTATCCATCAAATATTTATCCCATTTACCAAACACTGCATGTTATAGATGCATGTCTTAATGTGCAGATTTTTATGTTCTCTAATTTTAAAACATTTTAGTGTAAAAGCAAAGCACACATGATTCTTGTAACCTGAAGACACTATTCAAAGAACACAGTTTTAGCTCCCTTAATCCTCAGTATTTTAATCTCAGGCTTTATCAAAGTTCTTTCTCTGATATGTAACCATTTCATAGGAAGAAAAAATATTTGGAAGAATTGTCACAATGCGTCTTCCTTTTTCTCTTCTTTTCTCCTCCTCCTGCTTCTCCTTCCTAATCATTAAAACCATGCTTCAAATTATCTACAAACTTCCAGGCTCCCATTGAAGGACTGACATCACACTTCATGATTTAGGACTTTTTAAAAAGCCAGGTAAAGCGACATAAAAATTTAAAAGTAGGTTTCAGATTTATTGAAATTTACTTAAATTTTAATAAGATCTAGACCAAAAATATCCCTAACTTACTAGATTCTGATCTGTTGAGTTCCTCCATTTATGTGCACTTGACAAATTACTGGGGATAAGCTCTTATTTTGGCATCATGGATGTTGGTCTGCGATGTTAGAGTGAAGCCCAGGAATGCCAGGCTGGTGTTTGAGGCTGCAGCAGCCGAGGCTCGGGGGTCCGTAACTTCTGTGCAGGAGAGAATCCTGGTGTCAGACTTGACCTGGAAGCTGCTGGTTTCTGTGAGACAAAACAAATAGAACTTTGTGGATTTCTTCATCCAAAGATCTGATGAATGGGAACATTTCCAGAAGACTGTAACTGCAGCCCAGAGCTTTTCAGATTCAAAAATTTTCAAACTGAACGTAATAAAAAAAAATTAAATAAATTTAAAAAAAGAAAAAAATTTCAAACCTTCTATCAATTTCCTAGCTCCCTGTCTTATAGACTGGGTCTGAAGAGCTTCTTTATATTCAACATAGAGAGATATAGCTATCTATTTTTTTCCTACACTAGCCTTAGCGTATTCACAAAGCAACCTTGAGAGCAAGGTCATTCATTTTACTTTCTGAAAAACTGTTAGGTTCTAATTTACTTTTTAATATGAGATATCTCCACTCATATCATTGATTTTCTACCAGCTCGAAAAATTATGTGACATCTCTAGGCATGAGAAGCAATATAGCCTTCTCATGAACAAGAGTTCATGCTTTTGTGTGAGAAAGACAAACTATGTAAGTCTCTAGATCTGTTCTGTTTAATACACTAGCCACCTGTGTCTGTTGAGTACTTGAATTGTGATTCTGGATTGAGACATGTTGTAAGTATAAAATACAACATTGTATTTTTTTATTGTTATGTTACTCACCATACATTACATCATTAGTTTTTGATGTAGTGTTCCATGATTCATTGTTTGTGCATAACACCCAGTGCTCCATGCAGAACATGTCTTCTTTAATACCTGTCACCAGGCTAACCCATCCTCCCACCCCCCTCCCCTCTAGAACCCTCAGTTTGTTTCTCAGAGTCCATAGTCTCTCATGGTTCGTCTCCCCCTCCGATTTCCCCCCCTTCATTCTTCCCTTCCTGCTTTTTTTTTTTTTAACATATAATGTATTATTTGTTTCAGAGGTACAGGTCTGTGATTCAACAGTCTTACACAATTCACAGCGCTCACCATAGCACATACCCTCCCCAATATCCATCACCCAGCCACCCCATCCCTCCCACCCCCCACCACTCCAGCAACCCTCAGTTTGTTTCCTGAGATTAAGAATTCCTCATATCAGTGAGGTCATATGATACATGTCTTTCTCTGATTGACTTATTTCGCTCACCATAATACCCTCCAGTTCCATCCACGTTGTTGCAAATGGCAAGAGTTCATTCCTTTTGATGGCTGCATAATATTCCATTATATATATATATATCTCACATCTTCTTTATCCATTCATCTGTTGATGGACATCTTGGCTCTTTCCATAGTTTGGTTATTGTGGACATTGCCGCTATAAACATCGGGGTGCACGTACCCCTTCGGATCCCTACATTTGTATCTTTGGGGTAAATACCCAGTAGTGCAATGGCTGGGTCATTGGGTAGCTCTATTTTCAGCTTTTTGAGGAACCTCCATACTGTTTTCCAGAGTGGCTGCACCAGCTTGCATTCCCACCAACTGTGTAGGAGAGTTCCCCTTTCTCCGCATCCCCGCCAACATCTGTCGTTTCCTGACTTGTTAATTTTAGCCATTCTGACTGGTGAGAGGTGGTCTCTCATTGAGGTTTTGATTTGGATTTCCCTGATGCTGAGCGATGTTGAGCACTTTTTCATGTGTCTGTTGGCCATTTAGATGTCTTCTTTGGAAAAATGTCTGTTCATGTCTTCTGCCCATTTCTTGATTGGATCATTTGTTCTTTGGGTGTTGAGTTTGATAAGTTCTTTATAGATTTTGGATACTAGCCCTTTATCTGATATGTCATTTGCAAATATCTTCTCCCATTCTGTCGGTTGTCTTTTGGTTTTGTTGACTGTTTCCTTTGCTGTGAAAAAGCTTTTTATCTTGATGACGTCCCAATATTAATTTTTGCCCTTGCTTCCCTTGCCTTTGGCGATGTTTCTAGGAAGAAGTTGCTGCGGCTGAGGCCGAAGAGGTTGTTGCCTGTGTTCTCCTTTAGGATTTTGATGGACTCCTGTCTCACATTGAGGTCTTTCAACCATTTTGAGTCTATTTTTGTGTGTGGTGTAAGGAAATGGTCCAGTTTCATTCTTCTGCATGTGGTTGTCCAATTTTCCCAACACCATTTGTTGAAGAGACTGTCTTTTTTCCATTGGACAGTCTTTCCTGCTTTGTCGAAGAGAGTTGAGGGTCCATTTCTGGGCTCTCTATTCTGTTCCATTGAACTATGTGTCTGTTTTTGTGCCAGTACCATACTGTCTTGTGATGACAGCTTTGTAATAGAGCTTGAAGTCTGGAATTCTGATGCCACCAGGTTTGCTTTTCTTTTTCAACATTCCTCTGGCTATTCGGGGTCTTTTCTGGTTCCATACAAATTTTAGGATTATTTGTTCCATTTCTTTGAAAAAAGTTGATGGTATTTTGATAGGGATTGCATTGAATGTGTAGATTGCTCTAGGTAGCATTGATATCTTCACAATATTTGTTCTTCCAATCTATGAGCATGGAATGTTTTTCCATTTCTTTGTGTCTTCCTCAGTTTCTTTCATGACTATTTTATAGTTTTCTGAGTATAGATTCTTTGTCTCTTTGGTTAGATTTATTCCTAAGTATCTTATAGTTTTGGGTGCAGTTGTAAATGGGATTGACTCCTTAATTTCTCTTTCTTCTGTCTTGTTGGTGTATAGAAATGCAACTGATTTCTGTGCATTGATTTTATATCCTGCCACTTTACTGAATTCCTGTATGAGTTCTAGCAGTTTTGGGGTGGAGTCTTTTGGGTTTTCCACATAAAGTATCATATCATCTGCAAAGAGTGAGAGTTTGACTTCTTTGCCGATTTGGATGCCTTTTATTTCTTTTTGTTGTCTGATTGTTGTGGCTAGGACTTCTAGTATTATGTTGAATAGCAGTGGTGATAGTGGATATCCCTGCCGTGTTTCTGACCTTAGGAGGAAGGCTCTCAGTTTTTCCGGATTGAGAATGATATTCACTATGGGTTTTTCATAGATGGCTTTTATGACATTAAGGTATGTACCCTCTATTCCTACACTCTGAGGAGTTTTGATCAAGAAAGGATGCTGTACTTTGTCAAATGCTTTTTCTGCATCTATTGAGAGGATCATATGGTTCTTGTTCTTTCTTTTATTAATGTATTGTATCACATTGATTGATTTGCGGATATTGAACCAAACTTGCGGCCCAGGGATAAATCCCACTTTTCGTGGTGAATAATCCTTTTAATATACTGTTGGATCCTATTGGCTAGCATTTTGGTGAGAATTTTTGCATCCATGTTCTTCAAGGATATTGGTCTGCAATTATTCTTTTGGATGGGGTCTTTGTCTGGTTTTGGGATCAAGGTAATGCTGTGGTGGAAGTTTTCCTTCCATTTCTCTTTTTTGGAACAGTTTCAGAAGAATAGGTGTTAATTCTTCTTGAAATGTTTGGTAGAATTCCCCTGGGAAGCCATCTGGCCCTGGGCTCTTATTTGTTGGGAGATTTTTGATGACTGCTTCAATTTCCTTAGTGGTTATAGGTCTGTTCAGGTCTTCTATTTCTTCCTGGTTCAGTTTTGGTAGTTTATACATCTCTAGGAATGCATCCATTTCTTCCAGATTATCTAATTTGCTGGCATAGAGTTGCTCATAATATGTTCTTATAATTGTATTTCTTTGGTGTTGGTTATGATCTCTCCTCTTTCATTCATGATTTTATTTATTTGGGTCATTTCTCTTTTCTTTTTGTTAAGTCTGGCCAGGTGTTTATCAATCTTGTTAATTCTTTCAAAGAACCAGCTCCTAGTTTCATTGATCTGTTCTACTGTTCTTTTGGTTTCTATTTCATTGATTTCTGCTCTGATCTTTATTATTTCTCTTCTCCTGCTGGGTTTAGGCTTTATTTGCTGTTCTCTCTCCAGCTCCCTTAGGTGTAGGGTTAGGTTGTGTATTTGAGACCTTTCTTGTTTCTTGAGAAAGGCTTGTATTGCTATATACTTTCCTCTTTGGACTGCCTTTGCTGCATCCCAAAGATTTTGAACAGTTGTGTTTTCATTTTCATTTGTTTCCATGAATTTTTTTAATTCTTCTTTAATTTCCTGGTTGACCCATTCATTCTTTAGTAGGATGCTCTTTAGCTTCCATGTATTTGAGTTCTTTCTGACTTTCCTCTTGTGATTGAGTTTTAGTTCAAAGCACTGTGGTCTGAAAATATGCAGGGAATGATCCCAATCTTTTGGTACCGGTTGAGACCTGATTTGTGACTAGGATGTGATCTATTCTGGAAAATGTTTCATGGGCACTAGAGAAGAATGTGTATTCTGTTGCTTTGGGATGGAATGTTCTGAATATATCTGTGAAGTCCATTTGGTCCAGTGTGTCATTTAAAGTCTTTATTTCCTTGTTGATCTTTTGCTTAGATGATCTGTCCATTTCAGTGAGGGGGGTGTTAAAGTCCCCCACTATTATTGTATTGTTGTCAATGTATTTCTTTGCTTTTGTTATTAATTGGCTTATATAATTGGCTGCTCCCATGTTAGGGGCATAGATATTTACAATTGTTAGATCTTCTTGTTGGATAGACTCTTTAAGTATGATATAGTGTCCTTCCTCATCTCTTATTATAGTCTTTGGTTTAAAATCTAATTTGTCTGATATAAGGATTGCCACCCCAGCTTTCTTTTGGTGTCCATTAGCATGGTAAATGGTTTTCCACCCCCTCACTTTCAATCAGGGGGTGTCTTTGGGTCTAAAATGAGTCTCCTGCAGACAGCATATCAATGGGTCTTGTTTTTTTATCCAATCTGATAGCCTGTGTCTTTTGATTGGGGCATTTAGCCCATTTACATTCAGGGTAACTATTGAAAGATATGAATTTAGTGCCATTGTATTGCCTGTAAGGTGACTGTTACTGTACATTGTCTGTGTTCCTTTCTGGTCTATGTTGCTTTTAGGCTCTATCTTTGCTTAGAGGACCCCTTTCAATCTTTCTTGTAGGGCTGGTTTCATGTTTGCAAATTCTTTTAGTTTTTGTTTTTCCTGGAAGCTTTTTATCTGTCCTTCTATTTTCAGTGACAGCCTAGCTGGATATAGTATTCTTGGCTGCATATTTTTCTCATTTAGTGCTCTGAATATATCATGCCAGTCCTTTTTGGCCTGCCAGGTCTCTGTGGATAGGTCTGTTGCCAATCTAATGTTTCTAACATTCTCCTGAGCTGCTTTCAGGATTTTCTCTTTGTCTCTGAGACTCGTAAGTTTTACTATTAGATGTCGGGGTGTTGACCTACTTTTATTGAATTTGAGGGGGGTTCTCTGTGCCTCCTGGATTTTGATGCCTGTTTCCTTCCCCAAATTAGGGAAGTTCTCTGCTATAATTTGCTCCAATATACCTTCTACCCCTCTCTCTCTTTCTTCTTCTTCTGGGATCCCAATTATTCTAATATTGTTTCGTCTTATGGTATCCCTTATCTCTCGAATTCTGCCCTCGTGACCCAGTAGTTGTTTATCTCTCTTTTTCTCAGCTTCTTTATTTTCCATCATTTGGTCTTCTATATCACTAATTCTCTCTTTGGCCTCATTTATCCTAGCAGTTAGAGCCTCCATTTTTTATTGCAGCTCATTAATAGCCTTTTTGATTTTGACTTGGTTAGATTTTAGTTCTTTTATTTCTCCAGAAAGGGTTTCTCTCAAGCCCAGCTACTATCTTTAAAATCATCATTCTGAACTCTAGTTCCAACATCTTACTAATGTCCGTATTGATTAGGTCCCTGGCAGTCGGTACTGCCTCTTGTTCTTTTTTTTGAGGTGATTTTTTCCATCTTGTCATTTTGTCCAGAGGAGAATAGATGAATGAGAGAACAAAATGCTAACAGGGTAACAACATCCCCAGAAAATATACACTAAACAAATCAGAAGAGACCTGAAACTGGGGGAAAAGAAAGGGAAAGAAAGAAAAAAGGAAAAAAAAAAAAGAAAAAGAAAAAGAAAAACAAACAAAAACAAAAAACAGAATATGATCAAATATGATCAGGCTGGTGCATAGATCAGTGCCACACACTAGATTTTGGGTGTATTCTGGTCTGTTAGAAGAAACTGCCTCCCAAAATTTTAAAGAAAGAAAAACTTATATATGTACAAAAATAAGGGTTAGTATGATGAAGGGATGGAATATGCCTGTAAAGATGAAAATTATAAAAGATTTTATAAAAGGAATTGATAAGAAGTTGGTTGAAAAAAGAAAGAAGGGGATTTAAGAAAAAAAAAGGGAAAGAATGTGATCAGGCAGGAGACTAGAACAAAGCCATATACTAGAGATTTAGGGTATATTTTGATCTGTTAGAAGAAACTGTATCCCAAAATTTTAAAGAGAGAACAACTTACATATATATACCAAAAATAAGGTTAACTACTATGAAGGGATAGAATATGACTCTAAAAATGAAACATAAAAAAGATTTTTTTAAAAAGGGATTGATAAGATGTTGGTTGAAAAAGGGAAAAAGAAAAATTCAAAAAAAAAAAAGGAAAGTTAAAAAAAATTAACTTTGAAAGACTAAAGAATCATGGGAAAAAAGCCATGATTTCTATGTGCGGTATTCCCCTAGCGCTGGAGTTCTGCAGTTCTCACTGATCGGTAAACTTGGTCTTGGCTGGCTGTTCTCGCTGATCTTCTGGGGGAGGGGCCTGTTGCCTTGGTTCCCAAATGTCTCTGCCGGAGGCGGAATTGCTCCGCCCTTGCCAGTCTGGGCTAAGTAATCTGCTCCGGTTTGCTCTCCGGAGCTTTTGTTCCCTGCAAGCTTTCCGTGCAGCTTTGGAGGCCGAGAGTGAAAGTGGCGGCCTCCCAATCTCCGCCCAGGTGGAGTCGACAACTTGGGGTCCCGCTCCTCAGTGCGCCCCCAGAGAAAAGCCGTCAGTCACTCCCGTCTCCCCGGTCTCCAGCCACACTCCGTGGTCACCCGGCCTGTGACCGAGTGTTTTTATCTCTGGCACATGACCCCTGTGGAGTCTCCAAACCCAGCAGATCCCTGCGGTGCGCTCCCGCACCGCTCCTCCCAGGGGAGGAAGGAGAGTCTCCCTGGATCTGCCGCTTGTTGGGTCCCTGCTGGAGGAGCAGTGGCCCGACTGTGCCGCGGCTCACGGTTTATGGCAACCCCAAGCTGAGAGCCCGCGCCTCGGCTCTGTCTCTGCAGCCGGCTTCCCTGCTCTGTTACCTGGGAGCTCTGCCACACTCAGGCACCCCAGGTCTTTCTGTGACCCCGAGGGTCCTGAGACCACACTGTCCCACAAGGTTTCCTCACCGCGCTTAGCCACTAGAGCGACGTCCCACAGCGGAGCCGACTTCTAAAAGTTCCGATTTTGTGCTGCCCGGCTCTATCACTTCCAGAAGCGGCAGATGGAGGCCCCTCCCCCACCATCTATCCTCCCGAAAATCACCTCGGATTCACTTCTCCGCACGTCCTACCTTCCAGAAAGTGGTCACTTTTCTGTTCAGAGAGTTGTTGCTATTCTTTTCTTCGATCTCCTGTTGAGTTCATAGGTGTTCAGAATGGTTTGATCCCTATCCAGCTGAATTCCTGGGACCAGTCGAAATCCTGGTCTCCTACTCCCCCGCCATCTTGCTCCGCCCCCCACAACATTGTATTTTAAAGACATGGTATGAGAAAAAGAATATGAAACATCTCATTAATAGTTATTTAAAAAATATTGATTCCATGTTGAAATGATGATACTTCGGTTACATTGGGTTAAATAAAATATATATTAAAATTATTTTCACTTGTTTCTTTTTTAAAATGTGACTACTAGAAAATTTAAAATTACCGATGTAATTATGAGTGTGGCTCACATCTTCTGTATTGGGCAGCGCTGTTCTAGATCTCAATTTCCTCATGAGCAAATGGGGATAATAATAGTAATTACCTAGTTTGGTTGTTGAGCTAATGACAAAATGTGGAGCCTAGGTAATGCTCAATAAATGATGATAATAATATATAATATAAATACTTGTATTGGTCAGGGTTCTTCAAAGAAACAGAGCCAATAGGATAGATAGATAGATAGATAGATAGATAGATAGATAGATAGATAGATATAGAGATATGAATATAGTTATATGAAAAGAGACAGAAAAATTTTTATAAGCAATTGGCTCACATGATTATGAAGGCTGAGAAGTCCCAGGGATCTACCATTTGTAAGCTGGAAACCCAGGAAGGCTGATGTTGTAGTTCTAGTCCAAACCTGAAGGCCCGAGAACCAGAGGAGCCTCAGTCCACATGCAGGAGAAGAGTTATGTCTCAGTTCAACAGTCAGGCAGAGTGAGAATTCAGGTTTCCTCCACCTTTTTGTGTCATTCAGACCCTCAACTGATTAGATGATATTCACATTGGGGATGACAATTTGCTTTACTCAATCTGCCAATTCCAATGCTAATCTCTTCTGGAAACACCCTCACAGACACATCCAGAGACAATGTTTAACCAGATATTTCAGCATCCCTTGGTCCACTCAAGTTGACACAAAAAATTAATCATCATAGTACTATCTTAACTTTGCTGTTGGACATTTATTTTCTGAGGTAGAGAATTAGTGAAGTATTTATGTATTATAAGTAGGAAGCAGATGATTGTCAGCAATCTAGTCTCCTTGAAGTGTATTAATTTTTTAAGAACACTAGGGCACTAGAAAGTGCAGCGGACCAAAATTACTTCAGTTCAATTCCTCAAAAGGTTAAACACAGTTACCATATTACCCAGAAATTCTACTGTGGAGTAACTATCCAAGAGAAATGACAACATATGTATATACAAAAACTTGTATGTGAATGTTCATACCAGCGGCATTTACACCACTTCCAAAGTATAAGGAACCCAAATGTTCATCAACTGAAGGGTGGATAAAATAAATGTGATATATTCATACAATGGAATATTATTCAGCACTAAAAGGGAATCAAGTATTGCTACATGCTACAACATGAAAGAACCTTGGAAACATGCTAAGTGAAAGACAGGTTATGAGACCACATTTTATATGATTCCATTTATATGAAATATCCCGAATAGGCAAACCTATAGAGACAGAAAGGAGATTAGTGGTTCCCTAGGGCTGGAGGTGGTTGAGGTAAATAGGGAATGACTGCTAAAGGGTATGGAATTTCTTTTTGGGGTGATAAAAATGTTCTGGAATTAGAGAGTGGTGATGCACAGTTCTGTGAATATAGTGCAAGTCATTGTTCTGCATACTTTAAATGGGTGAATTGTATAGAATGTGAATTATACCTCAATAAAATTGTTATTAAAAAAAAAAGCTTGTAGCATCTCATACCCATTAGGATGGCTACCATTAAAAAAAAGAAAAGAAAAGAAAATAACCAGTGTTGGTGAGGATGTGGATAAACTGGAACCTTTGTGCACTGTTTTTTTTTTTTTTTTAATATTTATTTATTTATTTTAGAGAGCGAGAGAGAGAGATAGTATGTAAGCAGGGGGAGGGGCAGAGGGCGAGGGAGAGAAGCAGACTCCCTGCTGAGGGCAGAGCCCCATGTGGGGCTCCATCCCATGACCCTGAAGTCATGACCTGAGCCAAAATCAAGAGTCAGATACTTAACCAATTAAGCCACTCAGGTGCCCCACTTTGTGCACTGTTGGTTAGGAATGTAAAATGGTACAGCCACTGTTTTCTCACTGTGTGGCTCACATATTTATTTTCCTCATGGTGTCATCTCTTTTTCTGCTTCTATTGATTATTTTCTCTTTTGACCACAGGCTACATTTCTTTTTTTTTTTTTAAGATTTTATTTATTTTTTAGAGAGCGAGCGAGAGAGAAACAGCATGAGAGGGGAGAGGGTCAGAGGGAGAAGCAGGCTCCCCGCTGAGCCAGGAGCCCGATGTGGGACTCGATCCCAGGACCCTGGGATCATGACCTGAGCCGAAGGCAGACGCTTAACCATCTGAGCCACCCAGGCGCCCCCACAGGCTACATTTCTTGCTTCTTTGTGTGTCCCATAATTTTTAGTTTTATGTTAGACATTTTGTGTAATAGAATAGTAGAGATGGAGGTAAATATTATTTACCTCCATTGAAACCACAGTCCTTGTATCAGGCTGCTCATTGAGGAGCTGAGTCAATTGGACCTGTTGTTAATCTGAGTCTAGGTTTTCTTGCAGCTTCAGTTTGATTCAGTTCATCATAGCTGCAAATGTTTTGAGAGTAGGATCAGGACTTTTTTTGTGTCTGCTAACTTTGGGTGTGAGCTGTCATGAAATTCCAGAATTATCCTTGTGCTCTATGTCCAAACAGCCGACTTTCCAAACTGTAGGAAGTCTCTGCTCTAGAGCCAGGATGTCACCTCTCTCCACAGCTTGGGGGTCTGTTTTGCTCTCCAGGCCTGCCCCACGTTTTCTGTTCTTAGGGAGATCTCATTCTGCTGGAAATGCTTGTGGAGGTTCTACTTGGCTCTCCTGTCTCCCACTCTAGCTCTTGCCACCTTAAAGTCTGAAGTGCCTGTGGGAGGGAAGGAGCTCCTGTCAGCTCTCCTGCTTTGCATGGAATAACCCAAATTGTTTTTTTCTCAGCTGTCTGTTCCTTCTCGACAATCAGGTGAAGACCCATGGTGAAGAACTGGGGAGTGGATATAGATTTATCTGTGACTTGGGCTCCTTGGAATTATAATCTGTAATGCCAACCTACAATTAGCTGTTAAATATTCATTACAATTTTAGCTGATTTCTCTTTACCTTCAGTCTATGGCAGATTCTTTCTCCTCCCTTTACTGTACCACCAGGGACTAGACCAGCCCTGGAGCTTTTCTTGCTTATGAAGAATTTTTTACTTTCTGGAGTTTAGGTCACTTAGGTTTCTTTGCATCTTTAGGACCCTGACTGGTTTGAAAAAACTATGGTTTTGTGGTTTATCTAGTCTGTTTTTTCTTTTTCTTTTCTTTTCTTTCTTTCTTTCTTTCTTCTTTCTTTCTTTCTTTCTTTCTTTCTTTCTTCTTTCTTTTTCTTCTTCTTCTTCTTCTTCTTCTTCTTCTTCTTCTTCTTCTTCTTCTTCTTCTTCTTCTTCTTTCTTCCTCCTTTTTTTTTGTTAGGGCACAATTGACAGTTTCTTGTGACTTTCTATTTCCTAACTGGCAGCAGAATTCTATACTTGATTAAAAATTTCTTTTCTTTCCCTCTTGCCATTCTTACCAAATAATTCTTTTTTTTTTTTTAAGATTTTATTTATTTATTTGAGAGAGAGAATGAGAGACAGAGAGCACGAGAGGGGAGAGGGTCAGAGGGAGAAGCAGACTCCCGGCTGAGCAGGGAGCCCGATGCGGGACTCGATCCCGGGACTCCAGGATCATGACCTGAGCCGAAGGCAGTCGCTCAACCAACTGAGCCACCCAGGCGCCCCCAAATAATTCTTATGTTATGAAGATAGAGACTTGTTTTTGTGCTTCAAGTAGCCATGACAGGAATGCATGAAAAATAGATTCAGGACCAGGAGCCATCAGATATCTATGTACATAGTCATGCACACACATGTGCACTACATTTCAGAACTGTGAAATTGTATCCTGATATATTTGCTAGTGTTTTAGGAGAATGTTTTTTGACAAGCCCACACTGCTTTTCCTGCTTCTCTAGTATAGTAGTTCTATGAGAATGCCAAACAAAGCATCAAGGCTGTGCCTGGTTTCTGGGATTTCTATGATTTTTTGTGGTTTAGACTCCTTAAAATCTGGAATGACTCATATTCCATCAGATGGCTCAACCTTGCCCAGTACCTACCTATTCTCTACAATACTTTTAATCACAAAACAATTGAACTTTAGAGGTAAATGAAATCTTAGAAATCATGTAACCTTGTGGCACCAGAATTAAAAAAAAAAAAAGATTTTTAAAAAAGACTGGGAGTACTGTCAGGGGGTTGTTAAGTAAGAATAGTAATAATTATTAATTAATGTAATTTTCCAAAATAAGTATATTAATAAATACAACAACCATTTGCCTTTATTATCATTTCATAAATGAAAGGAAGTTCTAACAGCAATAAAGTAGAACAGACATAACCTCAGAATTTAAAAACTGCATAAACTCAGATTTATGAAAAATTCTCTACACTGTCTTCCTTTAATTTCCATGTAGCCACCGATCAGTCATGGACCGACAGTCCACAGTGTTCCTTCAACCAACATTTGGAAGTCATCGAAAAAGGTCAACCATCTTATTTTACAGATCAGAAAGTGGTAATTTGGCAAATTTCAATGCTTTTCCAAGGTTACCAGCTAGTTCAGTGTTCTTTTTTTTTTTTTTAAAGATTTTATTTATTTATTTGAGAGAGAGAATGAGATAGAGAGAGAGAGCATGAGAGGGGGGAGGGTCAGAGAGAGAAGCAGACTCCCTGCTGAGCAGGGAGCCCGATGTGGGACTTGATCCCGGGACTCCAGGATCATGACCTGAGCCAAGGGCAGTCACTTAACCAACTGAGCCACCCAGGCGCCCCAGTGTTCTTTTGATTACATTTACTAAACTAAGTTTCTGATAACAAAAAATGCCTTTGCTGATGATGTGGCATTGGCAGGAACTATATTCAGTACCAATTAAGCATCTCTCTTTTCCAGAGACTCTGAAACATCAGAGATTCACATGCACAGATAGTGCATCAGAATGGATCTCACATATTGTATGTAACATTCTTCACACGGTATCTCAAAAAATAAATATGGAACTTCATTTTTATTAAGATTCTTACTTGATTAAAGTTTTTCACTTTATATTGATAGATATGATTGGAAATTTTTACTCACAATAGAAAATAACAGAAGGCCGTTCTTCAAATTCTTCATGTCTCAAATATCTATAAGTTTAGGTATTGTGCAGTATAAAGAACATCTCTTTTTAAGTTGATAGCCATTTTTAGTTTTTCCTCTTCCCCAATTATTTATCCAATTTCTCCATCTGTATTCTCAATTATTCCAGTAAGTTCTATCCCACATATTATTTCTTCCTTTGCTAATTCTGTCTACTTTTCCTTTATTCCAGCCCATTCAAGTTTTCTGTTAGCTTGGGATTTACACTTTTGTACTAGAGTGAATAAATTACCTTATTCTGGCTTGTGGATGAAAGATCAGAATCTATTACTTATTTTGACATCTCTCATTAACTATTTCAACTTTAACTGTAAGAAATTTTAGCCATTTGAAATATGACTGAAACATGAAAAAGGAGCCATCAAATTATATGTCTCCTTCTGGATAAAAATAAGAGGGCAAGAAATTTGTAATGGATCAATTTAAGCCATAAACATGTCTTCTTATTCAAAAAGGACACCCATAAAACTGGCACTTGTTATCAGAATAAAAGATTATTCCCATGTATTTGGCTGATGAAATTCTGACCGTAAACTCTACAGTGAGTGCTAAAGCAGGTGAAATTCTGACCGTAAACTCTACAGTGCTAAAGCAGGTGAAATTCTGACCGTAAACTCTACAGTGCTAAAGCAGGTAGCCAGTACTAAATAACCATTCCCACTTCCTTTATACAGATTTCAAAGTGCAATTAGGAGGCAGGTGATATTTGGCACTTTTGAAGTCAGAGTGGAGAGAGTGAGGCACATACAGAATACCCAGGATTATGGACCTATTTTTAATCTTTTTTTTTTAAGATTTTATTTATTTATTCATGAGAGACAGAGAGAGAGAGGCAGAGGGAGAAGCAGGCTCCCAAGGAGCAGGGAGCCCGATGCGGGACTCGATCCCAGGACCCTGGGATCATGACCTGAGCCGAAGGCAGACGCTTAACGACTGAGCCACCCAGGCGTCCTGACCTATTTTTAATCTTATTGAATAGTATTTATTAAGCAATTAACTGCTTTTCAAATGGTGCTGAAGCCTTATAAGGCACAATTGAACTGACTACTCCTTTAGTCAATTGAAAATAAGACTTTGAAATGTCTCAAGAAAGCTATTAAGTACTTTGTTCTTAGGGGAGCCACAATTCTGAAATCCATTTCTAATTAAAATGTATAATATTGATCACTTTTATTGCTAGCTCAAAGTCATAAGAATAATAATTTCTTTATAATTCTTTGGTTTACAATCACTGACTTTCAGATACTGGGCATTGTTATACAACATTTCTAAAATGATATAATTTCAGAGATTATTTAATCATATGCCCTGATTCTAAAAAATGAGAAAACCTGGCCCAAAGAAATTTAGTGTCTTTCTCCTGGGCACACAACTGATAATTGGCAGAACACTCTGTTTCTTGATTCAGAGTAATTTCCAGGGATCCAGAAAGAATCATTGCCTTGGAATACCTATATTTGAATAAGACAAGAGAACAGACAAGACTTAGCATAGTTCAAATATTCAGAGCTAAGTGGCATTGTGTAATCTTATATGCCTGAATGCTCTTTATACTTTTTATGCCATTTTTTCCTCAAAGATAGATTTCTTGATATTGTCCTCATTTTTATATTTATTTATTTTAATTATTAAAAAATTTCAAAATTTCCATTTATTTATATATTTTTAAATAAAAATTGTATACATTTAAAGGAAGACAACATGATTTGATATATCTATATATATATCTATATAGTGAAATGGTTACTACAGTCATGCTAATTAACATATCCTGTCACATAGTTCTCATTTTTAGCATTTTTAAGCATACCATTCTCTTAGCTTATTTCCCATTTTTACATTAAATAAAAAAGAAACAACCTCTGAATAGCCAAAGCAATTTTGAAAAAAAAAAAGCAAAGCTGGAGGTATCACAATTCCAATTTCAAGTTATATTACAGAGCTGTCATCATCAAGACAGTATGGTACTGGCACCAAAACAGACACATAGATCAATGGAACAAAATAGAAAACCCAGAAATAAACCCACAATTTTATGGTCAACTAATCTTCGACAAAGCAGGAAAGAATATTCAATGGAAAAAGATGGTCTCTTCAACAAATGGTGTTGGGAAAATTGGACAGCCACATGTAGAAGAATGAAGCTGGACCACCTCCTTACACCACACACAAAAATAAACTCAAAATGGATTAAAGACCTAAATGTGAGACCTGAAACCATAAAAATCCTAGAAAAGAGCATGGTCTCTGACATTGGCTGTTGTAGCAACTTCCTTCTAGATATGTCTCCTGAGGCAAGGGAAAGAAAAGCAGAAATAAACTATTGAGACTACATCAAAATAAAAAGCTTCTACACAGCAAAGGAAACAATCAACAAAATTAAAAGACAACCTGCAGAATGGGAGAAGATATTCGCAAATGACATATCTGATAAAGGGTTAGTATCCTAAATATATAAAGAACTTACAGAACTCAACACCCCAAAAACAAATAATCCAATTAAAAAATGGGCAGAAGACCTGAATAGATATTTGTCCAAAGAAGTTATCCAGATGGCCAATAGACAGATGAAAAGATGCTCAACATCACTGATCGTCAGGGAAATGCAAATCAAAACCACAATGGGATCTCAGCTCTCACCTTCAGAATGGTTAAAATAAAAAATACAAGAAACAACAAGTGGTGAGGATGTGGCGAAAAAGGAACCCTCTTGCACTATTGGTGGGAATGCGAACTGATGCAGCCACAGTGGAAAACAGTATGGAGGTTCTTCAAAAAGTTAAAAATAGAACTGCCCTAGGATCCAGTAATCATACTACTGGGTGTTTATCCGCAAAATATGAAAACACTAATTCAAAGGGATATGTGCACCCCTATGTTTATAGCAGTATATTTTTTGTTTCAAATTTTTATTCAAATTCTAGTTAGTTAACATATAGGTGTCAGGAGTAGAATTTTGTGATTCATCACCTACATATAATATCCCGTGCTTGTCACAAGTGCCCTCTTTAATACCCATCGCCCATCTAGCCCAACCCCCACCCACCTCCCTCCATCAACCTCAGTGTGTTCTCTATTGTTAAGAATCTCTAATGGTTTGCTTCCCTCTCTCTTTTTTTTCCTTCCCCTATGTTCATCTGTTTTGTTTCTTAAAGTCCACATATGAGTGAAATCATATGGTATTTGTCTTTCTCTGATTGACTTATTTCCTATAGAAGCATTATTTACTATAGTCAATTTATGGAAGCAGCACAAATGTTGATTGATAGATGAATGGATAAAGAAGATGTGGCATGTGTGTGTATATATATATATACACACAATGGAATGTTATTCAGCCATAAAAAAGACTGAAATCTTGCCATTTGCAACAACATGGACGGAGCTAGAGAGTAATATACTAAGCAAAACAAGTCAGTAAAGGAAAGACAAATACCATATGATTTCACTCACTTGTGAAACTTAAGAAACAAAACAAATGAGCAAAGGATAAAAAAAAGGTAAGAGAGAGAGACAAATGAAGAAACAGACTTTTTTTTTTAAGATTTTATTTATTTATTTGAGAGAGAGCGAGCACAAGCAGGGGGAGTGGCAGGCAGAGGGAGAGGGAGAAGCAGTCTTCCCGCGGAGCAGGGAGCCGGATGCGGGTCTCGATCCCAGAAACCTGGGATCATGTCCCCAGCCGAAGGCAGACACTTAACGATTGAACCACCCAGTCACCCCGATGAAACAGACTCTTAACTATAGAGAACAAACTGATGGTTACCAAAAGGGAGGTGGGTGGGCAGATGGGTGAAATAGGTGGTGGGGATTAGGGAGCGCTCTTGTGATAGGCACCGGGTGATGTGTGGAAGTGTTGACTCACTACATTGTACATCTGAAACTAATACAACACTGTATATATTAGAATTAAAGCTGAAAAACTTAAAAAAATTTTTTTCTAAGGTTGGAAGAAAAAAGAAAGAAGACAGGAAGAAATTAATTATAATCATGCTACTTAACATAGTTAATAATTTTATGCAAATCAAATATTTCTAGAAAATTACTACAATTACGTTTAATGAAACATAGATATTGGGGTAAATGATCCCCTGGAATCCCGAATATACTCAAGTCAGTACTTCCCATTTAGCCGTCAAGCTCCCAGCTGGAGTTAAGCCGCTGTGAGCCGGAGTGAACAGGTGCAAGCCCGAGCTCGCCCAGACCTCCCTGCGGCTGTTGTGAAAGCTGAGGTAATACACGCCTCAGCAACACGAGGACCTAATTGTGACACATGCAAAGGACCGTCCTTCTGGAACTATCCATGTTGGTGACGGAAGGCAGGTCTCTTAAAGAGGAAATCATGAGTAATAATTACCTAGGCATGTAAAGGACTCTCTCGGCCACCACAAAACCCACCCTGAAGAAGAGATTGCTGGCTGGAATGAACGGGAAAACCAGGAACAACAAGCCCACTAACACTTCCTTGTGCTCCAGTCTCTGAAACACACAATAGTGAAGGACAAATTAATTTTTTAAACATTTCACTTCAGTCGGCATTTAACCATCTCTTTCATTCTCAAGTTCTCATTGACGGAATGAATAAAGGAGACCAACGCAAACCCTTTGATCAGTGTGCTGAATTCATCAGAGAAAGCCTTCGGGCTGAAAGACCTCTGGCAAGGCACACGTTTGCCACCCAGAAACCTCTGATAATTGCACAGGATCAGTGACCATTACTCCTTGTTCTGGGCTGACCCTATAGCGACCCTACTTTTTGGTTCTGGTCCCTTTCAGAATCTCTGTCCCCGCCAAGCAACTGGTTTCCAGAGAGCAAAGCAGCGTAATAGAATCAATCTCACTAAGGCATCATGGAGAATTTAATTATTGTCCTCTCTGAAATAGAACACATTTAAGCAACATTAACAATAAAAAACAAAGCTCATCAGGAGAAGCAAACCTTAGCATAAAAGAAATTAAATGCTAATAGTAAAATTTGGTGCCAGTGAGGGAGACTATTTGAGCTGAAGATTTCTTAGCACTTCTCAAATTAAGCCAGTAATCAAGTATTTGTTCCATGACATTTTTTAAAAATCAGAAATCATTATAATTATTCAGGGGCACCTGGGTGGCTCAGTTAAGCAACCGACTCTTGGTTTCAGCTCTGGTCATGATCTCATGATCCTGAGATAGAGCCCCACATTGGGCTCTGTGCTGAGCACAGAGCCTGCTTAAGATTCTCTCCCTCTCCCCCTCTGCCCCTGCTCCCCCATGCTCTCTCTGTCTCTTAAAAAAAATCATAATTATTCATTAAACTGAGAAAGCACCTGTCTATGATATTGTCTATATAATTTGTGAAGACTATCCTGTCATTTATAAGTAACAGAAAAAAATTATTACTAATATGTTCCAAGGGACACTGTGAAAAGTAGTTTGCATTTCCTTATGTGTATATGATAAGATGCACTTAAAGGGAGGTCTATTTAAAGTAGACTTTAATATATTGGGTGGTCTTGTTTTTCTTTTAAAAAATGTTTAATAAGAAAACCATATACAACTTTCCATATTACAATTTCAAATATTTCCTATGAACATTTTAAATAACCTATTGCTATTAATAATTATAAAAGAATAAACAAAAAGATTTCAAAAATATAACTAAGACTCCTAATACAAACTACAAATACTTTAAGTATACAAAGTAAAAGATCTTAAACATCTTGGACTATTTGTCACCTGAATTGTATTTAAAAATTGTGCTTTACTGACTATAGTGTATAGAATAATAAAGTTTCTGAGAATGATTCCACATGAACAACTGTAATTTGGATAGTTTCCTCTAAATAATTAATAGTTCTCCAAGTAATGATGCCATTTTTTAATTCAAAGGAACAATATCTGTTAGATTTAAAACAAAAAGGAGAGACAAACAAATAAAAACTACTATTATAAGCTTTCATCTTAAATGAGTACAATAAGATGTTATATTTCTATGCCCCGCTGATATTGAAAAAAACTAAAGGAAGGGCAAATCATTTTATTTAAAAGCTGCAAGTTATCTTTGTGATTTAGTTTATAGTTTGAGTTTACAAAGCACCTTTAGTTCAAGAATTCGAAGTACTTAAATTGAAAAAAACCCCTACCTTTGTAAGAAGGCTGAAGAATAAATAAGTCTTGACAAATTTGAAAACAAACCCCAGAGAACGAGTGTCCTGTCCAGTGTTCCTCATGAATTCTGCTTCAGGAGCCCCTAGGTTGGGAGGAGGCAGGTGTCAGGTGACCTGCAGGCACCCATCTCCGTGCCTGCCCACCTCCCCCTCCCTCTCCCAACCCTGCAGGGGGCAGGACTCCCACGGAGCTCACCGCTGCTGGGGACAGGGAAGATGAGGGTGAGAGTCAAGGAACCCCCAGCCTCCTCCAGAGGACCGATGTGCAAACTGAAAACTCACAACACCGTGTGTTCCTTGTTCCTCCACCAGGTTCTTCAGGCTCCAAGAGCATCTTTATTTCCTTCAGTCATTCCAGTTGTAATCACACATTTATCTGTGTGTTTCCTGTCTTTATAAAATGTCTCCCCCGAAGACCAGGAGACAGGAGGGCAGGGAGCTGGGCAGCTGTGTTTGCTGGTGCATGGTCTGTGCTTAGCTCAGTTCCTGGCACTTAATGGGTGCTCGAAAATATTTGTTGAATAAATCAGTAAGTGAATAAATATACCAGGCAAGGGAGAAAACTGAGTAGAAGAGGGCATCATGGTAGAGGTGACAATCTGGGTTTGAAAAATGAATAAATGCTTACAAGGCAGAAAATACTGAGAGAGGGGTCAAGGCTAGGGGCTTTCCAGGCAGAAGGTACACAACGTAGAAGGCAAGTAGATGTCAAATGCCACCCAGTGTATTTAAGAGCCTTTCAATACTTCTAGAGTATAAAGTGCAAGGGAAGAATGGCCGGAAATCAAACTGGATGTGTGGGCAGAAGATAGATCATGAAGGTCTTCTGTGACCTGCTGTGGAGTTGACCTTTACCTAGAGGCAATGGGGAGCTGCTGGAGGGTCCACATGCACGGAAAGTGAAGCTTCAGACCAGGAGTCGATGTCCAGACTCAAATCATAGCCCTGCCACTAATGCGCAATCGGTCACCTTGAGCAGACACCTTAGCCTTTCCATACTCAAGTGCCTCAGCTCTACGATGAAACAAGCGAGGCTTACTGCTCAGAGCTCAGCAGAGCTGGATGCAAAGGTTGCTGTGGCCCTGAAAGTGGGTGTTATCCGAACGATGTTGCCTGGGACGTGAGGCCACTGGGGGGCTGGAGGAGAGAGTGGAGAGATTCCACAGAGGGCGCTCTGACAGGTGAAGGCCACCACTCCCTAGTTCCAGCGGGGAGCGCAGATCTGAAGGCGCAGGAAGCAGTAGTCTCTTCGTGGTTAAGTTTTTGGGGCATCAAAAGTCATACACAGTTTTGACTGTGTGGGGGGTAGGCACCTAACCCCTGCATTGTACAAGGGTTAACTGTATCTTCGTTCAGTATTCCTATAAGACTCTCCAAGGTGACTCGGTCTAAGCCCAGACTGTTACTCAGCAGCCATCAGCACAGCCATGCATCTGTCCCGAGCAGCTAATGGAAGAGCACCCGGTTTTTCCAGGGCTATAAATTACTGCAGATGAATTCCAGCTCCAGGGTTGAGTGTAATCTGGAAGCTCCTAGGTGTCCCTTCATCTATTTAGTCCTGGCTCAGCTTCCCGAGCATGGGGGCACAGCTGAAGAAAGAAAGATATACGCAGATACAAGCAGACACGGACACATACACAGACAGACCCGGATCGCAAGGTGGGGCAGGAGAATCTCAGGCCGGTCTTAAGGTAAAAAAAAAAAGTTAAAAGCTGATTCTGAGAAGCTGAATCACTTCTGCCATATCTCATTAATGATTCCATATTTGGCTGTGTCCCTGATTTAGGATTAAACTGCCACAACACCACGCTGCAGAGAGGTTTAGGATAGATCTCCCATGGTGTGAGCACAGGCCATATATATTATGTCAAATGCAGACGTGAACAGATGACCTATTTCATTTTTTCTGAGAGCAACAAGACAAAGCTGAACTGGGACAGAAAATGGTTGTTTCAGGAACCCAAGAGTGTGACTGCCAACCTACATTCTATTTGGCTCAAGCTGGTGATTCATTTCATGACTTTCATAAGCTCTAAAATTCACTGATATAATTTAAATGAAGAAACTAAATAGCCAGGAGACAAAAGTAGACTTGTACACTCTGTTCTCCCAACCATTTTCGAAACTTGCTTTTCCAAGGCCAAACTTTTTCTCCCTAAGAGGCACCAATGATAGACAGGTGAAGGCAGATTAAGATCAGCATATTTATGAAATTACAAGACATGCTATTTCATTCTTCTGCTGCTTATTATTGATTGCCACCTAGAAGATGGTGCCTTTGCTCTGGAATCTGAAATCAATAAAGAAAATAAACCAAATATAATCCACAAAGTTTCACTCACTTGGTGAAGATCCACATATTTTAGAGCTGCATCTCCTGAGGGTAGTCAAACACTCATCATATTTTGTCAAACAAATATGGCAAGAAATTTTTGGCTTATTTCATGACATATGAAAGTAACAATAAATCCAGTAAGCTTCTATTTTAGCAGCTAAAAGGAAGAGAAAGATTTACTTGCATAACAGCTTCTGGAGGAACTCCTATTAATAGTAGATTTGATTCCTGCTATCCATCCTGTATGCATGCAAAGCAAAATGCGTATAATCAAAATATGTTGCATCTCTTTGGACAGGACCCAATTTCCTACTCATGAGACATATGGTGATAAAAGTGTGATAGATTATTTTGCTTCTTAAGGGGTGTTTAAAAAGCTACTTTCACAGATAACTCACTTGAAAGAATAGTTTACTTCCTCCATAATTAAATATACATTCCAACAACCTACCTCCATCATTTAAAGGGCAACTGTAATTGACTAATAAAATGTAGCAATGGCTAGAAAAAGAAGGCCTGTCTTTGAAAATGGCACCAAGTCCTTATATTTCTATCAGCTCAGCAGACATTCACTTACACATGTATCAAGACATGGACGGTGCATTCATAAAAGGACTGCTTTCCCTCACATGGTATCAACTTAAATCTTAAAGTATATCCAAGAAAGAGGAAACTATATGATCCACACAAGGCTTGAAGATGTGGTGAAGACAACCCACTGATCAATAATGGGGAGTCATATTTTCCTAGAAAATTCCTTCAGGATGGTAGAAACAAATACCTTTGGCTAAAAGCAAGAGTAAAACTTGTTTTTCAGCAGCATTTGGCATTATATTATTACCAACAGAAGATCTTGTAAAATAAGGGTCTATGTTTGTCTACATATAGTATCTATACAGAGATGATTAGAATTCACTGGCCAAAGTTACTAACGTCAAAGAGATTGTGAGAGATTTGAATGATTAGATTTTTCTAGTGATTCCAAGAAGGTTGACTCAAAGATATTCCTCTCATTGGGTTACTTTTTAATATCAAATGAAAATTAACCTAAGCCAGTTTGGCTTCTTAAAGGGGGGTCTTTTGTAAACACTAGTGGTCCCTGGTGTTTAGAGCCAGATGGGATGTAACACTGACAGCAAGTCTTGGATAAAATGCAGCTGAAGTACCAACATTTATTAGCAAGGAGGTAGAAAAACAGCTTTCCACCATCTGCTCTTGTAAGTTCAGGGAAGTCCTCACTCAGTCTTGCGGATTTCCTATACAACCTTGTGTGGAAAGCTCCCTCTGAGGACAATGTAAGAACACTCCAAGGTAAAGCAGTTTACCTCCTAGTGAGGTTGGGCCCAGAGCCTTTGTGAAGTGTGGAGCACAGGGACAAACAAAGCCTGGTTCTAGCTCCATAAGGCTGCTGGGCTGGCTTGTCTTAAATCTTTTTCATTCAAGGGTGACCGTTCCTGTACAATCTTCTTAGCTAACCACCTATCTTGGCCAGCACTTACTTCAGCAGTATAGAATTATTTTCTAATACCCCTTACACTGAAGAACAAACCTTTCGTATTAATTTTGACAATACTGGAAGAGCATGTAGAAGCCCCTCAAGAGAACTGACTCCTGAGGAGAGTGTTTTAAATGTCAACTAACTACTCCTAGAATGTACAGGAAAGTTCTCCTCACCCACAAGTAACACAATGTTGGCACCGATGCAGTTTAAATTGTCACACAGACAACATATTGCCTCATTCTGTGCTTTCATCCTTTCCTATTTGCTTTTATGCCTCCTTTATTTTTTTTTTTAAGATTTATTTATTTATGTTAGAGAGAGAGAGCATGCGAGTGGGGGATGGTGCTGAGGGAGAGGGAGAGAGAATCCTCAAGCAGACTCCCCACTGAACAAGGAGCCCCATACGGGGCTTGATCTCACGACCCCAAGATCATGACCTGAGCCAAAATCAAGAGTCGGATGCTTGAGTGACTGAGCCACCCAGGCGCCCCACTTTTGTGTTTCTTTTTAATCAATAGTCAATGAGGTAAGCAGATAACTTTCCTTCAAAGACCTCTTGCTCTTACTAGTTGACTAGTTAGAAACTCTCTATAAAATAAAATGTTCCAAAAGAATCCTTCTGTAGGTGGTGTTGCTAAAGGATAACTGTGAAGATTTGTCATTCTTGAAGGTTGGGATATGGTAAGCTAGAAAAATTTTAGATCGTGCTCTGAGGGGGTCATTACAAGTCTGTACAATTTATCCACCCACCCTCATATGTCTAAATCCACACCTCTCAAATGACCTGGAATGTATTTAATGACAGAATCCTTATTTTGAGGAAACCCTCTTAGTGTCATGAGCAGTGCTAGAATACACTTTGAGAAATGCTGGTAATAAACTACCCCGGTCAGAATGAACTTAAAAAGAACAGTTTCCACATAAGAAGAGGTTTCCACATAAAACATCTCTCTCAAGAAACCATCTCAGTATCTGAAACACATCCTTTTTGCCATATTGTAAGCCCATTTCCTGCTCTTCTGTTCTCAGCAGAGATGAGGGCAGTGGGTCGCCATTTTCATGGTAAGGAATCATTATTCCCTTAGAGAACTTATTACAATGTCTTTCTACTTTCTCAACTGCAACAGCAGTGAGCCCACTCATTAAATATATCTTAAGTTTTAATCTCCAACAAAGAAGAATCACCTTTGTGGCTGTTCTGGGAATGCCATGGTGCTTGGAGGTTACTGTAGAGTCACATGGGGGTAAGGTTCTAAAATCAGCGTAAGAAGCAAACGTTATGTGCAGTCGAGATTACCCTTGAAAATCCTTTAGAAAAGTTCCCTTTGTGAGAACGACATACCATTATTTCAAGAAGCCAAACCCTCTTTTTCAAAACTGGGTCAGATGGCTATTTCTTCGGTTGAGTACTAGATAAAGTAAGATTAGTGTAAGGATGTCATATTCTATGAAAAATGCAAATCTTTAAACACTAGAATTCCATTCACCACTACAAGATGCTCACACCACGAGGGCTCACGGAACTGAGGTTGCCTGGGTGAAGGACAAATTCACTCCTCTCATCTTCTACTCTTTCCTGGGACTACACTTTTTGAAGGCAATACCCAGATATTTATCTATACTATTTAAGTCCCTACTCTCTCTTCTCTTTTCTGGTTTTTGTTTCTTTTTAAAATTTTTACTGATCCAGTATAATTGATTTGTGTAAATATACCTAGGCAGTATCATTTTAGTCAAATTTAAAAAATAAATATACATATATATTTATATATATGGTAGCATTTTTTTCCTCTAGAAGGTTGCATCCCTCATATTTACCTCACTATTGCAGGCACTTTAGGCAGCCTATTTACGGTTAAATAGGAACACTCTAGGGAAAAACTGTTCAACAGTCCCAAAGTCCAGGACAACAACAGAGACTCTGGGATAACATATGTAGTATATGATCAGACAAATCACTTTTAACAAAATGATTAAGAATAGGAGGGAAAATATGTGTCTCCTGGGGCTGAGGAGTTCTGACTGGAGCCAGAGAGCAGATTTTTTGTGTGTGTGTGAATGTAGTTCCCTAGGAATTTCACCCTAACAATGAATCACTCTGCAGAGAACTGTAATGGGCCATTGGTGGAAGGGAAGAAGATGATGAATGTGTCTACAAGCTTTCTGATGACCAGGGAGCACTTGCAGAGAAGTTAGGTGACACTTTTCCAAGCTCTGCAGCTTAGCTCCACCACAGCATAAGGGATGGCCTGGCTCCTGGCTTGCAGGCATTCAGGCTGGATTTCTGTCCTACTCACCTCCTACCTGATTCCTCACACTCACCTGAAAAATTTCCCTTCCCAGTTTCTCTTCTGTCTAAATCCCATTTGCTCCCACTTCTAAAGGAGCTGAAGCAGAAGACACAGCCATCACCCTCCGCCCCCGCCCAAACCCCAGGTGGGTAATTAGTGTTAACTCGGCTCTGAGAGTCCCTCGTTGGAGATGTCACAGTGAAAGCCTGGAGGAAATCTTCACCCAGTGCAGACAATTGGGTTGTTTGAATCATCACAGCCTCCCCTGTGTAGGGAGCCCTGCTCAAATGTCAGGAGGCCTGAGCCGCAGGCAGGCAAACTCATGGAATTTCTTCACTTATTTCTTCTGTCATTTCATTCCACGGACTCTTACTGAGCACCTGCTGTGAGCAAGGTTCTGTGCCAGGCAGTGAACAGCTGGGCCAGTACCAACACAGCCAGTGTTTCCAGTTAGAAACATTCAAAGACTTTGGGGGCAAATTTCATGGTGGTGCATGCAATACTCATCCTGGACTAAGTTGAAAATGAATTCTCACTGATCTACACTTACCTGCTAAGATAGCCTGCGAGTCTTGTTGCTGAATTGCAAAGTATCTCTCTCTCTCTCTTTTTTTTTTTTTGCTTTGCTTAGCTGTGTGTGTTACTGTATTTTAAATCAAAAGAGTATTCTGCAGGCAAAGGATTTTCAGCTGCTTTCAGTTCCAGTGACAATGTGATTCATTCATTCATTCATTCATTCAACTAACATATCCTGAGCATCTACTAAAGTGTTGCCACTATGCCAGGCACAGGTGCAATAGGAACAAAGAAACAACCAAAGCAACCAAACTATAGACAAGGTGCCCTGTTAGGGAAGGTTATTTTCTAGTGGAGGAGTCAGACATTGTTTAGGTTTACATGTGTATATGACCCTCAATTCTTCTTACTTCTAATGTGACAGATGGGGTATACAGAGCTTAAGGTGAGTGCAAGATGCAATGGGAGCATGAAGGAGGAATCTCTTTTCCTCTCAAATAGTAACCTATTAGATGAGAAATGAAACCTCAGTGTTAGCCTTTTCTTCATGATCCCCACCTTTCTGACTATAATCTCTTACTTCCATATACAAAACATCTCAGTAAACTGGCTTCTTAATTTTTATCCAAACATGTCATACATATTGCTAATATCATGCCTTTGCTCACTTCTTTTCCCTGTCTGGAATGCTATTTATCTAGTTCTGATTCACTTAAATTCTACTTTTCTTTCAAGGGCAAGCTCATATGGTCCCGGAATCAAGAAAACCTTCCATATCAGGCCAGCCCAGGACCTGGCACTGGAATCAGTCTAATTTCATTGAATGAGAAAATTAATTTCTAGCCTGAACCAAAGCATATTCTGCCTAGGTCACTCATGTGGCATTTTCCTTCACCTCCTTACATTGTGAATTATTACTTTATTTCTATATCCAATTTTTCCAAGTAGACTCAGGGCAACTTCACTTCAGAGACCACATCATTTACAGCTTTGTTTCCTCTTGCTAACAAAGGGTCTGGCACAATTGATATTTATTTTTTGTCATTATTCATGAAAGGAATATTCTCTGAAATATAATGTGTTGCTAAATTATTTTATTCTTCAAATATTCATGGAATGGCTACTATGGATTTGGTAGTATTTGTTCTAGGCACTGAAGTTACAGTGCTGAACATAACAAATTTCTGCTGTCATGGAACTTATGTTCTAGTGGAGGTAGGCAAAAATAAACACATAATTACATAATGTGTCATGTGGCAACTGATGCTATGGAGAAAAATAGAAGAGGCTAAGAAAGATGGTGGGGGAGCTGAGAAGTGCTGTGTTATATGGGTTGGTTTGGAAAGGCATCCATGATAAGGTGACATTTGAGAGAGATCTGTTGGGAGTGAGCAAGTCACATGGATATCTGGGTCAAGAGTGTTTCAGAAGAGTTTGGAACATAATGAGAAAGGGGAAGAGTGGGAAGAATGAGGGACTTAAGCCTCTGGAAAGATGTAGTTTTTGCTCTGAATGAAGTGAAGCCTTTGGAGAGTCTTCAGTAGAAGAGTGACATCATCTGACTTATATTGTAAAAGGATGGTCTTGTAACCTATATGTGTAGCATATAGATTATAAAAAGGCAAGAGAGGAAGGAAGGAGAACAGCTAGGGGGCATTCGTATGACTTGGACCTAGGCAGTAACATGGGGAGTGGAGCAAAGCAGTCAGGCCTGGATATATTCTGGACATATTTTAAAGGTAGATTCAATAGACTTTGCTATCGGACAGAATGTGAGATATAAGAGAAACAGGAGTTAAGATGATGGCAAGATTTGGGGCCTAAGGAACTCAAATAATGGGCTTGTTATTTACTGAGTTTCCCAAAGCATACTTGATCATGGCAGGAATCAGAATGTTTGTCCTGGACATGCTGAGTTTGAGATGCCCTTTAAACATCCATTTTGAGAAGCCAGGAAGTCATCTGGACATGTGAATGTGTAGTTCAGGGAGGGAATTCAAGCCAGAGGTGTGGTTTTGTACTTGGAAGTATATAGGTAGTGTTTAAAGCCAGGATACTGGATGGAATCTCAGAAGGTTAAGTGTGGATAGAGAAGGAAGAATTCCTTGGGCATGCCAACATTTAGAGAAAAGGGAAATGAGGAGGAGCCAGCAAAGGGAATTGGAGGGGGACAGTGGGGTGAGAGGGAGCTAAGATAGAATGCAGCCAAGCAAAGAGGGAGGGAGGGGTAGTCAGCTCTGTCCAATGCTGCTTAGGTCTAATAAGATGAGGACTTAAAATTGACGACTGGGTCAGAAAATGAGGAGGTCACTAGACACTTTGACAAGAGCTGTCAGGGATTGGAGTGGTGCAGCTGAAAGCCTGACCAGAGAGGGGTCAATGGAAAACAAAAGAGAGGCATACAGGCAGAGAGTAGACACATGTATTTGGGGAGTTTTGTCGCAGAGTGGGCACAGATAGGAGGTAGTGGCTGTAGGGAGATGTGAGAGCAAGGGAGGATTTTTAAAGAGGGGAGATATTACACCTTATGGGAATATCTCCCATAAGTGGGAATCATTGAGTAATGAGAGAGAATAATTCAGTAGAGTGAGAAAAAATGGGGGATGCAGGATAGAGTGGCAATTGCTAGAATAATATTTTTGAGCAGATGAGAGGGAAGGGGGTCTAGAGGATAAATGGAAGAGCACAGTTTACCCACAAGTGGAGGAAAGGCAGAGCACATGGGTACAGTCAAAAAGTAAGTTGGGAGACATGGTAGGGTGTGTGCGTGTAATCCAGTGGACCCGATGGGTGGGATGATTTGTTTTAGTGTTTTCTGTATTCCCAGTGAAGTAGAAAGCAAAATCAGCAGAGAGTAATGTGGAAGAAGGTGTTGGAGATTTGAGAAAAGAGAAGAACATGCAAAATGGTTGTCTATAAAATGAAACACTGAATTGATAAGGAAATGAGAAGGGAGACATGGCAGTATCAGCAGTCCACTTGAAGCAGAAGGTAATGACTTTAAAGTGAGACTACCAAGTAGAATTAGAGTCACAGAATGGGAGTCACCATTTGCATCACATATAGCAAACATAAAAGTATCTGGGATGTAAAAATACCTTGGATAAGGCATTAGCAATAGCAATGGATCTTTAAACATGTTCCATTGAAAGTAAGCTACGAATCTCTCTTTTTTTTTTTTTTAAGATTTTATTTATTTATCTGACAGAGAGAGACACAGCGAGAGAGGGAACACAAGCAGGGGGAGTGGGAGACAGAGAAGCAGGCTTCCCACGGAGCAGGGAGCCCGATGCGGGGCTCGATCCCAGGACCCCGGGATCATGACCTGAGCTGAAGGCAGGAGCTTAACAACTGAGCCACCCAGGTGCCCCAAGCTGCAAATCCTGATTCATTTGACATCTTAAATACACTATGTCAGATGAATCAGGAAGTTCATTTTTAAACACTATTAAAATAATGTAAACAAACATTTCAGCCTTGGGGCATGGTCAAGGTACCAAAGTTGATCATAGATGCTGAGCTAGCAAACTGACCTAAGTAGCAGCAAGTGACCATGCTAGATAAATAGGTGGTAGATGGAGGAGGCAGCTAAGAGTAGTGAGAGAAGGCTTGATCACTTGAGCTGACCAAGCCTGAAACAGGGGTCTTACTGAGGCCTGGGCTGCACACAGAGTAACAATGGCCATGCCCAGGGCAGTGGTGGTTGTGGATGGAGAGACCATAGTGATATGTGGATATGTGGGCAGCATGTCTTTTATCAGTGACTGCAGTGGTCCCAATGCAGAACATGCCAGCATGGGCCGTAAATGGCCAGCATGAGGAAACTTTCATGTAATGAGGTTGGGAAGGGGATGGAGAGCATGGTGATGGGGGAGAGTAGGAAATGAAAAGTGAAATGTGGTCTAGAAGAAAAAAAATCACTGGCATTGGCACAGAGCCATTCACTACTCAATGCAATATTCATTCTCAAAGTTCAAATTTATATTCCATTTGGTATATTAAAACAGGATGCTTATTCCCTCAAACTTCATGATTGCTTTTTCTGGAATTGGCAAAAGTATTCCAAAGTGATCTATCTGCCACAATAATCACTTGACCTTAAATATGGCTCAGCCTGATGCAAACTGCCTTCCAGTTTACTGTTCAGTTTACTGTATGTTATCTACGTCAGTGCAGTGGTCAGCTGTATTATACTGTATAGCCATGATCTACTCCCCATCTTTTTGGAATTAGATGAGATATGATGAGAAAATAATCATTCCACAGTAGTGTGGTATGTAGGCAGGCTGTAAGGTGGCTGGCTCCATGATTCCTGCCTCCTATTGTTCAAGTCTTTGTGCAATCCCCTCCCCCTGAGTGGGAGGGAGCCGAACTTGCTTCCAGCCAATCGGCTACCGCAAAGATGATGTAAGTCTCCATCTTGCTAGTAGACAGATGCCAGAGACATTCTCCCTTGCAGGTTTTGAAGAAGTAAGCTGCATGTTGTGTAAGAGAGGTTTGTTTGACAATCCCTGTTTTTCTTGCAGATATCTGTGTGCTCTTTTGGTGAGTAGGTTGGTCGGTTGGGGTGGCTGGGATATGAATGAGCGCAGAGGCTAAGAAAGAGCAAGGCTGAGAACAGCCCCTCGTCCCTCAGATGAACGAGGCTGCCTCCCAAAGTAAGAAGATGCATTAGCCCCACGCCGTCCCTCCTCACCACTTTCACCAAGTTGTCACTGGCGATCATGTCCATTGGTCAGGCTACAGATTTGCCCCCATGTGGACCTGAGAATTTGGCTTGTTTTCCAGATCCTAGAGCCATAGCCTATTATTTGTGGTAGTTATGGGGGCATTGATGTAGGAAACGATTGATGGATACATGGATATATTGAAACAGATGATCACCTCTACTAGGAAAAGAAAGGACCTTCAAATGACTCTGCTGAGGGGGATTCCACTTCTTCACATCCAGGCACAAAGGACATCTTGTTGTCATTATTAGGCAAGTCAGGTCTCTTGCACACTCAACTTCACCCAAGGTTCTCCATTTATAAGTATGCAACATGATTGTAAAATAATGATAAAAATAACCCCAAACCTCAAGACATCCTGTGAGGGTATAATGAAAACCCAGTACCAAGTAAAGTACTCATAAGTAAAATTCAGTGATGTTTCCTCTTGTTATGCAGGGAAACCACATTAGAAGACACTGGAAATAGAAAACTATAAAAAATAGACCCAATGGAATTCATTCTCTTACACAATCAAAATTAGACTGGCTATTTTCCTGATTTATGTCTCTATTTATTGCAAACCAACATGCTGGTTCAGCCTGAATCTGCAAGAGTCATAAAGGAAAACCCAAGTGCCTTTTTAGCCTATGGTCCTCCTGGGGTATAAACATTAACTATTCATAGAAGAAAATAGAAGAATCAGCCTTCACTACTTAAATGCCCTTTATCTCTACTGTACATACATTCCAATGGAGTGATTATCCTAATCACAATGTTGAGAGCAAATGAGTTCATTTAAAAATCATTTAAAGATCATTATTGACAAAGGATTTAGTTCAATACTAAGTTTCTAAATTGATTTCTACATCATGTAAGATTAAATCCAGCCCTAGTGCATGTAGGGTGTGAGTAGAAAGAGATGACGGAGAGGCCCAGATTGACATACTCTGTAGTATTCATATTCTCACAAGTAATAAGGGCCACATTCCTCTGAGGTTCAAACTGAGATATTTTATTTTTTCTGGCAAATAATAAACTACCACTCAAGCCAGATTTTCTTAGGCTGTGAAAAAATAGAAAACGAGAATCAATCTCTAACATTGAGATTCAATCTCTAACATTCATCTTGTAATTATTTCCACAGGATAACAAAAACTTGAATTCTCAATCTTGACTCTTTTTTGTCAACTTTGGACAAAACTTTGGCAAATTCACAATCTATGTTCTGCATCATTTACCTGGTTAATCTTCCAACCTGATGTTGAAGTGGCCTGAAATATTCTGCAAGTTGGAACAGTGTCTAATTCAGTTTATGTCTTAAACATACATAGTTTGTGTTTGTTTTCAGTAATTGTAAAAATGTACAAAAGAAAGTGTTCTATATTGGCCCCTGAGGGTGGGGTTTAGGGAAGGGGAAGATAATGCACCTGTATTTATTTTAATTGCTGTTTTATTTCTTTTATATCTTACTCTGTAGCTTTATAATATGTAGTTTAAATATAAGTGAAGAAGTGAAGTATTAATGGTAATTGTAGCAGGATAGAGTATTCTACCACCCCCTCACTCCCCTGACTGATATCAGGTAGGATGGCAGAAGAAAGTGTTTGGTAAGTTGGAGAAGAGATAGAGTGCAAGATTAAAAAAACACCAAAACTAAGCATTAAGAGGAGGTTGATATTAGTATGAAAGAGTTGCATGTCTTGTAGGCTCTTTATTGACTCAAAGGCTTTCTTTTTACCCCATCAATCACCACCCCAGCCCCTGTAAACACACACGGAAGCATCTAAAGACGTCTTCTCCCTAGTCTTGGCCCCCACCTTCCATGGCTTGGTTCCATCAAGGTGAAAACCAGACAAAACCATTTGATTGTCAAGAGTGTCAGAGTCCGAGTGGAAGAAGCATGGCAGGAGAGGGGAGAGTAAGTGAGGCTTAAAAAGATGAAGGCTTGATCCTGTATACACACACACCCACACATGCGTGCGTGAATGCATGCACATGCAAGTGTCCAGGCACACACACACACACACACACAGAGGCACTCTCTCGTCATTTTGATATCATTTTAAATGACTCTACCTCTGACCCACTTTGTTCTAGCCAAGCCAGCCTCCTTACTGTTCTGCAAACACTCCAGCACTTTCCTGCCTCAGGGTTTTGGCACTTGCTTTTCCTTTGTCTGGAATGTTCTTCCCCAAATAGCCACATGACTCACTTCTTTACTTGCTTCATGTCATTACTCAAATGTCCTCTTATTTTTGAGACCTTCCCTGACTTCTTCACAGCACTCATCAACCCCTGGTACACATTATGTAAATATGCATTTAAATAAATGATATTTGTATAAATAAATGCATAGATTATATATGTTATATGTATATAAATATACATACATATATACAAAAATATTTGTATTTGTTTATTATTTCAACTGCAAGGTCAAAATAAAGGCAGGCTCTTTCTTTTGTTTACCACTCTAGTCTCATCAACTGAAATGTGGGTAGCCCATTATGAGCACTCAGTCCATACTCAGTGAATGAAGGAGGAAGAAGAGTGAGAATAAACAGGACAGACTCCCTGCTTATCAATCAAGTTGGCTTTGGTACAACTGAGAGTGAGCTCAAGAAGAAAATAAATCTTTTGTATCATCTTTTGAACTCTATATATCTCTGTGTATATACTTGCTCATTCGATAAAAGTTTTTTTTTCCTTTAGTAATCAACTGTACTTATATTCTCTTTTAAATTTTTAGGACATATCTGGGGTTATAAAATTATTTCAAAGAGATTCTTACCCAATACAGTCCCTATATCACTTGGAAAACATTCTAGGTCAACAAGTTGCAATTACAGTATTGGCATTTTTGCATGCATCTCATCCATTGTTCATTTTTATTACAAAAAAATGCCCATAAACAGGGCTTCTATTTTTATAAACATTTGCTTTCACTGTTTACTGTCCCAGAGTCAGAGATTTTAAGATATGTCCTTAGTAAGTCATCATCACACACACACCAAATAGTGGCCTTTCCCTTGAGAGGTAACTAATTAGTAGGAGAATCTGACTTCTAAAGCCTTCCTGTACATAAATAGACCAGGAAAAGAGAGGGGACAAAAAACATGAGATAGAAGCCAAATCTCTTTTTTGGCTATACTCTCTGCCTACCAATCTAGTGAAGACTCTTGTGATGATCAAACTTGGCAGGAAGGTGGCACAGTTTTGTCATGCAGCACACCCTCACTCTGGCTCTTAAAAATGTATCTTATTTTTATTTTTTATTTTTTATTTTTATTATGTTATGTTAGTCACCATACAGTACATCATTAGTTTTTGATGTAGTGTTCCATGATTCATTGTTTGCGTATAACACCCAGTGCTCCATGCAATATGTGCCCTCCTTTTTTTTTTTTTTAAGATTTTATTTATTTATTTGACAGAGAGATAGAGAGAGAGAACAAGTAGGCAGAGAGGCAGGCAGAGGGAGAGGGAATATGTGCCCTCCTTAATACCCATCACTGGTCTAACCCCCTCCCCTCTAAAACTTACAATGTCCTGCTCTTGATGTAATGGATCTAGAGCAACAATTAGCAATGTCTGCTAAAATATTGGGTCAAAAGCTGATGGGAATGGATCAGGCTGACAACACCAGAACCCATTTTAGGGCCACACAGCAGAAAACCAGACATTCTCCTGGTGGAAGTACAAAGAAACATCTATGAAGTATTCATGTCAAAAAAGCAATCGGAGGCTGATCTGATCAAACCTCTGGGTCTAGCTAGCAGTTCTAGCTACCAGTTTACAACAAATACAGGAAACAAAAGTACAAGTCAACTGATAATCTGGAAATACAATCAGCAAAATCCAGAATGTGGGAAACTATAGAGCAAATGACCCATTTACACCATGGACACATTGCAAGGAAAAATGAAAGGGCAAAAGAGAAACTATGGATTTTAAATGCCTTAAAATGACTTCTCAAGCAAATTAAATGTGTTGGTATTGTTTAGATCTTAATTTGAACAGAACAACTATTAAAAAACATTTATAAGATAACTATCAGAGCAAATTAGACATTGATTGGATATATGATGATATTAATTTTTAAGTAATAATTGTATTGAGATTATAGTTTTTAAAAAGACTTCTTGTCTTTTAGAAATTCATACTAACATGTATACTTTTAAAATGATATGATGAGAACAAACTGGTGGTTACCAGAAGGGAGAGGAGTGGGAGGATGGGCAAAATGGGTGAAGGGTATGAAATGAGTGAGCCATGGGAAAGAAGGGTACAGCATAGATAATATACTCAATGGTATTGTAATAGCATTGAATGGTGACATATGGTATCTCCACTTGTGGTGAGCATAGCATAACGTATAGACTTGTCAAATCACTATGTTGTATACCTGAGGCTAATGTAACACTGTATGTCAACTATACTTCAGTAAAAAAGAATGATATGATGTCTGGGACTTGCTTCAAAATAGTCCTGTGGGAATAGATGGGATGGTGGAATATACATGAAACAAGGTTGGACATGGGCTGATGACTGTTGAAGCTGGCTACTGGCTAGATGAGGTTCATTAGGCTGTTCTCTCTACTTCTGTACAGATTGGACATTTTCCATAATAAACAGTTTTGTTTTTTTTTTAAATTAAGGATGTGGGACACCTGGGTGATTCACTCAGTCAAGCGTCCAACTCTTGGTTTCAGCTCAGGTCATGATCCCCATGGGTCATGGGATAGAGCTCCACATTGGGCTCTGAACTTATTGGGGAGTCTGCTTGAAGATTCTCTCCCTCTGCCCTTCCCCCCCCCACACACTCTCTCTCTCTCTCCAAAATAAATAAATAAATCTTTTTAAAAATTAGGGGAAAGGGAAAGCAGAATTTCCTTATTTTATATCTAGCTACAGCTTAAAGCATGGACTATTTGCAGCTGTGTACAACATACTCATTTTGATTTTAAGCTCTCTTTTTGGCTTTGCCAGGTGTTCTGTCCTCAGTTTCCTTTTTCATTGTAAATTTACATTGTCTTATTGAAAAAAAGTAAGTATAAAGAGTAATGTTTTCTCAAAAGTTACAGTGTTGGTGGAGTTATTTAGATAGGTAATTTAAATAAAATATGTGCATTATGAGTTTTTAAACAGCTGCTTCTGCGACCCAAATAGGTTACCAAAAAAGGGAAGAAAATAAAAATAGAACAAGAGGGACTTCCTTAAAACTATCCGGTCATGATTATTTACCCAAAATAGTACCTTATTAAAATATATTCATCCTAAATGGAAACTGATAGACATCTCCTACCTTCTTGTTTATTTGAACTCAAATCAATATTGCTAATAAACTGTTTATAAGCTACTTGAAAAGCTGGCATAACATTGCATTTTTTTTAAGCAGAAAGGAAGCCATTTGGAATGATTCCAAAAGTAATTACATTTGGTAGAGAGGTGCTAGTAGAGCCAACTGAAATCATTAACTAAAATATTTATTTTTAACTCATTGACTTGTGTATTACTTTTCAAATAACCATCTTGTTTAATTCTGCTTATATTTCAGAAGCTCAGTAATTTGTGGAAAATCTGGGCCCTGCCAGGTTTCTCTCACTTCCTTTTTTTTTTTTAAGCATTGGAAAGCCATCTGGCCCTAGACTTTCGTTTGTTGGGAGATTTTTGATTACTGATTCAACTTCTTGGCTGGCTATCAGTCTGTTCAAGTTTTCTATTTCTTCCTGTTTTGGTTTTGGTAGTTTATATGTTTCTAGGAATTTATCCATTCCTTCCACATTGCCCAATTTGTTGGCATTGAATGAGTAATAAAAAATTAAAAACATTAAAAGAATTACTCACCATGATCAAGGGGGATTTATTCCTTGGCTTCAGGGATGGTTCAGTATTTGCAAATAAATCAATGTGATACACCATGTTAATAAAAGAAAGGATAAGAACCATATGATCCTCTCAACAGATACAGAAAAAGCATTTGACAAAATACAGCATCCATTTTTGATAAAAACCCTCAACAAAGTAGGGATGGATGGAACATAACTCAACATCATAGAGGCCATATAGGAAAGACTGACAACTAATATCACCCTAAATGGGGAAAAACTGAGAGCTTTCCCCTATAGTCAGGAACAAGACAGAGATGTCCACTTTCACCACTATTATTTAACATAGTACTCGAAGTTCTAGCCTTAGCAACCAGATAACAAGAAGATATAAAAGGCATCCAAATCCCCAAGGAAGAAATCAAACTTTCACTATTTGCAGATGACATGATACTCTATGTAGAAAACCTGAAGGACATTACCAAAAAACTGCTAGAACTGATACATAAATTCAGTGAAGTCATGAGATACAAAAATCAATGTACAGATCTGTTGCATTTCTATATGCCAATAATGAAGCAGCAGAAAGAGAAATCAAGGATTTCTCACTTACAATTGCACCAAAACCCATAAAATACCGAGGAATAAACCTAACCAAAGAGGTAAAAGTTCTGTACTCTGAAAACTATAGAACACTTATGAAAGAAATTGAAGAGGACACAAAGAAATGGAAAAACATTCCATGCTCATGGATTGGAAGAACAAATATTAAAATATCTATACTACCCCAAGCAATCTACGCATTTAATGCAATCCTTATCAAAATACCACCAGCAGTTTTCATAGAGCTAGCACAAACAATCCTCAAATTTGTATGGAACCACAAAAGACCCTGAATAGCTAAAGTACTCTTGAAAAAGTAAAGTTGGAAGCATCACAATTCTGGACTTCAGGCAATATTACAAAGCTGTAGTCATCAAGACAGTATGGTACTGGCACAAAAACAGACACATAGATCAATGGAACAGAATAGAAAACCCAGAAGTAGACCTACAACTATATGGTCAACTAATCTTTGGCAAAGCAGGAAAGAAGATCCAATGGAAAAAAGACAGTCTCTTCAACAAATGGTATTGGGAAAACTGGACAGCCACACTCAGAAGAATGAAACTGGGGTCAAGTTTCTTACACCACACACAAAAATAGAATGGATGAAAGACCTAAATGTGAGACAGGAAACCATCAAAATCCTAGAGGAGAACATAGGCAGCAACCTCTTTGACCTAGACTGTAGCAACTTCTTATTAGACACATCTCCAGAGGCAAGGGAAACAAAAGCAAAAATGAACTATTGGGACCTCATCAAGATAAAAAGCTTCTGATGATCTCACTGATATGAGGAATTCTTAATCACAGGAAACAAACTGAGGGTTGCTGGAGTGGGGGGTGGGGTGGGAGGGATGGGGTGACTGGGTGATAGACACTGGGGAGGGTATGTGCTCTGGTAAGCGCTGTGAATTGTGCAAGACTGTTGAATCTCAGATCTGTACCTCTGAAACAAATAACGCAATATATGTTAAGAAAAAAAAAAGAAGAAAAGAAGGTATTGGGAGGGGAAGAATGAAGCGGGGGAAATCGGAGGGGTAGACAAACCATGAGAGACGATGGACTCTGAAAAACAAACAGGGTTGTAGAGGGGAGGGGGGTGGGAGGATGGGTTAGCCTGGTGGTGGGTATTGAGGAGGGCACATTCTGCATGGAGCACTGGGTGTTATGCACAATGAATCATGGAACACTTCATCTAAAACTAATGATGTAATGTATGGGGATTAACATAAGAATAAATAAATAAATAAATAAAAAGAAATTAAAAGATAAAAAGCTTCTGCACAGTGGAGGAAACAATCAACAAAACTAAAAGGCAACCTACAGAATGGGAGGAGATATTTGCAAAAGTCATATCTGAAAAGGGTTAGTATCCAAAATCCATAAGGAACTTATCAAACTCAACACCCCAAAAACAAATAATCCAGCTAAGAAATGGGCAGAAGACATGAATAGACATTTTCCCAAAGAAGACATAGAGATGGCCAACAGACACATGAAAAGATGCTCAACATCACGCATCATCAGGGAAACACAAATCAAAACCATGGTGAGATATCACCTCACACCTGTCAGAATAGCTCAAATTAACAACACAAGAAAAAACCGATGTTGGCAAGGATTTGCACAGTTGGTGGAAATGTGAACTGGTGCAGCCACTGTGCAAAACAGTGTGGAGTTTCCTCAGAAAGTTAAAAATAGAACTACACTATGATCCAGCCATTGCACTACTAGGTATTTACTGAAAGGACACAAAAATATTGATTCGAAGAGATACATGCACCCTGATATTACAGCAGCATTATCATCAACAGCCAAACTATGGAGAGAGCCCAAAGGTCCATCAACTGATAAATGGGTAAAGAAGATGTGGTGTATATATACACAGTGGTATATTACTCAGCCATCAGAAAGAATGGTATCTTGCCATTTTCAACAACATGGATAGAGCTAGAGTGTATTATGCTAGGCAAAATGAGTCAGAGAAAGACAAATACCATATGGTTTCACTCACATGTAGAATTTGAGAAATGAAACAGATGAACATAGGGGGAATAAAAGAGAGATGCAAACCATAAAACGGACTGAGAACAGACTGAGGGCTGCTGGAGGGGAGGTTGGTGGGGGGATGGGTTAAATAGGTGATGGGTATTAAGGAGGGCACTTGTTGTGATGAGCACTGGGTGTTGTATGTAAGTGATGAACCACTGAATTCTATCCCTGAAACTAATATTATACTATGTGTTAAGTAACTGGAATGTAAATAAAAACTTGAAATGAACAAAAGAAGCAACAGTAAAAACAAAGTGAAATAGTCACCAATTTTCTACTATAAATTCTACTAATGGGAAAAAGATGTCTTGCTAATAAAACCAGAAATTCAACTTAAACAATTTAGTCATGCATTCTCATTGTCTAGCCTAGCAGGAGTCAGGAGGGTTCTCAACAGAAAAAGGTAAGACTGAGGGAGAGTTGGCATCAGCTGGCACTTAATGAAATTGTGGGGCTCTGTAAATTGTAACCCTCATCTTAATCAAGAGAATTAAAAATAATTCAGAATTCTTTGTGTGCAAAAAGCTCCTCAGAGCTCTGTTTTTCACCTAAGAAAGAGTAGAACCCTAAACTATTTCCTTGTCCTAGAAATATGCCCATGATAATGTATATATGAAAATGAATGTTCTGCAAACAGAAACAGTAGTAGCACTTGCTTGTTTTATGAGAATACTATTGTTCAGAGCCAAAGGATCTGTGTGCTTCTTCACATATAAACCCTTTCCTTCTGTGCAGACAGGGGAGGTTGGGTCTCTTCCGTAAGCTGCACCCTTGGTGGGGAAGGGCATATTAATCGAATAGAAGTTTGTACCTCCTCTGCCTATTTCCACTGTCCTCTTCCTACTCACCAACATATCATAAAGTATGCCATATCTACTATCACTTTCTGCTTCAATCCTGCTTTTGGAAGAAAGATCAAATAGCGCATTGTGGATATGGAAATTTGTCTTTTGACCATCTCAACAACTATCCTGTAGTTAAAATGGAAAAATTAAACTCCATCACTTTGGAGATGCTGTAAAGATCATCTAGCTCCTTCCTCAGACAGCAGACAAGCTAACCAAAACACTGAGTGACAGGATTAGAGCCTGTGCTTACGGAGAGGAAACTTATACCCAGTGCATCTACATAATATGCAGTACAAATTAAAATGTGGGTATCTGTGTTCAAAATGCAGGGGGAAAGTGCAATCCAAGATACTAAAATGTAAAGTTTTTTTCTTCACAAATATATTATTATTTATAAAATGTAATATGGGTAATTGTGATACATAAGTAACAAAATTAACGAAAATATCATTTTTGGTGTTAGAATTCTATACAATACAAAAAAATAATACTCTTAATGTGATATTTTCTTGATTGATCATGAGTTTTTTTATGGTTTGATTTTCTGAAAATTCACTTATTGGGCCATTATACCTTTAACAACTTCATTTTGAATTAGTATAATTTAAAGTGATGTCAGTCACTTTTGGAAAATTCATGATTGCAAATAATTTTTGATAATTTTTAATTTTGAAAGGATCATTTTTCTGATGCATTTATTAGGGTATATTTTAGGCTGTGACAACATTGGGATAATTTTCTAATAAATTATTTTTTAAGCTTTATTTATTTATTTTAGAGAGAGAGAGAGTGAGTCAGAGAAGGGGCAGAGGGAGAGGGAGAGACACAGACTCCCGTTGAGCAGGAAGCCCGACATGAGGCTTCATCTCATGACCCTGATATCATGACCTGAGTGGAAATCAAGAGTCCGATGCTTAACCGACTGAGCCACTCAGGTGCCCCAGTAAATTATTTCAAAATATAAATTTTAGTACACCTACGGCTGAGTCTGGCAGAGCAATTTTTCTTAAAAGATTTGGCTCTTCATTCAAATCAGTTTTGTATAAGTCTTAAATTTCATTTTTAATGTAAAGTTGTATAATTGCATTTTAATGTTTCTTCTGACATTTTCAGGAACCTGTTCAAGAAACTGAAAACAGCTTCATTATTTGTGTATAATTTAAAATGTCTGTTTATGCATTCTATTGCTCTATCTTCAATTACAAAAAACAATTAATAGTCTTTGGAATAATTCGTTCACCTGAAGCTTCCTCTGTAAATGGAGTTATTTTTTGTAGAATGTGATGATTTTTAAGAATTTAATGTCTTTTTCAAAGTCTATGGATATTTACTCTTCAATGTTACAACAGTGTTCAAAACCAGGAATTCTAAACTCTGAAAAATTCTAACAACTATCTGATAGGTGTCATTGAAATATTCATGTGTAGACTTTTACTTTGTGATAATTGCCTGAAAAAAATTTACTACCTTAGCCCTGGTAGTTCCTGACCCAGGACTCAGTCCAAGAGTTAATATCTGTGCAGACGCTACGGGGACAGGTTCTGGGAGGGATGGATAGGTGAGGCTGCTGACCTTGGCTCTGCCCCCACGTGGGTTCCTCTTCTTTCTACTGCTGAGGCTGCCGCCTCTTCTTTGTTGCTTCCTTTGCCAAACTGGGCGCACATCCCACTGGGGCTGCCCCCTTGGGGACCTGAGGCTCCTGGAATTGTGCCGACGCATGCCCTTGCACAGTGCGTGTTCCTCCTCTGCAGACGTGAGGTGGTGACTGAGGAACACGCTGGGCCCCATCTTGGTTTTAGAACCATTCTGTAGGACTCCTCACCTGGCCCTTCTCACTCGGCCCTGCTTCTGCTCTGGACAGCCCTCATTTGGGCTCCCAAAAGGTCCCTGAGGGATGGATACAGCTTGGCTGACAGGTATTCCATCTCCTCGTAGTCGAGGGTTTGCTTAGCCACCATCGCACAATTTCCCTTAGCCTCTTGTCCTTGGGCCCCACACAGATGTGGCCCTCCCGTGCCCTCCAGCCACTGGGCATCTTACGTTAGAAGAACATGGTTCAGAGAGCTGCCGTCGATCCCAGAGCTGCTCTTGCTTCTTTCCAAAAATCCCTTCTCCATCAGAAATCCCGGCTGGAGGCCCCGTCTTGTGCTAGAGCCACCCCACACGCCTCTAGTTCTGGTGCTCTAGCCTTTCTTCCACGCAGCCCCCGCGGTGAGGCAAAGCCCGTGGGTTCCTTCTCCAGGAGAGAGGCAGAGGCAGACTGCAATGGGGAACAGGTCGCAGGCTGCCGGCTGTGCTTGCGGTCTCTGCATTATGGGGTCTTCCCCAGCTTCCTTGTGCGTCGGGCTCTTCAGCTGACCCCTACATGTGGTCTCCCCACAAAACCTTCCCCAAGTCCGGTCTCCACGGAGTTTTCCTTTCTCGGTGCTCACTCTCCCTTCACGTTTGCTTCATCCCCATAGCACTTACTTAAGTGCTTTCAGGAAGATCCTCCCTTTCTCTAGACTGAGGGTGGAGATCATGCTCTAGGTGGGAGATCACCCCACCTAGAACCAAGCCGAGGTCTCAAGCCCATGCTATTGACTTGTTCATGACTACTAGGGGGGAATGCCTGCAGTGGTGGGAAAGCACAGGATGCCATAGGGCTGTGCTGGTAAGAGACCTGATCGAGTCTGAGAGGACACCGCTCTGTTTGGTACAAAGTCTAGTGCAGTAGGGAATCTTAAATAACTGAGGAAGGGTTAAGACTTACACTGCAGGAAAATTTCATGCACTTTATTTACTAAATAGATATATGTGAAATGTACAGAGAAAACAAGTAATGAATGGAAGTTATAGAAGCAAATAATTTTGTTGAAAGTGACATTAGAAGTCATCTACAGTGGTGGATCTACACCCTTCCAGGAATTCTTTTGGTATTCTGGAAGACAGTTGTTGTAGACAATTGAACTGGGACCCGTTGGAGGCCATGAACCTCATATCAATGACCCTTGATCTAAAGGTACTTATCCACAATGCAGCTTAGGGTTAGAACTACAACAGAATGTTACAAACAGACCTCAGCTTACCGAGTATGGAAGTCCTCTGAAATACTTGTTTTGATCAATAAATTACAAACACAAGATACTTTCTGTGTGAAAAAATTCAAAAGTCAAACAAAATCCAGAATATACTCTCTTGAGCCCTAGACTAGTATGTTTTCGAGAAGGTGCATAATAGGAGAAATTGTCTTTAAAGACAGACAGATCCAAGATGTTTGAATATTTGGAAATCAGTAATAATAGCATTGGAAATCAGTAGTGGAGATCAGTATTGGAAATCAGTAGTAACATCCCAACAAAACTTTATCTTGATTTTCCCCCAAGGGATTGAGCAAAGATTTTTTTTCGTTATAAACAGAAACATGGGAATAAGACAAACGGCTGTTTCTGCCAAAAGCATATTCTTTCAGTCCTAGTTTCCAGTCCTAGTTCTGCTGCTGAAAGAGAAATTAATTAGAAAGCATACAGAACAAGGTCATGATCCTAGGGTCCTGGGATTGATTTCCGCATTGGGCTCCTTGCTCAGCGGGGAGCCTGCTTCTTCCTCTGCCGCTCCCCCTGCTTGTGCTCTCTCTCTCTCTGACAAATAAATAAATAAAATCTTAAAAAAAGAAAAAAGAAAGCATACAGAACAAGTGTTGAAACACAGGAGGAAAAGATTTTAAAATTCGCATTTTTTTTAAAGATTTTATTTATTTATTTGACAGAAAGAGACACAGCGAGAGCAGGAACACAGGTAGGGGGAGTGGGAGAGGGAGAAGCAGGCTTCCTGTGGAGCAGGGAGCCTGATGCAGGGTTCGATCCCAGGACCCTGGGATCATGACCTGAGCTGAAGGCAGATGCTTAATGATTGAGCCACCCAGGCATCCCAGCATTTACTTCTTTTTTTCACTACATAACAGAACAGAAATTTATATACCATCTATAATGAACAAAAATTGCATCTATGAAGGAAGAAAATAAGTTTCAATACTTGCGGACAAGTTTCAGATATTGGTATACTATTTTAGGAGTATGGATTTTGGAGTCAGACTGTTTAGCTTCAAAAGATGACCGTACCCTGTGTGACCTTGTGCATTCAGAACTGGAATTCTTGGAACCATGATTTTGTCTTCTGTAAAATGGGGATAATAAAACTTACCTGATACGACTGTGGGTAGATTAAATGAAATAATCCATGCAAGGGGTTTAGCACTCCATCTGGCACATGAAGAAAGAATTGAGCAAGAGAATGTAAAGGAAAAAAAAGAAACACTATTTTCTCATTAGAGGCAGATGAGAAAGAACAGGACAATATGCTCCCATGTACAAATAAAATAAAGTACATTAGGACAAAAAGCTTTGAAGGAAAATCTTACAAATTTTCAAAAGAAAAAACAACTAGAAAAGGAAGAGAAATTTTCCACATGCCTGGGCTTGTTGATCTGTTCTCTGTGTTTTTTAGAGAGGCTGGGTGGTAATTGAACCAATCACAGGTAGACGACACTTTGGTAGCAAAGCAGTTCATCTGCTTTCCAAAATGTGTTTAAGACTTAAAAAGTTTTTTACATCTCCTTTTTAAACAGAAAGTTAAAATGTTACTATTAGCTATTTTTAATAACTGAATTTTAATTCTTTATTGGGCACCTATCTGTAAGATAGGTTTCTTATGGTTGCTATGATAGTCTAATGATATAACGTACATAAGTATAAAATATATTTAAAGTATAAAGTACTTCACCATCATTATGTATATGAAGAAATGACGTAAAGAAAGATAGATAAGCCACAGCATAAGGGCAAGTTCCCCTGCACTGAAACGAAGATTAAGCCGCTAAAAGAAGGGTCAGTAATAGGCGATGATGAGCCATAGGGAGGTACCGTGGATACATTAGCAGCCTGTGGGAAAGACCCTTTCCTGGTAGAATGTTCAATGATATTTTTTCCCTCTTCTTCAGAGAAGCAAATAGAGTTTATAGTCAATTTCCATTCTTCTCCTTTGTTTCCTTCGTCTCTCCCGAACAGTGCTCTTGAATCAAGCAGCTGCCAGGCTGCTCACTGGCTTCCAGGCCGAGCGACTCCAAAGGCAGCCGGCACCGCCTTGCCGGGCTCTGCAGAACGTCCCGAGGCCCTCCCGGGACACAGCGGCTCCCGGGTAAGTCATCCGGCCGCTCCCCGCGGCGCGCTGTTCCTCTGCGGGCTGCTCTTCCCGGCGGCAGCGGGAGCCACACTCCTGTCTCAGGGACGCCTCGGGAACCTCACGCCCCAGAAGCGACATGCTGCGGATGCCCCCTGTGCGCCCCACACCTGGGCCTCACACGTCCTTGGCGACACCCGCCGGGACCCTTAGGAGATTATTTTCCGATTAAGAAATATAAGTGTAAATATTTTACACATTGAGGAAGGTACTGGTTTTATGCCATGATGGAGAAGGGAGACTATAAAGGATCTTTTTATTAAGGAAAAACAAGTTTCTGTGAGTTGCAAATGCTGCCTTATCACCATGCTCTGCTTTTCCCTCAACCTTACTGAAACTGCTCGGCATTATCTTTCATGTTCCAATACCAAAAATTTAAATGCATTGCCCTAGGACCTTAGTGTCATCGTTTAACTCAAGCTGTAAACTGCAAATGGCACTCTATTCCTAACATTGCTATAAATGAAGTGAAGAGGATCAAAGAGTTGGATCAGACGTGGGAGACAGTCAGGGACTTGGGACCCGGAGGCACGACTTCACAGCGCAGCTGGAATTGTGCGTGTGCTCTGTCTGGCACATGCTCTCAGGGCCGCTTTACGCAACAGCCCTGTTTCAGCCGGTGCGTGTCTGGAAGGCTTCCCATGGGAGGTCACTCCTCTCCAACAGGTCATGGACTGCCCCTCAGACAAACCTGTGTACGAGAGAACCCCCCGATTAACCAGCCCGCTTGTTTCAGACTGTTCATCTTACATCAGATGGAACCAATGCTATTGTGGGGGGTGGAAGCCGCTTTTATGTGAAGAACCTCATTACAGCATTCAGATAATTCAGATAGGTTAACACCTCAAGAAAAAATCTGACTCCCAACCTGTGCCCAGCTAGAATGAGGATTATTCTTCTTGCAACCTTATTTCCTCTCGTGAACTAATGGACCCTCTCCAAGCCCTGAAACCTCAATAGAGACCAGAACGAAAAGTCATGCCGGCAAATGCTGAGCAGGATAGAATATCTTCCTGATTCACACAGTCAGGGAGTACGGAGAACTCCTGGAAATGTTGCTCACCCTTGACTAGCTTGATGAAGGGTGCCATGCAGGTATCATTCTTTATCTTTTTCTACCCTGCCTCCCTTTAGCCACTTCTCCCACTTTTTAAAGAAAGGAATACTTCTCATGTATCCTGAATTTAACAATGACCCCCTACCCTAGAGGGTAAAATCCTCCCAGAATGACAGACAAAAATACAATTCAGAATATTGGTACTGTCCGGTCAAAGTGGAATAACTGGGACCAGATTTATCTTCCACCTGAAACAATCCCCCAAAAGACAAAATACACTGTTTTCAAGATGCTGGACCTCAGGCCACGGAAGGCATCGACTTCTAAGGGGTGGGAAGCAGACCAGGCGAGCCCTATAAGTACTCCAGCTAACTGCCTGAGAATTTCTAGGCTGTGGAGCAGGGAGTGGAAACTGAGGCATACCCCCTGAGTTGAGGAGATGGAGCTGAGAGTCCAGGGGGACTAACAGTTCATAGAACACCGTGCAGAGAAGAGGGAACTGCACAGAGACAGCACCCTGGAAATCCATAGAGGGCTCCCTGGAGTATCCAGCTGGCCTGAGAGAAAAGTTCTGAGGTTTGGGAAAGAAACATCAAAAGAAGTAGAGGGAACAGTGACTGGTCCTCATGCAGGCCTGGGAAGTATGTCTGTTCCTGCCAGCCAGACTGGAAAAACTCATCATTCATGGGGCCTGGGGTAAAGTACTCAGAAAGATCATATGTTGGTAGAGAGGAATAATTAGCCTAGAGTAGGCACTGTTCCAGATTTGTCTAACAAATCATAAATGTAAGGCCCCAAAGGAGAAAACTATTTCAAGTAACTTAGCCATGTAGCAGAACAAAGCTCAAGAAAAGCAATAGAAATACAAAAATTTCCATCAACCAACAAGGTAACATTCACATCCAATCAAGATTACCAGATATACAAAGAGGCAAGAAAACACAGCTCATCAGGAGGAGACTAATCAGTCAATGGAAACCAACCCAGAACTGACACAGATATTAGAATTAACAGAAGAGGATATTAAAACGCTTGTACCTATCAAAAGTTGTACAAGCATTTCCCCAGCAACTTTATTCATAATAGCTAAGATTGAAAGCAGTCCAGATGTCCATTAACAGGAATACAGATCAACAGACAACTTAGCAATAAAAAAGAATGATTCTCTAAGAGATGCAACAATTTTAATGAATCTCAAAACCGTTCTACTGAGTGAAAAAAGCCAAATATAAAAAACTATGCATCCTATGATGATTCCACTTACTTGAACTTCTCTAATAGGAACAATCTATGGTGACAGAAGTTAGATCAGGGGTTGCTTCTGGGATGAAGGGAGGGTGCACTGAGAAAGAAGACAGGGAACTTGTAGGGTTAAAATATTTTCTATATTGATAGTAGCGTGAGTTATAGATGGGTATGCATTGTAAAAATAGATCAAACTGTACAAATTGTGCATTTCATGCAATAAAGATTCTTGTTAAAATTTTAACAGTCCAATAGAAATATAGGCACCACATGTTTAACAGCAAGTTAAATGGCCAATAATGAACATATAAAAAATATTTTTAGTATCATTAGAAGTCAGGAAAAAATAAATTAAAACCACAGTGAGACACCATTTTGCACTCACCAAACTGGTGATACTTTAAATTATGACAGTAGTTGACACCATTTGTTCACATCTCTACTGATACAATATATATTGGTACAAGCACTGGGAAACATTTTGGTTTGACAAGTGATGTTGAAGAAAGGCATTCCTTGTGCCCTGAAATGCCACTTCCAGGAATATTTCTGAAAAAAGTCTGGAGCATCAGATATTTTAAATCTTGTTACTGATAGCATTGTCTGTGATAGCAAAGGCTCAGGAAACCGAAATGTTTAGTCCTAGGATTATACATAAATAGTCGTATAGCCATCCATTTGTTGTAAACATGAAGTGGAATTTAATGAATTTCAGCTACACGAATCACATAGCTACTTTGCACGGGGATAATGTTGATGAGAAAAGCAAGTCTCTAAAGAAAACTTATGGTATGATTCCTTCTATAAATATTTTAAAACATGTAAAAATAAACTATAGTTGACCCTTGAGCAATGCAAGGATTAAGGGCACTGACCTTCTGCGCAGTCAAAAATGCTCGTATAACTTTCGACTCCTCCAAAACCTAACAATTAATGGCCTATTCTTGACCAGAAACCTTAGCAATAACATAAGCAGGTGATTAGCACATATTTTATATGGTATGTGTACTACATACTGTGTTCTTACAATAAAGTAAGCTAGAGAAAAGAAAATGTTATTAAGAAAATCATAAGGAAGGCAAAATACATTTATCATACTCTACTGTATTTGCTCAAAAAAAATCTTCATATGAGTGGACCTGTACAGTTCAAATATATGTTGTTCAAGGGTCAACTGTGTGTGTTGTTTAGAGGTACAGACATATGGTAAAACCATAAAGACAAGAAAGAGAATAATTAACTTAATTCTAAACCATGGAGTTTGAGAAGGGGAATAAGCATGGAGAGGGGCACATAATACAAAAATGTTCATTATATTATTGTTCTACTAAATATATATTTATATATATTCTACCAAAATTCTTTCTTGTCCACTTAATATCTCACACAAAATTTAAAATACAGTGAACAAGAAGAATATAGGAGGGTAAACCAAAGAATGTGAGAGAAAATTAAAGATGTCATTTTTTATTATCAAATGACAACCTAAAAATCTTTATAAAACTGTTATAAATCTGCCAAGTCCTGAATGTGAACATTTCTCATTTAGAATTATAAGATCACCATGTAATAAAGGCAGAACTGAAAGACTAAGTGAATAATGCTATTTATAAAACAATGCATCCAGATAAATGTCGAGATACTACAAAAATATTATTTGCTTCCAGCTCATAATTATTTGAATGCCCTGTGGAGGCAAGATGCTCTGGCATAAAGGTTTTGTCATTTCTATAAAGATGTTCACTTGCTCTGCTGTTTCACAAGAGCTGATTATGTGCAAGTAGAATTCATCTCTTTTGTATGTTCCGGAGTTATCAGAAGTGGTGGGTAGTGGTGGTGGTGGAAACAACATAAAAGATCCTGGTTTTTTAAAAATATACTTAAGGTTTTTTAGTGCAATTTTAAAGTCTACTGCAAAATTGAGTGGAAGGTACAGAGATTTCCCATAGAACCTCTACCCCACACGTGCACAGCCTCCACCATTATCAACACCCCCCACCAGAGTGGTACATTTGTTGCAATTGATGAACCTACATTGACACATCCTATCACTCAGCATCCATACTTTAAAAGGTCTCATTTAAAGAAATGTAATAGTCAAACTCAATTTTTTTTCTTTCCCTGGAAATATGAATGCATCCTCAGTGCATGCATGTATATAAGCATGCATGCAAGTGATGTCTGGAGGGAGTGCATCTGAATCAGAACAGGATGACTAGAGAGGGAGATGGATTCCATTCTGACTTCCTTAACTTTTTGCAAGACCAAAGAAATCTTCATATATAGACCTATCTAGATCTAGGATTCCATGGCATGACTGAGTTACCAAGTATTGGCCCAAAAGGAAGAGAAAAACCATACATCCAGAAAACACAGTGCAGTCTCAGCCCCACAAACCTAGGAGAACTGCTTCTTGCACTCTGGGGCTGCTAGGCTAGGGGTACGTAGAATATAGCAAGTGAGGCTTGGGAGGAAGAGCAGCCTGTTTTGTGAAATCGTGCCCATTTTCTGGGGTAAGTCATCAACAGAATCTATAAAGTAAATGAATCTGCAAGGTATTTTTTAAGAGTCAGTAAGTTCTGGGACTCCTGGGTGGCTCAGTTGGTTAAGCGTTCAACTCTTCGTTTCGGCTTAGGTCTTGATCTCAGGGTCATGATCTCAGGGTCATGAGATCAAGCCCCAGGTTGGGCTCTGCACTCAGGCTCCGTGCTCAGTGGAGAGTCTGCTGGAGATTCTTTCCCTCTGCCCCTGCCCCCACTCATGCGTTCTGTCTCTCTCTCTCTCTCTAAAATAATAAATCTTAAAAAAAAAAAGTAAGTCCTTACAAATGCTCAGCCTTTGTTACATCTATGGCAGTTGAAGGCAAATTATGCAAAGTACAGAATTTAATCTGCTTTTCCTTTATTTCAAATTTTTGGTGAATACATTTGACTTAAGTTTCAAAGCCATTTATAGACAGGAACCCAGACTGCAGAGGGAGAATAAAAAATGACAAAAAGCTCATTTGCAGAACACTTTCCTCAGTTGATTTAACCACCGTGAGAGTCTCTATCATTATGGTATCTAATTTGGCTGAATTGGATGTCAATGTAAGAATATTACTTTCTATTTTCACCCCAAAGCTCCAGTAATGTGTTGACTCAGAGAAAGAAGACCTTCCCAACATTCAACTCTCCATACAAACTTCACCTATGCACATGCCATGAAAACTAGATTGTGTAAAAAAGAAGAAACACAGCAATTTAGTTTTATAGAATTTGGGGGACAGAATAGACTTTGGGGAGCATCCAAAAATGTTTACCCATGCCCACTTTATAGGTGAGAAAAATGAAGATAAGGAGGGCACTTGATGTAATGAGCACTGGGTATTCTATGCAACTGATAAATCACTAAATTCTACCTCTGAAACTAAAATAATAATAATAATAATAAAGTATATAATATCTGACCCAAAGTCACACAGGAAGCCGGAATCATGGTGAAACTGAGTAGAAGACCTCCACTTTTTTTTCTACCCTGTGTTACTTCTCTTTGCCTCTAGCACAACTCAGAAATATTTATTCCCTATGTCACTAGCTCTCAAAAGAACAAATCAAATCAGTGCTTTGACAATGTTCAGATATTTCAGAAACAGAAATGAGGAAGGAACATCAGTGCATGCTTTAATTTCAAGATAGTCTATTCTTTTAGTCCTCAACCATGATCACACCTGTATTTTCTGCTTAAAGACTCAGGTCTCTGCAGTGTTTGGCTGTCTTCTAGAGCTATAAGTGGCATGATTTACTTAAATATCATTGTATAGAAACACTCTTCCTTGGGGAAAAGTACATAACACCTCATTGACTTCACTGAAAACAAAAATTACTGTTATCAAGTCAAATAAACAACCTTTTCAAGCAAAAATGTTTATCCATCATAATTTTACTATAGTTTATAATTCCTTTCCCAGTCAGACAGGAGGAAAAGAAAGTCAAATGCAAAGTACAAAAATAAAAATCTATGAAAAAGACATAACTGTCAGATACGTAACACTCAACTGGTCAATAACTGAAATATATTGGTTATTCATTATGTACAAAGTGTAACTGCAGCTCTTAATATAAGATAAAAACATTAGGGGCACCTGAGTGGCTCAGTCGTTAAGCGTCTGCCTTCGGCTCAGGTCATGGTTCCAGGGTCCTGGGATCGAGCCCTGCATCAGGCTCCCTGCTCAGCGGGAAGTCTGCTTCTCCCTCTCCCACTCCCCCTGCTTGTGCTCCCACTCTCACTGTGTCTCTCTCTGTCAAATAAATAAAATCTTAAAAAAAAAAAAAAGATAAAAACATTAATCCTTTCCTCTGTCCAACTAAGACTGGAATACCCCTCCAGTGTGTGTGTGTGTGTGTGTGTGTGAGAGAGAGAGAGAGAGAGAAAGAGAGAGAGAGATGAATTGTCTCCATTTCTCCATTCCTTCAAAATCCATACTTATGTTCCTTTTAAACCCTTCACCAGTAGGTATGAAGACTAACTCTTTAAAAAAACATCTCTAGGGCGCCTGGGTGGCTCAGTTGGTTAAGTGACTGCCTTCGGCTCAGGTCATGATCCTGGAGTCCCTGGATCGAGTCCCGCATCAGGCTCCCTGCTCAGCGGGGAGTCTGCTTCTCCCTCTGACCCTCCCCCCTCTCATGTGCTTGCTCTCTCTCATTCTCTCTCTCTCAAATAAATAAATAAAATCTTTAAAAAAAAAAACATCTCTAATGTCAATTCTCTCATAGAAATGGCTGCTGAGAGTAATTTCAAAAACAATATGCATTTTCTAACATAAATAAATAATAATGACCATGATTTGCATAGTTGTGAAAAATATTTAAAAACTGGAAAATCTGGGGCACCTGTGTGGCTCAGTTGGTTGTGTCCAACTCTTGATCTCAGTTCAAGTCTTGATTTCAGGGTCATGAGTTCAAGCCCCATGCTGGGCTCCATGCTGGGTGTGGAGCCTACTTAAAAAAAATTGCAAAATCTGCAGACAAGAAATATATCTTCCTCTATGGTTATAAAGCTCATCTCTCTAAAGTTTAGTAAATTATGTTTTGGTTTTCAACCTGATTGTTTATTTCACAGATGCTTCTTTACCAGTTGAGACTCAAATATATTAAAAAGGGTATTTGAAAGAAGTCAGCTTTTAGTCTTATATTTAAGTGCAAGAAACTGGGAGAGGGGGTGTATGTGTCTATTCATGGTGTTATTCTAAATAAGAATTGAAAACTAGTAGTGTGGATAGGTAGGAACAAGTTTATAGGTCTCTGTGTGATTCGTTAAAACAAGTACCAATGTTCATGGATGAGGAGCATTTCCAGTTGGAATCAATACAACTGTGGCATTCTAAGCCACTCAAAGCTCAGGGCTTTTTATCAACCTCAGCTTGTTACAACCGGTTGGGATGCAATCAAATGTTCAGTTTTGCTATCTTCCATGCAGAGACTGCTGTGAGTCAAAATTTCCTTTGATATATAGTAGCTATGATGGTGATCATAATGATGATGATGATGATAATTATGATCATGATATTTGTTACTAGATTATGAAGTAGTTTTTAAATTATTTATTTGTCCAATCTTGTTTTCCTTCTACTGGACAAAATGAACTTCCAAACTCTTAATGATTTGTTTTTACTTCTCAAGTATGTATGTTTTATGGACTTGGTCACATCACTGTATAAGGAGTAGTACCAAACAATGTTCAATTCATGTGCCATTTAATTTTCAGAGCTACAAACTAGAGTTTTCATCCAGTTATTTGAGATCACAGGGTATATGCTTTGGTGTAGAATGATGTTCTCAGGAAAGAAATATTTCCATATAGAAATATGGAAAGATCTAGAATATAGATCTAAAATAAAGATCTAGAGTACAGAATATAGAGAGATCTATTTATTTATTTTTTTTAAAGATTTTATTTATCCATTTGACAGAGAGAGATAGAGCGAGAGAGGAAACACAAGCAGGGGGAGTGGAAGAGGGAGAAGCAGGCTTCCTGCAGAGCAGGGAACCCAATGCGGGGCTCAATCCCAGGACCCCGGGACCATGACCTGAGCCGAAGGCAGGCGCCTAACGACTGAGCCACCCAGGCACCCCTAGAGAGATCTATTTCTATTATAATCTTCACAACCTCTCAGAGAGCTACATTTAGAAGAAAAAAAAGAAAAGAAACTAAAAATAAAGACTTGAAGGAAAAATGGGAAGAGAAAGTAGAAGGAAAGGAAACAGAAAAGAGAAAAAGAAAACCAGATCTGGGCATCAGCAGCATTAACTACAAAGCAAAATAACCTCGAAGTAAATTCCCCAAATTTGGCCTAAGAGCTCTATTTGTATTCTGCCAAAGAAATGAGAGAGAGAAGTTTGGAGGTCTTGACATCACAGCTACTCAGGCCAGAGGTTGAGAATTCCATATGGTGACTGTTAAGTGAATCGAAGAGCCCAAAACACAGAGGCCTGGAATACTCTGCCAAGGCCATTTATGATAGTAACTGAATTGCATGCCTGGTGGGAAATTTTTATGTGCTGATAGCTTTTGCTTTCAACATATATGCCCCTGGGCATCCAGTTGAAAAGCAGATTGGTCTACATCAGCAGTTCTCAAACTTTCTGCTCTCAGTCTCCTCTAGGCTCTTAAAAATTACTGAATCTAAAGAGCATTAATTTCTGTGTCTCATAGGTCAGTATTTGTCATATTAGAAATTTAAACGGGGAAATTAAAATATTTATTAATTCATTTAAAAGTAGCAGTAATAGACCAGTTTTCCAACTAGATACTCATACAGGTATGTAGTTGGGAAAGGGAGGAGTATTTTATTGGCTCTTTAAGATAATTGTGGATATTCTTCTTTGATACACCAAGACTGGAAAAGTGGCCTTTTCTTAAAGGTTAGTTGCAATCTGGACTCTGAAGCTTTATCAAATGAACCATCAGTGTCCTGTTACATTAAAATAATTGACTTATCTTACACTTTCAATAGATCACTTACCAATGCATGATTTTGTTACATCATGCATTGGTCATTTGTAAATTATTGGTTTACTGAGTTATGCAGATATTCCAAATGATGACCCATTTCGTTATGATATCAAAAATCATATTCATTAATATGCAACCTATATCATCAGAAAAGATGTATGTATCCAGAAGCTCGCGGTGCAGGTATAAATTTTCCAAAATACTGATTTTCATTCGAAAGCAACTTTTACTATGGGCAACAAGTATCATCAGGTATTTTCCTTGAAGTGATAGCTCACTTTATTTTCAAGGAAGTGTCTTGTAAATACTCATATCTCAAAAACATTTGTCTGTCAGTCACTTTCTTTCTTTCTTTTTTTTTTTTTTTTAAGATTTTATTTATTTATTTGACAGAGAGAGACACAGTGAGAGAGGGAACACAAGCAGGGGGAGCAGGAGAGGGAGAAGCAGGCTTCCCCGCGGTGCAGGGAGCCGATGCGGGGCTCGATCCCAGGACCCTGGAATCACGACCTCAGCCGAAGGCAGACGCTTAACGACTGAGCCACCCAGGCGCCCTGTCAGTCATTCTTTCAAGTAAAAAAGATATTCCCCCCGCAAAAGCAGCTAGTTTAGTTGTAACCCAAGAGATCACACAGTGAATTTCTTTAAGACAACCATCTCACTTTGCTATGCAGCAGAAATGCTTCATGTGGACATCCCATTTCATCACACAAAATATTAAGAAGAAATTTTCTCAAGGGCAAAGATTTAATAAAATCAGTAATTTTTGCTGCTTCCTCAGGGGCTTCAAGTACCTGGCAGGGGAGAAATGCAATGACTAGCAGGTCCGTTAGGTGGCGCTGCCGTGATTTGGGCTAAGGTGCTAGCAGTTTTAAGCACAGTTACCCTTGCGCAATCAGTTGCAAATGTCGACATAGTAAAAATGCACATCTTAGTATTACAATGAAAAGAACTTTGACCCGGTGAACACACAGAAAAGATCTTGCCCCCCACCACACACCCCGCAGGGGTCTGATGAACCACATTTACAAGAAAGACCTTATCATCCACCAACTGAAATTGATTTGATGGAACGAAGGCAGCCAAGAACCAGTTCTCAATCAACATTAAGCAAAATGATCCAGGGACCTCGGCAGCTAGGCACCCTATCCACTGCTCTCCAGGTATTAAAATTAAAATTTTGCTTCCTTAGCATGCGATTTATCTGGAAGAAAATTTAATGCTAAGTTCTGGAAGAAGCCAAGAAGCGTTTTATCATAATGATCCATTTTAGTGTTGAACTCTGTTCAAGCACCAAAGCAGTTTTTAGTAAGCTTGCAGGTGAACACATCAAGGCAATTTCTCTTTTACTATATGCTTTGGGGTCTGGCTTAGAAAAAAAATAACAATATCCACTAATGGTTAGAAAACACGAATAATGATTTTATTTTATTTTTTATTTTATTTTTTTAAAGATTTTATTTATTTTTTAGAGAGCGAGCGAGAGAGAAACAGCATGAGGGGGAGAGGGTCAGAGGGAGAAGCAGGCTCCCCGCTGAGCCAGGAGCCCGATGTGGGACTCGATCCGAGGACTCTGGGATCATGGCCTGAGCCGAAGACAGACGCTTAACCATCTGAGCCACCCAGGCGCCCGCGAATAATGATTTTAAACACAAAAACCAAAAAAACTTCTCTCAAGCTTTTTAGCTTCAAAAAGGAGTACCCTTCTGGTAATCTACATATGTCTATGAAGCCACTATAAAGGAAATTGAGGGCGCCTGGGTGGCTCAGACGTTAAGCGTTTGCCTTCGGCTCAGGTCATGATCCCGGGGTCCCGAGATCGAGCTCCCGCATCGGGCTCCCTGCTCGGCGGGAAGCCTGCTTCTCCCTCTCTCACTCCCCCTGCTTGTGTTCCCACTCTCGCTGTGTTTCTCTCTGTCAAATAAATAAATAAAATCTTAAAAAAAAAAAAAAAAGGAAATTGAGAATCGAACTTGGATAAATTGATTAACCTAAGGAACATTAAATTCAGGAGAAGTCTGTAGAACAAAACCCTGTTCCTGGGTGGCATTCCCTGAAGGAACAGAGACCATAATTAAGGAGCCTAGCATCACCAGATTAATGCAAACAATTTTTTAAAGTTTTACAGCAGTCCCCACCATTTCTGTTTCACCTATCACAAAATAAGGCCATCTGGCCACTCTTCCCCATAAAATATTTCATTACTCGCTTCCCTCTGGCAGGGTTTTAACACCCACACCCACACCGAGTATGTGTGAGCTCCAGTGACACCAAAGGCTATGAAGTGTTAGAAGCTCTTTTCACTTCACTATATTTAAAAAACATATATTTTATAAATGATGTAAAAGCTTTAGGTGCACCGCCTCTTCCAGGGCCAGAAGTGGGACCAGGCCTTCTCCAGGTCAGACCACCTCGCCTTACACATGAAGAGGCACTTTTAAATCCCCAAACAGTGGATATGACCCACACTGCCAGAAGAGAATTCAGTATTTTTTTTTTTTTTTTCCCTTTTCCACCTTCCCCCCCCCCCCCCCGGGGGGGTAGGGAGGAACCCAGCTGGAAAGCACTACAATCGTGGTCAAGTTCCCAACAAGCTAACTTGTGAATGGATAATCAGGAGACACAAAGAAACCAGAAGACAAATCAAAGAACTGATGGGGTCTGTGACTGGATCTTCTATCATTCCAATGCTAAAGCCAACTTGAATATTCTTGAACTTACAAAACACCAAGGGGGTGGCTGGAAGGTGTGGATATAAGGGTATAAATTAGATCCATGAGTTGGGGGGAGGGAAGACCAGAATTCCCTTGAATTGTGTTTCGATGCAATATAAGCATAGAGATCACCTTGTACTCTCTTTGCCTTCTAAAAGCCATTATTACGATATTAGAAGAAGAGGAAGAAATTCAGGTACAGAAAATGTGTTTTTAATAACCTAAATGATGGTGCTTGGTGAGCCTTGGTTCTAAAGGTACCAAATGAGGAAGCCAAAGTTCTCAAACTGCTGCATACTTTGACAAGGAAAATCTATTTTTGTCTTCCGATCTATATTTATGACCTAAGTCAGGTAAATACGCCTGGTTTATTTCTTTTAACATTTCTATGCAGAGTCTGTTTTGCACTGTGGTTTCAGATGTGCAATAATTTGTACAATGGTTTATTCCCAAGTATGCCTTAAGCAGAACAAATGTTTTTTTTCTATATAGTTCCTTGCCTTAATAAATATGTAATATAAATTTAAGCAAACTTCTATTTTGTATATTTGTAAACTACATAGTAAAAAATGAACATTTTGTGGAGTTTGTATTTTGCGCACTCAAGGTGAGAATTAAGTTTTAAATAAACCTATAATATTGTATCTGAAAAAAAAAAGCTTTAGGTGCATATGGAACTGAAAATCAGAAAAGGCATGAAGAAATTGGAAGTGTACTTACATGATAAGATCATTAGTGTAATAATATATAAAATTGCTTTAATCATAAATGGTATTGCAGTAATTATGATAGTTGGTTTAGTACCAAACACTGCTTGGAAGTTACTGTTCTCCCAGGTCACAGCATCTTCAGTTTCCTGACTCCAGAGAGTAAAGCTGTAATGGTCTTACTGTAGCCATTATCAGCAGAAGAACAAAGTCTTTCTACCACTTAAGAAGAGGAAGAATTCAGTAACAGTATGTGGCCTAGCACATTGCCAAACAAAGAAAATTCATGAAGGAGGTATGGAGAAAAGAAGAACTCTTAGAAATATTGGAAATAACCTTTATAATAAAATATTAAATGACATCCACTTTCATGAAGTGTGGTCTGAGTTAAAAGTATGAGCAAGCTGAGCAAGGAGCCCAATGCGGGGCTCCATCCCACACCCCCAGGATCATGACGTGAGCCGAAATCAAGAGTAGGACATTCAACCGACTGAGCTACCCAGGTGCCCCTTAATCAAGATATTTAAAGTGATGAGAACCATAGGGGAAGGGAGGGAAAACAGAATGGGAAGTCATCAGAGAGGGAGAAAAACCATGAGAGACTCAACTCTAGGAAACAAACTGAGGGTTGATGGAGGGGAGGTGGGTGGGGGATGGGGTAACAGGGCGATGGGCATTAAGTAGGGCACGTGATGTGATGAGCACTGGGTGTTATATGAAACTGATAACTTATTGAACACTACACCTGAAACTAATGATGTACTATCAGTTGGCTAATTGAATTCAACTAAAATAAAATAAAATGGAGTTGTTGCAGTTTTAAAACATGGTTGTAAAGTCTTTGATGCACCTTCCGTTGAGAGGTGGGGGTCTCTGTCTCTTTCCCTTGAAGTTCAGTGAGCTCGAAGCTGCTTCATCCAATGCAGTACAGTCAAGGTGATGCTACAGGATTTCTGAGACTGCAGTTTCTACTCTGTTCACTGGGAACATTGGTTCTTGGAGTCTTGAGCCACCAAGAGAGAAGTCCAGCTATCTTGTAATGCAACTCCAGGGAGACCATATGTAGGCATTCAGCTTGACAGTCCAGCTGACTATCCTTCAGCATTCTAGGCCCAGTGCTGAACACGGGAGTGAAGAACTGTCTTGGTCCCCTGAAGGCTTTCCACACAGCTTTGGAGGCCGAGAGTGAAAATGGCGGCCTCCCAATCTCCGCCCCGGAGGAGCCGAGAACTCGGGGCCCCGCTCCTCAGTGAGCCCCCAGAGAGAAGCCGTCAGTCACTCCCGTCTCCCCGCTCTCCGGCCACACTCCGTGCTCACCCAGCCTGTGACCGCGCGTTTCTATCTCTGGCACCCGACTTGGTGTGGAGTCTCCAAACCCAGCAGATCCCTGCGGTGCACTCCCGCGCTGCTCCTCCCGGGGGAGGAAGGTGAGTCTCCCCGGATCTGCCGCTTGTTGGGTCCCTGCTGGAGGAGCAGGGGCCCGACTGTGCCGCGGATCACGGTTTATGGCGACCCCGAGCTGAGAGCCCGCGCCTGGGATCCGCCTCTGCAGCCGGCTTCCCTGCTCCGTTACCTGGGAGCTCTGCCGCACTCAGGCACCCCCGGTCTTTCTGTGACCCCGAGGGTCCTGAGACCACACTGTCCCGGAGGGTTCCACCCCCCGCTTAGCCACCAGAGTGACATCCCTCGGCGGAGCAGACTTTTAAAAGTTCCGATTTTGTGCTCCGTGGTTCTATCAGTTGCCAGAAGCGGCCGACGGAGGCCCCTCCCCCACCATCTATCCTCCCGAAAATCGCCTCAGATTCACTTCTCCGCACGTCCTACCTTCCAGAAAGTGGTCGCTTTTCTGATGAGAGAGTTGTTGCTATTCCTTTCTTCGATCTCCTGTTGGGTTTGTAGGTGTTCAGAATGGTTTGATCCCTATCCAGCTGAATTCCTGGGACCAGACGAAATCCAGGTCTCCTACTCCTCTGCCATCTTGGACTCTCCTGAAGAACAGTCTGGAAGTGGATCTTCCAGCCCCAACTCCTCAGGTGTCCCCTAGCCATACAAGTCACACCAGCCGAGGCTCCGACAGACAATGGAGCTGAGAGGAGCCTCCCCCACTGTGCCTTTTCCCAATTCCTAACCCATGAACATAATAAAAATGGTTGTTGCCTTATATCACTAATAAAGCATGGGGTGCTGGGATGGCTCATTACTTAGCAGTGTAGATGATTGAAATGGGGTGTGGGTACCTTTTAGATGAATATGAACCCATAAACTTCACTTGTAACTGGTGGTTCCACATTCTCCACACTCAGCTCATCTGGTCACTTCATCAAAGGGAGCTGCGGAATAAAATTGAGAATGTCCTGAAATCAATCAACAGGAAAAGTGTGAGAAAGCTCAGTGAGTTTCTCTCAAAACTGATCTGCTGTTGGTTATAATGACTTGGTCTACTCACGGTGCGAACCGTGTGCAACATAAAGCTCAGAAGTCCATCATGGGACTTCAAGCAAGATGGGAAATTTTGGCAGTGATTCTTACTTTTTGAGATGAGAGTGTAATGCAAGGTCTTTGAAAATGAAACATTAAAATGACACTTAAAAGATTGGTTAATCATTCCAACAGTGAAGGTCATAATATTTATATGCCTCCTTAAATCCCCTGAATTTTAAGTACTCCATGGTTCTAATTTAATGCCTAACATGACACTGTTCTCTACTCCCAAACCTGTCTTAATTTCTTGATTTACTTGCCTACATGTAAAGGCAATTACAAGAAAGACTTTTAAGATCCACTTAAAGTGATCACTTAGAGTGAAAATCTAAGCCATGCCTCATCCACAAAAGGTAGAAGACTTTGAGCAAAAGCATCACAATCAACAGCAAAGTTCCATGAGGGCAAAGTTTTGTTTTGTTGTCTGATAGCAACAGTCAGCACTTACAATAGTGCTTAGCATGTAGTAGGTGCTCAATATATACGTATTGAATAAGTGACTAAATACAACAGACCATGCATGCAGGGTAAGCTACTACAGAAAAGAGAAGAAAGGAAATGTCCACAGATTCTGAGTCAAAAACTGCCCTTAGTACATATTTCAGTCACTATTAAATGAAAAGGAAATCAATCAACTATATATATACATATATATAAGATATTATTATGTGTCATTAATATATTATGCATATTATATCATGTATATTATATAAAGTGAATATAATATATTCATATATTATATATGAATTATAACATACAAATTATATAGAATATAGAATACAATCCATATGTCATATATTATGTATTTATATATGAATATATAATATTAATTATGTATATAAAATAAAGATAATATTTCATGTAGAATTCTCTGAGCTTTGTAATGTAAAAGGGAAAAGCTGTGGGCATGAATTTAGCATTTGGGGTAGGATGAGGAAGGAGTGGAAAATGTGAAGTAATATAGTGAAAAGGCAAAATCTGCTTACATTTTATATGATTGAAGGACAGAGCTCTATATCTTTGGTCCAACCATCATGTATTAAGAGTTTTTTTTTTTCTTGAAGACAATTATTAAGTGGCATGTAGACCCAGGCAACTAAAGAAATACTATGTAGTAGGCAAAAAATTTTTTCCTTACGTTTAGTGATTTGTTTGATTTGTGGGTAATTTTGTCTCAGCCTTGTGCCAATGCTCCCATACAAATTCACGTTTAATAACTTTGTCACAAACAGCTCTCAAAGTGAAACAACAACAAAAAATCCCTGTAACCTCATCCCCAGCCTGTGAAATGGGGATACAGTGTCGTTTCAAACGGAAGCACCCTCAGGGATGGTAATCATTGGCTGTGAGGGAGGTGATGGGTGCCCGTGTGCTACGGGCTTATTCCATGTGCTAGCCCACGCAGTCCTCACACCTACTCTGTACGGAAGGTACTGTGCCTATAGTTATCATCATCCCCATTTTTGAAAACAGAAAACAAGAGACAAGGAAAGGCTAAATGACTTGCCCAATATCAAATATATTGTGGAGCAAGATTCAAAGCCCAGTCCCTCTGACTACAGACTCAGAGGTTTAAAGTCCTAGTCTATATGACCTGTTAGAAGCTTTATTAGCCATGGGATGCCTGAGTGGCTCAGTCGTTAAGCGTCTGCCTTCGGCTCAGGTCATGGTCCCAGGGTCCTGGGATCGAGCCCAGCATTGGGCTCCCTGCTCCGCGGGGGGCCTGCTTCTCCCTCTCCCACTCCCCCTGCTTGTGTTTCTGCTCTTGCTAACTCTCTCTCTCTGTAAAATAAATAAATAAAATCTTAAAAAAATAAAAGAAGTTTTATTAACTTTATCTAACCCATGTCTTGCTCCAAAGTACAATCATAGTTCCCCCAAATAATTTCAGTACTGGATACATATCTGTATTTAAAAAAAAATTATAGCTTCTTTTTTTAAAAGAGAGAAAGCTGCCCTCCTCACTCAAAACATGTCAACTTGGTGAACATCTAGCCACCTGCAGCAGCGCTGTGGCATGCTGTCCGGTCAGGCACACTCTCTAAATAAGCCCAGTGTTTGGAGATTTAAAACAAAAAAACAAGAAAGGACTAGCCTATTAATGTCATTCATCTCAATGTATTGGCAAAAATATCCCACCTAGAAGTCCATCAAGAATGATTTAGTGGTGCTTTTAGCAGACACAAAAATGATCCCAAAGAGCTCCCCACCCTTGAGAGTTTAACTAGAGGCCAGTGATACATACAGGTGGGAAAAGGGCTGACTTATTGAGCTAAGCCCTACCTCGGACGCAACTCCAATCTCCCATGGGGCCACCCATGGGAAAAGCATAAGTTCAGGAGTCAGACAGGCTGGGTTCCAATTCTGACCACCACTTTTAATAACTTTGTGAATGTAGGCAATATTATTCAATCTATCAGATCCTCAGTTTCCTTCAGGAAAAATGACAATGATATTATCTACCCCTAAAGTAGAGTTGCCTCATTTAATACATAAAAGTATCAGAGACCCAGTCAAATTTGCATTTTGGATCAACATTGAATATTTAAATATAAGTATGTCCCAAATATTGCATAAGTCATCCTGATTTTTTGCTATCTGAAATTAAAATTTAATTGGGTGTCCTGTATTTTATTTGGCAACTCTACCTTAAATGACCATTGTGATGGTTGAGCAAGATAACAGATGTGAGGTGCTGGCCCACTTCCTGGTACATAATGGATGAATAACAGATGTTACCTTCCTTCCCCTATGGAAGAACCTTATGCCATTAATCATCCTTTCACAGACCAGCTTCCTCATCTCTCTTCTCTAGAGTTATTTTTCCTGTGACTGCAAACATTCATGCCTCCCTTACCCATTAAATTTAATATAAAAAATTAAAATTTGCTATCTCTGCTAGTTAGCATGTTAGTTCTCCACATTCCTTCACTGCCAAATTTATTGAAAGTCTTCAACACTCAGTTCCAATATTTCCTTACCCCCACTCTGTCATTTATTCATTTCAAAAGTAAATGAGGAGCACCCACCATTTGCCAGGCTGTGTGCCAGGCACTGGGGATCCAACTATGAGCAAACACTGACATGGTCCCTGCTCCCACAGTGTTCATCATCTTCTTGAAGTCTGACATCTGTTCCGCCATTCTGAAATCACAACACTGACAGTCATGAATGCTCTTCTAATTCCTCATTCATCTCCTCTTTCATCCTTCTAAACAATCAATCCCTCTTTTCTCTGCCTCAGGGATCTCATGCCTTCTGTGACTCTATCCTCCACCCCTAAACTCTTACCCCCAGCAAATTCCTCCTCTCGTCTTTCTATCTCAATAAAGAGCTTCCCCATCCACCCTGTTGTTCAAGCCAGAAACTTAAAAATCTTGGCTTCTCCCTCTCCCCCTCATCCCATCGTTAGCAGATTCTGTAGACTCTATATCCAAAATATATATCCCTATGCTCGCCATACTTGTTGAATCACCATGTTGTACACCTGAAACTAATATAACATTATATCAACTATACTTAAATATACATATAAAAAAACAAAATATACCCCAAACTGTCCATAGCCCTTCATTGCCATCATTGCCACCTCAGCTCAAGATTCTTTCACCTCTCACTAGACAGTGTAACAGCCTCCTAATTGGGTTCCCCACTTCTCATAGCAGCCACACTGAGCATTTTGGAAGAGCAAACCTGATCAGGTTACTTCCACACTATGAAAAACAAAACAAAACAAACCAACCAAAACCTTCCAAAGTCTCTCCATTTCATTCAGAGTAAAATTCAAACTTGCTTTTACAGCCAACATGGTCCTCCATTTGCCCACCCCATGACCTCACCCCTTCTGCTCCCCACTTGCTCATTGCTCTCAAGCCTGGGACCCTCTGACAGGTCCTTGCAGAGGGCTGCCCCCCGCCGCCCCAGCTCTCAGCTCAGACCTCACCTGCTCAGGGAGGCCTGCCCTGACCAGCCATGCTGACCCATCACCCTCCACACCATCCTGTTTCCCTCTCTCCATGGCACTGACCTTGCTCCTTCATTCATTGTTGTTTATTTAGTGTCCATCTTCCTCTGCTGGAAAGAAGGCTACACAGGGGTAAGGACCTTGTCTTGCTTATTCACCAGGACATCCCTGGTGCCTGGACCATGATAGCCACATGGTAGATGCCCAATCAATGTTTGTTGATGAAAGAATGAATGAAGAAAGGCAAGAACCAAAAACAGGCAAAGATGAGAATAATTGGAAACAAGACCATGGAAAAAGGGAGTTTCTGCACAGAAGTAACTTGAAGTGTTAAAGTACTAATGTTATAAGTAGAATTTTCATATTTAGTAAAGGTTTTATTTGTCCAGTGACTTGAGTTGTTTTAGAGGCAGCCTCATTTAGAAAGTGTCTATGTTGATAAATCCATGTTAATACTCTGGTGGGTCAGGTTAAGGGGGAAAAATGGCCATAAAGGCTTCAGAAATTCTGAGATAAAGCATTTCCTTATCCCTTCCAAACAATTCTGAGAGGCAGAGTCCCCTGGGCTACCTCCTGTATTTGTGCTGTAATAAATTCCTGTCACATACAAAGAGCAGGGAGAAACAGTAGGGGGAAGGAAGACCATTCTCCTTCTCCAGAAAGTCAAGGGAGCCTATGGTCTGATGCCCAGGGCTCTTCCACCAGGGAAGGTGCAAAATGTTTGCTTTTCTTAAATGAGGTTCCACACTGAGTTTAATTTCCCCTGCAGCAAAAAGAGGACTAGTAGCAAAGCTCTCCCCAGCTGAGGGACTGGTGAGACAGCTGCCCGAGGCCTGATACAAAGCAGAGGTCATCTACCACCGGGAGAGGGGCAGGAGCCTATGCCCAGTCAAGAGCTCTCCCCAAAGCCTCCCCTCAAACACAAAGGAGGATGGGGTAAGGGGCATGGAATGTTATAGGGGGGAAGTCTGGAACACTAAGAAAGCCTCATTTCCAAAATTCAGGTGAACAAGTCCTTCTAACCTTACCTACCCTCACTAGAAGCCTTCACCAAATAATAAGCAATTGCAATCTGCTCCTCAGAGAGGAAGAAAACCATTCTCCCTGCAGGCATGCAAACAGACGGGGCTTGTTTATAGCTGAGAGCAGAATGGGAAAACTGGGAAAACACACACACACAAACCCCAAAACCCTTCAGGCAATCCAGGCTTCACTCTAAGCACAAAGCAGGAGCAACCTACCATTGGCCAAATTTGAAGACTGGTGAGCTGAAGTTAACTGACATAATAGTAACAACAAAAACATCCAGCTCAAATACGAACAACTACTAAAGCCCGACAGAATAAGTAATGTGCCCATTGTCAGGTGTGTGTAACTCTGTCTCTTCTGGTCTTTTATATACAGTATCTGTTAATTCAATGAAAGTATGATATACCAAAAAGAAAAGAAAAAAAGACCCATTATCCAGTGAGAAGGCAGTTAACAGAATCAGATTCAGACCCCAAAATGACCCAGGTGTTGGAATTGTCAAACAGGGACTTTAAAATAACTGTGATTAATGTGTTACAGGCTTTAGTGGAAAAGGTAGACATCATACATTCACAAATGGAAAATTTCAGTAGAATGATGGAAACAATAAAAAGAACCAAGTAGAAATTCTTGAAACTAAAAATGTATGTACTAGAGATGAAGAATTCCTTCCCTAGGCTTATCAGCAAAGTAGACACAGCAAAGGAAAGAATCAGTAAACTTGAATATAGGTTGATGAAATGATTCAAAGTCAATCACAAAGACAAATAAAGAGTGGAGTAAACAGAATATATCTGAGAGCCATAGGGCAATAACAACTCATCTAACATGGGTGTACTTGGAGTCCAGAAGGACAAGAAATAGAAAACAGGACAGAAGAGTTATTTGAAAAAATTATTTTCAAAATTAACAAAAGATAACAAACCACACAGATCTAACAAGTTCAGAGAGCAGAAGAAGTATAAATACGAAGAAAAACTCACTGAGGCACATCATAGTCAAATGGCTGAAACCCAAAGATAAAGGGAATAAAGAAACAGAGACACAAAGATAGATAGTAGAACAGATGTCTTGTCAGAAATTAGGCAAGCAGAAGACAGTGGAGTCATATCTTTAAAGAACTGGAAGAAAAAAATAAGTCAAGTCAGAATTTTATATCTGGTAAAAATACCTTTCAGACAGAAATTTTTATTTACACAGAGAAATAAAGAGCATGGCAACAGGAAAAAATGTGGGTTGATAAGAAAAACATTTTTCTTAATTTTAACCTTTTTTTTTTAAGAAAGGGAGAGAGAGGAGGCGGAGGGGCAGAGGAGAGGGAGTAAGAGAATCTTAAGCAGGCTCCACAGCCAGTACAGAGCCTGATGCAGGGCTTGATCTCACAACCTTGAGATCATGGCCTGAGCCGAAATCAAGAGGTGGACGTTTAACTGACTGAGCTACCCAGGTGTGCCTAATTTTAACCTTTTCAAATGATGATGGTCTGACGTAGAAGTCCTTAAAAGGCATTGTACATTTTATAAAATATACTGAAGTAAAATGAATGGGAATAGTAGCACAAAGAACAAGAGAGAAAAATGGAAGAATTCTATGGGAAAGGTCTTATGCTAAACAGGAAGTACCATAGTAATATTTGAAAGCAAACTGTGGTAAGCTAAAAATGTGTAATGTAAACCCTACAGAACCAAAAAATAGTATAACTAATAAGCCAATAGGAGAGATAAAAAAGAATCATAAATAATAATTCAATAAATCCAAAGGAGGCCAGTAAGGGTCAGGGGTGGGGGGGACAAAGGAAAAAGAACATATGGGACAAGCAGAAAATGATTGGCAAGATGGCAGATTTAAATGCAGCAATATTTATAATTACAATGCAGCAATATTTATAATTACATTAATGGTCTGAACACTTCAGTGAAAAGACAAAGATTGTTAGATTGGGTGAAAAAAAGCAAGACGAAATTACATGAGTCTTGCATATTAAAGGAAATCCATTTTCAACATAAAGACATAGATTAAAAGTATGGAAATAATCCATGAAAATACTAATCCAAAATAGCTGTAGTGGCTATATTAATATCAGACTAATTAGACTTTTGAACAAGGAATATTACTGTTGAGAAAGAGGGGTATGCCATCATGATATATGGTTAATTCATCTAGAAGACAGTAATCATAAATATGTATGCATCTAATTATAAGAGTTCAAATTCACAAATAATAAATGATAGTATTATAGTTTTGTTAGTTGGTTTGTGCCAGTAACAAATGGTGGGACAAAGTTACTGCTCCCATAGTGCCCACCACCACCATCTTCCTGCTTCGCCAAGTTAAGTGATTGTTAATCGTCTTGAGGTAGCCATTATAAGGTCTACAGCTAAGGATTGGAATATTTCTGCTTCCAGTTAACATATGTCCTTGCATGCTTTTTCTTCTTTTTTCTCTTTTTTTAAGAGAGAATGGTGAGAAGGGGCAGAGAGAGAGAGAAGAATCCCAAACAGGCTATGCCCAACCCGACATGGGACTCGATCCCACGACCCTGAGATCATGACCTGAGCCGAAATCAGGAGTCAGTGGCCCAGCTGACTGAGCCACACAGGCAACCCCTAGCACACTTTTAAAAAGAGAAAATTCAGTGAGAATGAATGGAGAAAATTAAAGACACTAGAAGTGTCATAGAGAAATTAGAAAAAAAAAGAACCCTTTTTAAAATCTGAAGTTAGATCCCATTTCATGATATTGTGCTCTGAATCAAGAACATTCGCTTATTAATTAGACTTAAACTTTTACCAAAAGATTTTGAAGTGAAGAGATTAATCGGTTAAGCAAACATGATTCTACAAACATCACTTTAACTGGTGGCTATGTTTTCTGTGTAGACTCATTTTTCACACTTTGTTCATTCAATTATTTCACTTTTGACAGGTAGCAGGGGAATGAAGTCAAGAGCTACTCATCTGAATTCAATCAATAAGGAAAAGTGTTTGAAATAGGGGAAGGGGGTGAATGACAATTTCGTTCTGAAGAGAACATTGTTATTTATTAACAACACATAATTTAATCACAGATTTTTTTTTCTGTTACCTGCAAATCTCACTTCACTAGCTCACTGAATTTCTCCCAAAACTGGTATGAGGCTTTTAATGATGATCTGAAACACATTTGGCCCATCTAGCACCATACGTATGGAATAAAACTTTAATGTTCTACCTTAGAAGATGAAATAATATCAGGATAATTTATGCAGTGTTTTCTCCTTGGGAAAAATAATGAAATACAGGTCTAATAAAATAAAATATTAATACAACACGTAAGAGTTTGGTTGTCCGTTCCAACAGTGCTTGTCAGGATATTTATATGCCTCCTTAAATCCCCCGAATTTTAAATACCTTGTGATTTCACTTTTGTGCCAAATACAAAATATTCTCTGAACCCAACCCTGTCTGCATAACTTGATGTATATCCCTTTGTGCAAGGCGCTTACAAGAAAGATTTTAAGGTTCATTGTTGAAAATCTGACCGATATTTCATCCACAAAAGGTAGAAAGTGAGTCCATTTTAAGTAATAAGTCATGATCATTATCCAGCTGAGTTCCATGAAGGCAGAGTGTTGTTTTGTTTATTGTTTTATTGTCATAAAATATTGTCCAGCACTGTTGGAATGGACAACCAAATTCTTAAGTGTTATATTAATATTCTATTTTCTTAGACCTTGTGTTTCATTATTTTCTCCCAAGGAGAAAACATTGCATAAATTATCCTCATATTATTTAACACCTGGAATGATGCCTGACATGTAACCAGCATTCAGCAAATACTGCTGAGCCGTGAACTGGGAAAGACCCAGCAGCAAGTCTCCTCCTCATCCTCTCCCTCGTCCTCCCCTTTTCCTGTCCCCTCCTGCTCTGGGACCTCCTTCTCTCGGTTTTCCTTCCCAGTCCAGCATCTGTCATCAACACCTCCTAGAGATTTTCTATTCTATGACTAGAACCACTCTCAGGAATCCCTTGTCCACGACTTTGAAAATAAATTTAAAAACCTGCCATTACTCCAGTGTATCCTCTTTCTCCCCATGTCTGCATTGCCAAATGTACTGAAAGTGGTTTACACTCAGTTCCAACACTGCCTTACCACCTGCTCATTTGTTCATTCATTTCACAAATATTGGAGTGCTATCATTTGCCAGGCCAGACACTGGGGACCCAGCTGTGAGCAAACATCGACATGGTCCCTGCCCTCATGGTGTCCACCAGCTCCTTAAGTCTGACTTCCCGCCACAATTCTGCAGAAATTACCACGTTGAAAGTCACCCACACTCTCCTCAGTCTTCATTCCCTTCTCTATTACCCTTCTAAACAACCAGTCCCTTTTCTCTCTGCCTTCTGTGACTATATTCCCCTTCCACACCCAGCAAACCCCTCTCCTAGTCTTTCATCTCAATAAAGAGCTTCCCCTCATCCACCCTGTTGTTCAAGCCAGAAGCTTAGGAATCCTGGCTTCTCTGTCTCCCCCTCATCCCACTGTGAGCAGGTCCTGTTGACTATGTATCCAAAATACACCCCAAACTGTCCATAGCCTTTCATTGCCATGATTTCTGCCTCAGTTCAAGATTCTCCCACCTCTTACTTGACAGTTTAGCAGCCTCCTAACTGGGTTCCCTGCTTCACTCCAGCCCCTTAAAGCCAATCTGTCACATGGCAGTCAGAGTGATCTTTAAAGCAAATGCAATCATGTCACCATACTGCTTACAAGCTTGTAAACTACAAACTCCAAAGTCTCCTCATTTCACTGAGAATAAAACCCAAACGTGCTTTCACAGCCAACATGGTCCTCCATTTGCTGGGCCCTGCCCACCCCATGACCTCACCCCTTCTGCTCCCCACTTGCTTAATGCTCTCAAGCCTGGGACACTCTGACAGGTCCTTGCAAGGCTGCTCCCCACCTCACTCAGGTCTCAGCTCACCTGCTCAGGGAGGCCTGCCCTGGCCAGCCATGCTGACCCATCACGCTCCACCCCATCGTTTCCCTCTCTCCTTGGCACTGACCTAGCTCCTTCATTGTTGTTTATTTAGTGTCCATTTTCTCTGCTGGAAGGAAGGCTACACAGGGTAAGGACCTTGTCTTGCTTATTCACCAGGACATCCCTGGTGCCTGGACCATGACAGCCACATGGTAGATGCACAAGAAATAACGAATGAATCTTTGAAGAATGGAGGAAAGTAAAGGAAGGAATGATTAGGAGCAAAGGTCTTGAAAAGAGAGTTTTTAGAGACTGAACAAAAGCTGTAAGTTGAACCAGTAAAGTATCAACGCTGTAGATAAAACTTCCTTATTTATTAAAAATCTTACTTGCCCATTACAGGCAGTCTAATTTAGTGAGCACCTGCGTTTATAAATCTCTGTCAATCTTTATAGCTGGGTCAAAGAAGACAACAAAATTTTAAAGGCTCTGGAAAAGCCCATGCTCTAAAAGCATATCCCTGCCTCTTTAAACCATTTCCGAGAGACAGAACCCCCTGGGCTTTCTTTCCTATTTGTGTTGTAATAAGTTCCTGTCACACACAAAGAACAGGGAGAGGGAACAAGGGGAAGAGGAAGGGAAAACCCAAGGGTACCACTCTCTCATGCCTGGGGCTCTTCCACCAGAGAAGCAGCAAAATATTTGCTCTTCTTCTTTTTTTTTTTTTAAGATTTTATTTATTTATTTGAGAGAGAGAGTATGAGAGACAGAGAGGATGAGAGGGAGGAGGGTCAGAGGGAGAAGCAGACTCCCTGCCGAGCAGGGAGCCCGATGCGGGACTCGATCCTGGGACTCCAGGATCATGACCTGAGCCAAAGGCAGTCGCTTAACCAACTGAGCCACCCAGGCGCCCTATTTGCTCTTCTTTTTTTTTTTTTTTAGATTTTATTTATTTGAGAGAGAGAGACAGAGATAGTGAGATAGAGAGCACAAGTGGGGAGGAGAGGGAGAAGCGGGCTCCCCACAGAGCAGGGAGCCGGATGCGGGACTCGATCCCAGGACCCTGGGATCATGACCTGAGCTGAAGGCAGACGCTTAACCGACTGAGCCACCCAGGCACCCATCTATTTGCTCTTCTTAATTGAAGCTTCACAGACCCACACCTCCTGCTTCCAAATGACAGCAGACAGTAGGCCTTCCCTGCTTCCTCCTCTAGCTACTTTTTAAAATCCGCTGTAACCTAAGGCAGAAACGGAGGGAAAGAAGGAAGGAGGGAGGGAGGGAAAAGATGAGAGGTGGGGAGGTCACAAAGAACCATCACAGTAGTTTATTTCGCCAGTCATTCCACCCAGCACTGGGGGACGCTGAACACTGGGAGCTGACATGGTGGAGGAGCCCAGCCAGGTCCCCCAGCCCAGCTTCTGGGGACACAAGGAATTGATGAGCAAGGTCTGGTGGTGAAGGAGAGTGCCAGACGTTTCAAATCTTTTTGTGAGGGAACCACTGCTTCTGATTCTCAAAGAGGGTGCACTGGCAGTGAGGAGGCCTGGGGGTTCCCAGGCTGGTGTGGGTGGGGCTGATGGAGGGCCCCATCAGCCACCATTACACATGGAATGGGAGGAAAACAAAGTCAAATGGAGAGACAAAGCTTGCAAGAAGGAATAGCAGCCCACTGCCCCACCCGCTAGTCCTGCCCTGGAAGCAACCATTCTCATCTTTTAGCTCTTTTTTTAAAATTAAAAAAAAAAATTTTTTTGTTGAGATATAATTGATATATAACATTATATTAGTTTTAGGTGTACAACATAATGATTTGATAATTGTATAGACTGTGAAATGACAACCACAAGTCTAGTTAATGTCTGTCACCAAACATGGTTAGAAATTTTTTTTCATGTGATGAGAACTTTTAAGAGTTATTCTCTTAGCAATTTTGAAATATGCAATACAGTACTATTATCTATGGCCACCATACTATACATTACATCCTGTGACTTATTTTACAGCTGGAAGTTTGTACGTTCTGACCCCCTTCTCACATTTTACCCACCTTCCACCCCACCCCTCTGGCAGTCACCAATCTGTTCTCTGTATCCATGAGTTTGGATTTTATTCATTTATTTGTCTTTTAGATTCCACATAGAAGTGAGGTCATATGATACTTGTCATTCTCTGAGATATTTCACTTAACATAATGCCCTCAAGCTCCATCCATGTTGTCCCAAATGGCTGGATTTCCTTCCTTTTTATAGCTGAGTAATATCCCATTATCTATCTATTATCTACCTATCTATCATCTATCTATCTATCTATCTATCTATCTATCATCTATCACCTGTCTCACATTTTCTTTATGCATTTATCCATTGGACACTGAAGTTGTTTCTATGTCTTGGCTCTTGTAAACAATGCTACAATGAATATTGAAATGCGTATATCTTTCTGAATTAGCATTTTCATTTCTTTTGGAAAAATGCCCAGAAGTGGAATTGTGGATTATATGATAGTTTTATTTTCAATTTTTGAGAAACCTCCATATTGCTTTTTTTTTAGGTATTTGCATCCATGTTTCTAAATAGGACTATTATATGACAATTTCCTGATTTAAAATTCTATATATTATCATATTTACTTCCTACTATTAAGCACAAGACTAAATACCTCCTTTTTTTTTATTTTAAAGATTTTATTTATTTATTTGACAGAGAGAGACATAGCAAGAGAGGAAACACAAGCAGGGGGAGTGGGAGAGGGAGAAGCAGGCTTCCCACCAAGCAGGGAGCCCGATGCGGGGCTCGATCCCAGGACCCTGGGATCATGACCTGAGCCAAAGGCAGACGCTTAAGGACTGAGCCACCCAGGCACCCCGACTAAATACCTCCTAAATGGACACCACCACCACCGCCGCCGCCACGGCCGCCACCATCACCACTGCTGCCACCACCACCGCCGCCACCACCACCACCATCACCACCGCCATCACCACCGCCGCCACCTCCACCATCGCCACCGCCAACATCACCACCGTCGCCACCGCCACCACCGCCACTGCCACCGCCACCGCCGCCGCCACCACCACCACCACCACTACCACAACTACCACTCTCACCCATGCACACACATACATGCACACATACACACACATTTCTTCCCATACTTTAAATTATCTTACAATCATTGCTTCAATCAGTATTTAGTATTAAATTATTATAGCCATGTAAATATTGTTTACAGCAGAACCACACACTGAACTATGAATACATTTCTTGCTTGAACTAATCTAAGAATCAACTTCATACCCATCAGATTAACAAAAGTTAACAACTCTGACGCTACTGAGTTTTGGTGAGGTTGTGGACAGAGTGGCCTTACTGCTGGTGTGTCTGTGAATTGCCACATCCATTCAAAAGAGTATTTTCTCCGAATATGGTACACGGGGCCTGGGTTTTCCATGTATCTCCACTTCTAAGTGCATGCTATAGAGAAACTCATCTGCATGCACATGGATACTGTGCACCATGATAGCATAGTTTGTAATAGCAAAAATGTGGAAAAAAACCCTAAATAACTCATAGAAGAATGGAAAACAAATTGTGGACAGGAAACATTAAACAACAGCTACAATTGATGAATTTTGTCTATGTATATCAACATGGGTAAACCTCATAGATCTGTGGATTTGGAAAAAAATAAGTTACACAATGATAAATATACTGATAATATTTTTTCAAAGTTTGAAACTGAGTCAAACAATGCCACTTGTTACTTACAGTTATATACTTAAAAAGTAAGAGTAATAAAATATGCATGGGAGTGATAAACAGCAAATTCAGGATCATGGTTATTACCAGCAAAGGAGGCAACTGATGCAGAAAGTAGTAGAAGAGATTTAAAATGTATCTATAATTTTTTAAAAAATGAGATCAGTATGTTTCGGTGTCAAGACTTGATAGGGCTGGGTGGTGGGAACACAGGTGTTTGCTGTGTTTTTCTTCAAACTTTGTGTTAGGCATTATATCATAATTTTAAAGATTTTATATTTTTTTATTGGAGTATAATTGACATATAAAATTATATTAGCTTCGGACATACAACCTAATGATTGCATACTTATATATATGCAAAATAATCACGACAGTCTAATTAACATCCATCACCATACATAATTACAAAAAAATTTCTCTTGTGATAAGAACTTTTAAGATCTACTCTCGGGCGCCTGGGTGGCTCAGTTGGTTAAGCGACTGCCTTCGGCTCAGGTCATGATCCCAGGGTCCTGGGATCGAGCCCCACATCGGGCTCTCTGCTCAGCCGGGAGCCTGCTTCTTCCTCTCCCACTCCCCCTGCTTGTGTTCCTGCTCTCGCTGTCTCTGTCTCTGTCAAATAAGTAAATAAAATCTTTAAAAAAAAAAAAAAAAAGATCTACTCTCTTAGCAACTTTCAAATATACAATACAGTATTACTAACTATAACCACGATGCTGCACATTACATCCTGTATCTATTTGGTAACTAGAAGCTTATATCTTTTGACCCCCTTCACGGATTTTGTCCACCCCCCACTTCCTGCCTTTGACAACCACCAATTTCTTCTCTGTATCTGTGAGCTTGGAAGTTTTTTTCCTACTTTGTATTAGGTATTACATGATAGCTTTTTAAAAAGAATGAACTTTCATTAAAAATGTCTTCAAAAGATGTCTGGTAAAGAAATCCCACTTCATTCTTGCAGCCTGGATTTAATTTAGGAATAAATTTTATTGGTTGAAGTGCATCTAGCATTTGTTTTTACTTTTGTTTTATTTTCCTATGGGCTGAATCATAAAACTGAAGGTGTCAGAAATTGTCCAGTGATGGGGCACTTTTTCCAGAATCAGCAGATAAATTGGGGGGGGGTAGACACTAAGATTTGGTGTAAATTTGCATGTACGTATCTGCATCATTCTAGAAGAGGGTCTACTGCTTACATTAGATTCCCAAAGGAGAATCTCCGCTGTGAAACGAACCACCCCCGAATCTAGTGGAATAAAACACCAACCACTTTATTAGGCTCCCAGTACTGAGTCAGGAATTCAGGCAGGACACAGAGGGAATGACTTGTGTCTGTCCCACGATGATCGGAACGTCACCTGGAGTGGCTCGAATAGCTGTGCATGCTCTTCATGCCTAGGGTTTTGGTTCTGGCTGTCAACTTGTTTCCTCAACGTTTCTCCTTGCTGAATCTGTGGGCCTGGAATGACCAACATGGTTTCTTCACTCTCTCTGAGTGCCTGGGCTGTGAAGACTATAACAGCTAAGGCAGGCTGGGGGTTTCTCTCACTCTCTCTCTCTCTCAACATAGCCCTTCCACAGTATGGCAGTCTCGGGGTGGTTGGACTTCTTACCTGGTGTTTGGCTTCCCTCAGAATGAGCATTCCAAGAGGCAGGAAGTAGTAGCTGCCAGTCTCCCATGGAATGGAAATGAAACAGTGAAACTTCTGTCATTTTCTGTTCATCGAAGCAGTCATAGAGCCTGTCTAGATTCACTCTCTATGAGATGACTATCTCAAAGGTTTGCCACCTTTCATCTGCCATGCCCTAAGCCCATGACCCCCCAAACACTAAAAGCTTGATCGAACATAACCATTTCATGGTACAGATGTGCTAGGAAGTCTCCTGACTCTTGTCCTGCGTACCTTCCACGGGAGGTAGGGATGCACACAGAGTAGTGACATGGTCTACAGGGTCATAAAAACTTGGGTCCCTGGCTGTATCCCTCGTTAGCTGGTTCACTTTGGGCCAGTTACTCTGTAAGCCTTAGTTTCTCCCTCTGTAAATTGAAAATAGGACAGCCCTTGTCTTACAGGGTTGTTGTGAGACTTGGATGGTACGTGGTCAGCACTCCAGAAACATGAGCTGTTAGTGGCCAGTCTCCCTGTTAGATACTTTCATGGCATTCTGAACTTTCCCTTTATAGCACTTAGCACAATTATAATCCACTGTACTGTAACTACCATGTGACATCTGCCTCCTCCATCAGACTACAAGCTCGTTGAAAGCAGGAATTGTATCTACCTATATTTGGCTTTATCCCTAATATCCAGTAAAGTGCCAGACACACAGGAAGATTTTATTTATTTATTTGACAGAGAGAGAGAGTGAGAGAGCACACACACAGGGAGGGGCAGAGGGAGAGAGAGAAGCAGGCTTCCCGCTGAGCAGGGAGCCCGATGCGGGGCTCGATCCCAGGACTCTGGGATCATGACCTGAGCCAAAGGCAGACGCTTAACCAACTGAGCCACCCAGGTGCCCCCACACAGGGTACATATTGAATGAATGAATGAATGCTTCCACTGGGTCACAGGACTGTCCGGAGCTTTCCTGGTGTAATCTGCAACCTGTCCACATATGTGGAGTGCAGGGAGAGACTGAAGAGGCAGGCCACTCTAGGCTGGTAGGTGGCGGTTTTAATAATAGCAAAGGGAACTTACATTGAGGCTTGTTTTAGGCCAGCAGCAAGACAAATGGATCCCCATGCCCACCCTCCAAATCTTCAAAGTTTATAAAGAGGCCCTAACTGGGCTCAGTCATGTACACCATGCAGGTGTTTTCAACATCACATCCCCAGCGCAAGGTGATGTCCTTGGAGCAGGCTCTGGGAGATGGAAAGCAAGTGGAACCCACATTCCAAGGATGGGGGAGGGAATGAGGAGCCTCTGAGTGCCTGGGGCCAGCTCATGGGCTAATCAGCAGTCACATCTTTTTTTTTTTTTTAAAGATTTTATTTATTTATTTGAGAGAGACAGAGGCAGAGGGAGAAGCAGGCTCCCCGCGGAGCGGGGAGCCCGATGCGGGACTCGATCCCAGGACCCTGGGATCATGACCTGAGCCGAAGGCAGACGCTTAACCGACTGAGCCACCCAGGCGTCCCAGTAGTCACATCTTTTTAATGACGTTCCCCAACATCCATGTATGCAGAGTTGCTGGGTATAAGCATTAAATGTTTTGAAAGACACAGAATTTGAAACAATGAGTTACAGGCTTTCTGAACCAGATACCAGCAGTATTATTCCTTCCATAAAACTTGTGCTAGTTCATTATGAAGAAGGTCAAGAAGGATTATTCAGGAGAACAAAAGAGACAGTCATCCCCTTTGAGAAAGGCCTGGCTCACCAGTGACGGGATGAAGAGGAGAGAAAGGAGTGTAGGAGAGTTCTGAGGCCGGAGGACATGAGACTTCAGTGGGGACAATTTTAACGGGGACATTAAAATAGCTCTGTCCCGACCAAATGAGAGCACATCTGTAGTCAGCTGTCGCATCCTTCTGCTGTCAGAGAGGCAAAGCAGAAGGAAATTTAGGAGGCAGAGACAAGGTGGATACAGGAAAGGAGTGGAAACGAGAGGGCTTTAGGGGTGGGTCTCTGCAAAGTAAGGCAGACGATGCAATTACTTGCATTGGTGGGGACTAAAGAGAGCAAAGTATTCTCATACAGGATAAGGAGAGGTCCTCTGACTCATGGCTCTCAGGCACTATTGGGCCTTTGCAGTCAAATGCATGCTTGGCATGAGCTTGGGTCAAAGTGCTAATGGGGCTCCTTGCCTCTGTTTCCCTCCCTGAGATTTACAGGGAACTGGCAGACCACCAGGCTATTCAACGGTCTCCAAGGATCACAGGCCCCAGCAGGAGGTGATCAGCATGTAATGACTCTTCCCGGCTTTTTGCCACTTAATAGCACATCTGTCTTCTTCATGACAAGGGGGAATAAAGACAGGATTTTTTTTTAAGTTTTTTTTTTTTTTCCAGATAAAATTGTTCATCTAACAAGGCAGGAGAATAAACCAACTGCAAAAAAGAAAAAGTTCAAAAGAGATAAGACCTTATAATTACTGCCATTAAAAACTTAAAAGTCTGCATGTCACATGGCTGCTATTTATAGAATTAATAGAGGAAGAAAATTGCAGTATGTGCTCAAACTTCTAATATGCCTTAGCCATTCTCATCATTAATAACCTACAGGTAAAAATGCATATGCTTAATTTTTAAAAATGAAAATAGGCTGCTAAATAAAGTTCTTATTTGAATATAACATGTGACTAAAAAGTATCAACTGATCTTCCCGTGTAGTTTGTGGCATTCTAATAGGCTTAATTACTGATGTCATTAGTTCTAACAGGCTTAATGACTGGTGTCTTTGATAATTACTGTTTGCCTCATTGCCTTCTTGTCACACCAGAAGTACCTGCCCAGGGGCTCCACACGGGGAAGGAGTAGGAGGGTCTAAGAAGGCTATAAGGAAAGTATAGGTCGGATGATGCACTGGAATAGGGTGCAGCATCTGGGGATGAGGAAAATGAGCTCAGGGCAAAGTGTGTGGCTTCTCGTTGGTAGATCTTCAGCCACGAGACAGATCCATGTGATTATGGCATGTGACAAACATAAGAGCTTTCCTTCTGTGATCACTTGCCTGAAGCCAAATCACACGGGATACATGATAGAGCTTTAAAAGACATAATTACACCTAATTCTCATACTGAATTAGGGGCCACCCAGGCACCCAGTTTATTACTATATATTTTTCAAAGATTTTATTTATTTATTTGAGAGAGAGAGAGACAGAGATAGCGAGGGAGAGCATGAGCAGGGAGGAGAGGGAGAAGCAGGCTCCCTGCTGAGCAGAGAGTTGACGTGGGGCTCCATCCCAGGACCCTGGAATCATGACCTGAGCTGAAGGCAGGCGCTTAACCGATTGAGCCACCCAGGCGCCCCTATTACTATATTTTTAATGAAAATTTGAAATCCAGTGTTTTAAGAAAATGTCTCTGTACATTCCTCACGCTACTTGATATAAAAATAGGAAAATAGGGGCGCCTGGGTGGCTCAGTCAGTTAAGCATCAGACTCTTGATTTTGGCTCAGGTCATGATCTCAGGATTGTGAGATTGAGTCCTACATCAGCCTGTGTTCAGTTCAGAGTCTGAGATTCTCTCTCTCCCTCTCTCTCTGCCACTCTTCCTGCTTGTGTGCTTTCTCTCTCTCTCAAATAAATAAATAAAATCTTTCAAAAAATAGGAAAATAAGGATTTCTCTTGCTTTGGAATGGGGAAAAGAGGTCATAAACCAAACACACCCAAACACCGTGATGTCTGTCTCTTTCACTAGTATGCATAGGTCCCCAGAAATGAACTGAGCATGAGAGGATGTAAGGAGCCATGGGTTGGAAACACTCCTCAACACGACACTGGCCCACACTTCTAAAAATCAAGTTTAAGATTCTTTTAATTTAAGAAGAAATGCGGATTACAATTTGTAAATCTAAGGTCTATTAGCAATTTAACTCTATTCTAACCATTAAGTAGATAAGCAAAGACTTAACTTCAAGAGTGTACATCATGAATTATTTAAAATCTCTAAGTTGAAGTAGTTGGATATCAGCAATAGGGCATTGGATAAATAAATAAGAATACATGTTTATCAATAAACCCTACACAGTTGTTTCAAAATGATGTAGGTATATAATTTTTAGCGACATGGGAAGTTGCTCAAAATAAATTTTTAAGTGAATAAGCCGATTTCTAAACAGTATTTACACCATGAGAGCATGGTCTTTACTGTCAGGCTCCCAGTGTTCAAATCATGATTCTGGCATTTACTAGCTGTTTATGCTAAGCAAGTTACTTTACCTCTCTGTGCCTCAATTCTACCATATGTAAAATAGATTAAACAACAGAAACTATCTAATAAGGTTGTTTGGGGTTTAACTAAGCCAATGCATCTAACATGATTAGAACATATTAAGTGCTCAATAATTATAAGTAATTATCATCACTATAATTATTTTAGTAAAAATGTGTATGTTCATAGAAAAAGTAAAGGGGTGCCTGGGTGGCTTAGTTGGTTAAGCATCTGCCTTTGGCTCGGGTCATGATTCCCAGGGTCCTGGGATTGAGCTCCACATTGGGCTCCCTGCTCAACAGGGAGTCTGCTTCTCCCTCTCCCTCTGCCGCTCCCCCCTGCTCTGCTCCCTCTCTGTTAAATAAAAAAAATCTTTTAAAAAAAGAAAGAAAAAGTCTGTAAATACACATATTAAAATATTAACAGCAGTTCTCTTTGGCTTTGAGACTAGAAATAATTTTATTTTGGGGTGATTTATCTTCATTTTCTATATTTTTCAGTATATTTATTAGCTTGGTAAAATGTATACTTCTAGGTGTATTTTTAAAAAGATTTTAAAAAATTTCTTCAAGGCTGCAAAAATTTCTTTTACCTTTAGATTTTTTTCCATATAAGGAAGTGGGGCTGTTCCCTTCAGCTGGGGCCACACTCATCTGTTCCTCCTGTTTGGAGTGAAGGCCAATAGTTCTGTAGTTATGACATTGTACCCTTGTTCTTTTTACCTGCTACAATTTCATATATCCCTGAAGTTATATTCATAATACTGGGTAGGTATGCGTTTTTCTAGGGAGATATTCCATAGTTTCAATAAAAAAGTTAAAGATCAGCTCATTTAGAAATGATTTCAGTTTTAAAAGTGAGAATGATACACAGAATAGACACTTACAATGACATGGCTTGTTACTGAACAGATCTGGATACCTTGGGCCTCATGGTACACCTAGAGTATAATAACCACCTGCTGGAAAAATCTGAAAGGGTTACAGAATTCCTGATTACTTACATAACTTACAACCTACAGAAATTTAAACACCCTGAACTGTATTCTACCAAATCAATCTAAATAGAATAGAACAGAGATCTTGTTGACCACTCCATTTCCATCCCCATGGGAATATTCAGAACTAATTATGGTGGATTTGTAATTTGGTGACGATACATGCTAATTCTAAACACTTGATGTACCACCACTTATAACCTGTAGATTTTTAACATCTCAGACTGTAGTATAACAAATCCATTTAATTGGAATAGAAAAGAGGGCTTGTTGTCCACTCCATTTTGGTTCCTACTGAAATAAATGGAGGTAATCATGGTCCCACCAAAGGCTAAAAAAATGAAATGCTGGGTAAGATCTGCTCTGAAGTGAGACTTAACCCCAGACTAGGCCATGGTGTGAATAACCCACTGTATGGCCCACCCAGAGAAGATACAGAAAGGAGAGTGGGCTGTGTGACTGGGAGGAGCGACTACAACCTCCCTGTCCCCTATCAGGAAGGCCCATGTGTGATGGGATGGCTCCAGAAATCAGAAAAGCCCTGGAGAGAAAGGTACAATCCAAGGTCCTTTTTCTCAGAGAAGAGAATTTAGGCTCAGTTCCTTCATGGCAGCCAAATCAAGACTGTTTTATACTTCAGGCTAAGTCTGCCAGACTAACTAAACATTTCTCTTGAAATCTGGTGATGATGAGGGGAAGCAGGCACTCTCCAAGGCTCCAAGTGTGTGGTAAAAGGCTCAGCATAGAGAAGATTAAAGATGGAAATAAGAGCAAATTCTTTGAAGGTAGGGTCTTTATCATAGTTTTATCTATATACTCAGTGCCTAGCACTGTGCTTGGCTCATAGTATGCACTCAGTAAATATTGGCATGAGGACATGGAAGAATGAATGAATGAATGAATGAAATACTGAAGGAATATATTTGTTCTAAGTCCCAAAGGGGAAGTTTTTTCTTTGGAGTTACTGAGACCATTGTCTATTCAGATGTGGCAAATGGGCTGCCTTGGGGTCAGGTCTAGTCTGTGAACTTATTTTGATTAGCCATTATGTTTAATATGCCAACATGTAAAAGTCAGATTTTACATTTAAAAAATCTTATTTCTGGTTTCTCTGGTCATATCAGAAGAACTAGCTACACTGGGCCAGCTGCATAGTTTATTTGGACACTAATTTAGATTAGGCAAGTGTTCCTGATTTGCCATAGTCCCTGTAAATCCTTTTGTGTTTCCAACTGAAAGCTGTCATTTATCATTATTCATGTGTTACTGTTCTTCTTACAGTAAAGAGAACAGTGGAATATTTTAAGGGTCTATATTACTATTAAACACAATAAATCAAAACACAGGCCAAAATGACTGTCTCAAGAAGAAGAATAGAAGGAGGCATATTTCCTCTGAAAGAGGAAAGTATTTTCATGTGTTCAATATGCAAAGTATTACTGAATATATAAACCAATACTAAGCTCACTTCACTCAATTAGTACACCACCCTGACCCTTGGGGTATTCATACTCAATATACTTGTAACCAAGAGGCAATTCAGCTTGGTCAAAGGAAGAATTGATATTTTAAAACTGGGACAGGTGCTTCAATAACCAAGAACATCCAGGCACAATCTCAGTGACCACCCACCTGAAATACCATAAAAAAAGGCAAAATATCTCAGGTCCCATATCACCCTCAATTCACCCCCATTATAGGACCTAACCAGTTTTTAAAACTTCTTAACCGTGTCTTTTGATAGATCATGAGTAATTTTTTTATACTTTGTTTTGTTTGTCATTGTATCCTCCATACTCAGCACAGAGTAGGTTCCAAATAAAAGTTTACTGAATGGATGAATGAATGAATGATTATTGTATTGAGTTGAACATTGGAAATGATTGTTTCTCAGCTCTACGGATCTCTAACTCTATTTGCTTTAGTCTTTGTTTCTCATTTAAACATAGGCCAGGTAGTTGGACGAAAACATTTCCCCCCCCTGACAGTCTTGATAGCAATCCCTCACAGACTGAGAGCCTTCCAGATTGTGGCAAATATGAATGCAAATAACCTTTGCTTCATGTAAAGTTCCATCCACTTTCTTGGAAAACAGCCCAGAAAAGAGGGGCAGTAGTGAGCTCACTGATACCAGAGGGCACCATTCCCAGGAGAGGGGGCCCTTTCCCAGAAAAGGTCTCAGGAGCACACAGTCTGGAAGGCAAGGGAAGTCATGGGAACAGAGGACAAAGGGAAAGGGGAGAAGAGACCGGTAGTGTCTCCACATTCTCAGAAACCTGGTGCGTTAGGTAAGGTAGATCTTTCCCTTTTAATTCTCTTTGAAAAATAGCTCAAGTTAAAATAAAAAGAAGAGTGTAAACCCGGAAGAGAAATCTATGTCAGGGAATATAGAAGCAGCCATGCCCAAGGGGATGAGAGAAGAACAAAGTGGTTTCTTACAGATCCCTTTGCGTGATAAAGGCTAAGAACACTCTCCCCGGAGGAATACGTGTGTGCTCACATGAACAACATTTTGCTTGTATTTTCAAGGAATTCAAAGATTACCTCTCTCCCAGGCCAAACCACAGAGCCCAAGTTAAGAAACCTTGCTTGAAATGCTCCAAATGTCTCTTCACTTTAATTAATGTTCCACACCATCCTGATGTTCCCAAGGGTAACACTCCCTTAATTTTAATTCCACAATGTGGAGGATTTGTAAAAGTCCCACCCCTATCCTCATCTGCTTTATGGACAGTAACAAACCCCCAGTGGCCAAGGAGATCCTCCTCTGCCCCTCCCTCCTCACCATTTTGTGGTCTTCACCAAGCCTCCCAGGAAAACTTCCTTCTTGTGAAGGGGGGAGCTCAACACAGCATTAAGTCAGCTTTCCCTCAGAAGCCTACCCAGAATAAATAACATGCTTCAGTAACACTGCATCTCACTCACTTCTATTTATTTAAAATCACTTGGAGACTATTTCTGAAGGGCCAATACACTGTAAACACTGCAGATAGCTACCCTTCTAGAACAGGAACTGTGCACATAAACATAGCTCCCCAGAGGCTTCCAGTAAATCTCCATCAACATACGGGTAGGACATAATGTGTCCTTGTCTCCCTGAGGAATTTCTAATGATCCCAATCAATAGGGAAGTCTCCTTTCCATCACAGAGAAGAGAGCATAAATAAAGTGAGTAGAGGTTTAATGCCTTTGTGGATAATTAGAGAATCTCTGTTCAGGCTGAGGGAGAGAAAGTAGCTTAAGGTGGGAATCAAGCCCGTCTAAACCAGATGCAGGCAAGGGTGTTCCTGGGAAGCTGTGATACAAGATCCAGGGGTGGACAGTCCCAAGGGAGAGTCAGCTCGTTCACTGTTGTCCGGGTGTTATGTTATGATATACCTGTTATGTCATTCATCCATTCATTTCAAGAAACACGCCCTGTATGTTTTTCATTTCCTTCAATGCTTTTCTAAGTCGTTGCCCATTCTGTCCATGGTCTGGAAGAAGTAGGCCAATAGATTCTTATTACCACTTATTTATATATTTGTTTATTCTTTGTCTCCTCCTACTAGAATATAAGCTCCCCATGGGTAGAATCTTCATTTGTGATAATGTAGAAAAAAATTCAAGCTTTTGGAGTGTCTCAGTTCATTATAATGAATATCATTATTCCATGGTTTACAGTATGAGTTGAAAAATACGGCCATAATAGCTGATAAAAGAATCCTGATTAACAAAATGCCACCAAAAACTAAAACCACAACCCTGCCAAACAAACAAAAAACCCAAAATGGCCCAGAGTGGTTACAGTAGGAGCTTCACCATTTAAAGAATACCAACTTGGAAAAAGATCTGTATAAAATGCTTCTTTTCTGAAGGCGTGCAGGTCCCTCGGTGCCTATTCAGCAGTTCCCTACTGAAGACTGGAGCGCCCAGCCGGCCACTGGAAACTGGTCTGCAGCTCCCACTGCTCAGGCCACTGAATGGGTAGGAACAACCACTGAGTGGTCTTAAGCTGCTCTTCCACAAAGGCAAACAAAATGGAAATAGAAATGGAAAAGGTTGACGGAAAATAAACAGTTTGTAAAAGTAAACAAGAAAAAAAAATGCTTCTTTGATGTCTAATTTTTTAAGCCTGGAGCTGAAGTCTTTTGTGGGTAGGCAATCTCAGATCTCAACCTAATTTTTTGAAGAGCAATAAAAATGTTCATGAAAGCCTCTTGCTATTTTGAATGAAGAAGCCGCTTTTCAAAATTAAATCTCTTTCGGTTTTTAACTGTCAAAATAAAAAGATGAGCCCTGTGACTAAGTTACGAGAGGATAAATCTAGTTTTCAACTCCTACCTGTTCATGCACATTTCACATGCACACATGGGGCTTTAAAACACTCATTCACCTCTGTTTAAAAACAAAAAGGAAAGATAATTTCACTTTTTTGGGGGGATTAAAACCATAAAAACTATTTATTTCTTTTGTTTCTTTTTTGTTGTTGTTGTTGTTTTAAATTTAATTTAATTTTATTATATTATGTTAGTCACCATACAATACATCATTAGTTTTTGATGTAGTGTTCCATGATTCATTGTTTGCTTATAACACCCAGTGCTCCATGCAGTACGTGCCCCCCTTAATACCCATCACCAGGCTAACCCATCCCCCCACCCCCTCCCCTCTAGAACCCTGTTTCTCAGAGTCCATAGTCTCTCATGGTTCGTCTCCCCCTCCTATTTCCCCCCCTTCATTTTTCCCTTCCTTCTCCTAATGTCCTCCATGCTATTCCTTATGTTCCACAAATAAGTGAAACCATATGATAATTGACTTTCTCTACTTGACTTATTTCACTTAGCATAATCTCCAGTCCCATCCATGTTGATGTAAAAGCTGGGTATTCATCCTTTCTGATGGCTGAGTAGTTTCACTTTTGATAAAAGTGCATTATAAACCATTTCCCCTGGCTGATGCAGCCCATGAGGCCAATGGGATTTCAAAGGTAACTGTCCTCAGAGAGGCTGCCCAGCATGGTGATTAAGAGCACAGTCAGGAGCCAGGCTGTCAGGTGAGGGGCAATCCTGGCTCTGATGCTTCTTAGCTGCATCAGCTGCGCAAGTAACTTAACCTCTCTGTGCCTCAGTTTCCTTATCTGTAAAACTGTAGCAATAAAAATACCTAATTCTTGGGCTGTGAGGAGGTTGCAATGATCAAATATTTCAGACAGTAAATGCTACACAAATAAATGTTAGCTCTTACTATAACCAGTGGTTCCCAACTTTGAGTATCTAAGAATAACCTAGTGTGCTTGTTACAAAGCAGATATTCCCTGAGCTACCCTCCATAAATGTTAACTTAAGAAAGCTGGAGGAAGCCCAGGGATCTGTAGGGTTTAGGGCAGGATGCTGAGAGCTAACTGCCACACTTTCTAGCGAAACCCAGCTCTCTCCAGTAACTCAACATACATCTGCTTGCAATTTAAGCTAAAATCCGGTGAAGAAAAGCTGAAATATGCTCCTTTATGATCTGTTTCCAGGGTCTTAAATGAAGAGTTCTATGATACTTTCTGAGTGTTTCCACAGCCCAGTACCAAACCCAAACTCCTGTCTTCCTCTAAAGCTGCCAGTCTTTCTTCTCCCCATCTCGACATTCTCTCAGCTCAATTGCTCAGAAGTGCTTCCCATCGTCTTCTTAGATCATTCAACCAATACCAAAACATCTGGTTCTTGTTTTTCCTCCCAGGCGAGTCTCTCTGGCCCTTCATCACTTCAGTTGCTCTTCTTCTGCATTCCCTCCAGTACCAGAAACAAATCAGCAGATCATCACTTAATGTATCTAAAGTACCAAAGGCTGTGATTCGCAGGCACCAATGCAAACATATAGTGCACTTGGAAGTGAAAGCAGAGTTCACGGTTGTGATTCAAGTCTCATGCATGACATTCTCACACAGGGGGATGAAACACGGGGTAAGGGTAAGGGGGGCTGATCAAGAGGAGCCCCACACCCATGACCAAGTTCAGGAGTCGCTATTGTCACTGTTGTCACCTTAGTATTCAGAGTAACAACTGCACCAAAGGAAGGGTGTGGAAACAAAGATCCCCAACCACATGTGGAAGGTGGCATGTCCCAGAGGAAAACCCTCAGAACACGAAGTCAGTGAATATTAAAAAAATGAGATCATATCAATGCCAAATGTATTCTTTATAACTGGTTGCTAAGCAGTTAGTTTTAGCAGTAAACTAGTTGTCCTTTGAGGTGTGTGTTTGCTGGAGTCCTGATGGGCAGAGAGAGACATGCTAATTCCTAGGAGGACAGGGTATTTTCAGGTCTTTTATTCCATTTATTCTGACAGAAAACAGTATTTCATGGCTACCTTTTTTTTTTTTTTTTTTTGCCTGAAATAAAAGTGACCACTTTTCAGAAAAAGCTGGACACCAGCACAAATGGAAGGCAGTTTGCTGACAGAGGGGTGTGGAGAGAACACTTGTGGTTGTGCATTTGGCTTTAGGAAATATGATGACTAGAGCTTGCACATTTAGGAAGATCCCCGCTGCTCCCCCCCCCCGGCCCCCCCCCCCCACCGCCCCAGTTATTCTGCTACAATGTGCTGTCCCGAGGAGGAAGGTGTGAAAAGTGCTGAAGATCCTCGTCTTCCTCAGGCAGTTAGAGGCAGCAGGTTTTAGCTGAGAGACACAGTATTAGAAGTACTCTCAGAATCACAGCCAGCCAAATCCTTGGGATGTGTCCAGGGAACTCCTAGGATGCCTCAACTTTTCTTTTGCAGCAAGGGAGAGAAAGGCAAGAAGCCAGGGAATGAGACCAAAAGACTTTATTCCTACATTTGAAAAAAAAAGGAAAAAAGACAGCCTTGTCTTAAAAATTATCTGGAAAGTTGCCAAACATCCCCCCAAATTATTCATTGATCGATGAATAAGTCTACTTAAAAATAAACTGTTTTGTGTGGCAGAAATGGTTCTAGATGCTAGGGATAGCCCTCATGGAGATCACATGGTAGTGAGGGGTTTGGGGTAGGAATAATCAAATGAATATCTAATGCCAGATGGTGATAAATGCCAATGAAGAAAAAGCCAGGTAAGAGGGTACAGATGAAGTCAGGGAGAAGTGCTTACTTTTTGAGATAAAATAATCAGAGAGGAGTTCTCTGATGATGCGAGGTTAGGCAAAGACTGAGCAAGACACATAAATATCTGCAAGAAGAGCAGCAAATCAAAAGCCCTGATGTGGTATCGCATTTGTTGTGCACGAGGAACGAGGGATCCCGGGTGTCGGCTTGAAATAAGTGAGTGAGGTAGAGATGAAGTTGGAGAGGTGACCAGGGCTCAGATCATACAGGACATTTTGGAACAGAAAACATCTACTGCTATTAGAAAAACAGGGGCGCCTGGGTGGCTCAGTCGTTAAGCGTCTGCCTTCGGCTCAGGTCATGATCCCAGGGTCCTGGGATCGAGCCCCACATCGGGCTCCCTGCTCAGTGGGAAGCCTGCTTCTCCCTCTCCCACTCCCCCGCTGTGTTCCCTCTCTCACTGTCTCTCTCTATCAAATAAATAAAATCTTTAAAAAAAAAAAAAAACCCAATGACATTACTTTGGCATCAACAAGCATTCGTTCTTTAAAAGCGGATAACTAGCTTCTCAAAGGTAGGAAAACCAGGCAAGTGGCTCCAAAGGAAGAGAAAAATAATTTATTGATTACAAAAGATGGCTTCATAAGAAGCCTCCCACCACTCAGATTCATCTACATCATATACACAAAACCCCCATGACCCAGAAATAGGACCCTCTCTTTAGATACCACCATCCCTCCCACACACTCAGACTTGGAAAGCATGATTTATCAGGTTCCCCGCATTTCAAATTTCTCTTCTCTGAGTAACTAAGATAAAATGTGTTTGGTAGATAATTTACAACAGCCATTTTTCTCGTTCTCTCTTAAATGAAAAGTCTAAGATCAGGCCTCATTTAAATTGAATATTCCACCCTAAAAACTTTTGGATTCCCCTTGACACTTTAAATCATTCACATCATTCACATTAGAAGTGAACAGTAACTCCAAATTTATAAAGGAAAAACCAGCTTGTATGGGATGCCAGAAAGGTCTTGATTGTTACTGGTTTTGTGGGTGGAGAATTGGAGGACAGCCAAGGTTAGAAGGTGTGTTGGGATCCTCGCCTACTTCTTGTTGGGAAGAAATTCTCCCTGTCATTTCAGTACCTCTTATTACAGTTTTTGTCCCAGACTATCTTTTCAAGAATATCTGAGATAGCGTCTCCCTTTGGAACAGAGACCGTATTTGTTTCCTGACCAGGACAATAAAGGTAATCTCTCCTCTGGGGACAAGGTATCTGGGGGAGGAATTGTTAAGAGCCCCTTTAAAAGACTGAGATTCACTGGTAGGTGAAACGTCCATCTAAGCCATCTCTGCATCACCCCCATGGACCCGGGGGGCAAGGGGAAGCCACTGAGCAGGTGGCTCAAGCTGACTGTTCTGTCCTGAGTAATAAAGTGATAAACTACTTTTTGTCTGACCCAGGCTCCTTCTGTCTTCTGCCAGCATGTATGAAATATGGCAAGGTAATTGCTTGGAAGAAGGGTAAAGTCTCAGAGTTTACAGTTTTTGACATCTCTGCTTCTCCCCCAAACCCAGGAAGTTGTCAGATCCCAGCTACCTCCTGGGATAGAACGCGACTCCAAAGAGGTTCACACAGAGCCCCCATCTGTAAAGTTCCACAAGACTCTAAGAAATTAACCATACTGAGAGCAGCGTGCCCCTCACCCTGGCCCCTTCCGCACATCCCTCTGGAGCGGGCTGTACTAGGGCTAGTTCATTTGGTCATGGCGACGGGGAGGGTAGGGGACCAGGGTGACAGCAAGTGATGATGAGGCTCCTTCAGCCTGCTCCCAGCTCTATCCAGAAAGAACAGTCCACCGGGATCACAGACATTTGGGGAAACTATCCTAACACCCCAGGCCCACCTCCCCAGCCACCCCAGGAGCTCAGAGAAGCGGGGCAGAGGACCGGGGAGCACAGCTGGGAGAGGAGGGAGGCGTGGAGGGGACGAGGCAGCAAGACATAGAAACGCTCCTCATGCCAGTCTCGCAACTTCTCCGTGCGCCCGCGCATTTGAAGGTGAGGACGCAGAGCGGCCGGTAGGACTTGTGGCTGGTGTTCTCGGCCATGCCCTTGCCCCAGAAGTCGTTGGTGAAGATGCCCCAGCGGAGCGCGGCTCCGGGCCGCACGTCGGGGTTGTTCACGATCGCCCACACGTCGTCGTGCACGAACTCGCCCTGCAGGGAGCGGCCGTAGCACAGGCAGCTCGCCCCGGCCAGCAGCGCCGCGGCCCCGGCCGGCGCCAGTCCGCAGCCCCGCCGCCGGGAGGGCGCGCGGTCCCCGCCGCCGCCTCGGGCAGAGCCTGTCACCACCATCGTGCCGCCGCCGCCACCGCTGCCCTGGCCGCTCCCGGGCGTCTGGCATCCTCGCCGGCCGGGGCCCCGGCGGCGCGCCGCGGCTGCCCGGAGGTGGGCTCTGGCATGGTGCGGCGGCAGCTGGACCCGCCGCTGGCGCCGCGCGCTCCGCCTGCGCCGCCGAGTTGGCCCAGCTGCAAATAAACAGCAGTCCCCCGCCTCCCCCGGCCATCGCCAGCTCCTCCGCCCCACTGCGCATGCCCCGCTCGCTCTCGCCTCCACCCGCCCCCCTCCATCCCCGGACGAGGGCCGCCCCCCCCCAGCACCCTCCGCTCCCGCCCCGCTCGCCGCCGCACTCAGCGCCCGGCGCCCGCGTCCCCGGCCGCCGGAGTTCGCGCGCAGGTGGAGCGGGGGCGCGGCGCGGGGCTGCCCGAGAGGCGGAGAAGGGCCAGCGGGGTCCTGCCTGGCGCTCCCGGCCGTGCTCACCGCCGCCCCCCAATCACGCACCCCCACCCAGGGGGCTGGGAGGGCCGCATCTGCCCGCACCTCCGGGCCCAGGGCCAGGGCGGGCCTAGCAGGTGCGCTCCCTGAAACCCCCACACCCCCCGCTCCGACACGGAGAGAAGTGGCCGCTGCGTCCCGGGAAGTTCCCGGCTTTCAGGACCCCGGACAACAGCGGCGGCGGCGCCCGGCGACACGCTCTCCTGCCCGGCGCCCTGTCCGCGCCTCGTCCCCGGGCCTTGCTGTGCCCCGCCGGCCTGCGCCCCGCGCTCGCAGCCTCCGCGTGGGCGGGGGGAGCCGGGGAGGGGGGGGCAAACGGAGCGGCCCGAAGCACCTTCCCGAAACCAAGAGAAAGGGTCTCCTGGCCGGGGGCTTCCTGCCCGCCCCGCGCAGTTTGTTCAGGGGGCGCCCCGGGCTGTTTGCCTTTACCGCCCTTTGCTCTGCTCGCACTTAAGAAAAGCCCCAGGTTCGATTTGGGGTTTGGGTCTGGGGGCTCAGTTTCTGAAACATTTCTTCTCATTTTAGTTTCTTCTTAAACTCTTGAGATGATCGGGAGATGCAGAGCACATTCCTTCTCCTTCTCTTTCAAGTGGATCACTTGGGTCTGATGATTAATTTCTGGGCACCGAACGTGTTTCAACTGTTTCTGCTAACAATACTGAAAAAGCTGCGTAAGTGCTCTGCCTTGGCTCCTAAGCTTCCCGGTCTAATGATTTTGTATTTTAAAGTGCTAATTATTATATGTAAACGAATTAGATATCCCAAGGTGCTCGATTACTTGATTTATCTTGAAGATTGCAAATCTCTTAACTCTCAAGCTCCTTGAAATTTAGCATTGCTAAATGTTACTGTATTTAGTTACGTGGAATTCGACACATCCAATTAGGAGAAATTAAAATGCCTAATTTACCATTGATTTGGCTTTTTATTGACCAAATTTATCCCAAACAAAAGGATTTCAGGCCAAATATTTGGGTTTTGTTTTTTGTTTTGGAAAATTTCAGGCAAAATATTTGGATAGTTGACCACTCACTCAAAGGGACACATTCGTCTGGAACAAAAATGTTCCAAGACAGGCAACATTGTATCCATTTTCGGTTCATTTTTGGTGACCTAAAATTTAGTTAATGAGAAATGAAATGGAAAATTTGGAGCATGAATGTTTTCATCCTTTCATCAAAATCATTGTACACTCTGGTAGTGTTAGCTCTTCCTTTGGCTGAGTCTCCACGCACAGGACCTTACTCCTGCCAGGCAATTTACACTGGAGCCACTCCTCTTTCTTTCCCGTCAGACTCATACACTTATACTGTGGGCATAATCTGTGCTAAAATGTTCAGTGGACTGGGCCAGATGACCAAACCTGCTCTAGGTTGGTGTGTGTGAAATTAATTCCATAATCTTCTAGATTTCTATATTACGGCTCTCCAGAGTAACAAAACCAATAAAACGTATGTTTTATATATAATAAGGAATTGGCTCACTGGACCATGGAGACTGACAAGCCCCAGGAAAGCTGGAGACCTAGGAGAGCCAATGATGGAGTTCCAATACAAAGGCTCCCGGCCTTGAGACCCAGGAAGAACTGATTGTTTGAGTCTGAGGCAGTTAGGCAGGAGGAATTCCCTCTTATTCACGGGGAGGGTCAACCTTCTGGTTTTATCCAAGCCTTCAACTGATTGGATAAGGCCAACCTCTACTGGGGAGAGCAATCTTTCATTCAATCTGTCAATTTAAATGTTAAGTTCATCCCCGGGTGCCTGGGTGGCTCAGTTGGCTAAGCATCTGACTCTTGGTTTCCACTCAGGTTGTGATCTCAGGGTTCTGAGATCGAGCCCCACATCAGGCTCCATGCTTAGTGGGGAGTCTACTTGAGATTCTCTCTCCCTTTCCCTCTGCCCCTCCTGTTCTTGCACACACACTCTCTAAATAGATAAATAAATAAAATCTTTTTTAAAAATGTTAATTTCATCTAAAAACATCCTCACAGAGTCACCCAGAATAATATTTGATGGAATATGTAGGTACCTCATGGTCTAATCAAGTTGATACATAAAATTAGCCACCACAATTTCTAAGTTAACAGTAAAAGAGACTAGTAAAATTGTCCTTGTTATGTGCAATAGGTTAGTATGTTATGCTTTTCAAGAAACATGCTTATATATTTTTTATAGGAACTCTTCAGAGACAAAGTTTTATCCCCAAAGGGTGATTCTAATAATAATCTTTTATAGAGAACAGGCCTTTTCTTCTTCCTCAAATTGCCTTCAAAGCCAGCCCTGCCCACCCTCTTCTCTGTGTTGCCTCCTTTTTCAGAGGGAAGAAGGTGAGGATCCTTGACAATGGAGAGCAGTGAAGGAGGTGCTCAAGTGCAGAGAGCTGGGACGCCAGAGAGACAGTTGAAAGGGACAGAAGAAAAAAAAATTTCACAGCTTGAGTCCTGGTTTCTGAGCACTCAGTGTTTCATTAAACTTTCCTCTAGATTCAGGGCCATCTGCCTTCTATCTGTTTCAGACGATGCGTTTGAGATTAATTTTATTTAAGATATTCAGGTATTTTACATCTTCTCAGACACAAAACAATAAATATTTTTGAATATTAAGCTTTTTTTTTTATCTTTGTCTTTCCTTGCTTCAATACTGCTCTGTGTTAAAAGAAATAGTGTAAGAGTATTGATATCTGAGAGAGACATTTTACATTAATATGTCAGCTTGCAGACAAGAGATCATGAGACTGTTCAGCCACCATAATTGCATGAGCCAATTCCTATTACTCTCTCTAGGATACGTATATCTAAATAGTTCTGTTGCTCTGGAGAACTCCAACTAATACAATTTTTTCCCATAAACTCACGAGGAGAATTGTCATTTACTTTTAGCATCCCAAATTGCACTTCTCTTTTGTCTTTCTATTTTTTTAGATTTTACTTATTTATTTGAGAGAGAGAGAGAGCTTGTACTGGGGGGGGGGGAGCAGAGGGAGAGGGAGAAGCAGGCTCCCCGCTGAGCAGGGAGCCTGATGCGGGGCTCAATCCCAGAACCCCGAGATCATGACCTGAGCCGAAGGCAGACGTTTATTCCACTGAGCCACCTAGGCACCCCCCCAAATTGCACTTTTCTTATAGGTGCTATACTTTTGATAGTAAACTCTACCACTATATCCATCCCTTTCTTCTCAAAGACAACAACCAATCCACTTGGTAGGCATCCCAGCCCTCAGATACTTTTGTCACCCAGCCAACAACTGGTCCCCTTGGTCCTTTGACTCAGAAATATGCTTTCCTTTTTTGTAATACCACACCAGCCAAATTAATCAGGAGGGATTTGCTTTATAATGGAATTGTCAAATTAGATGATCTTTGAAATCCCTGAAGCTCCCCTACTCATAATCAGATTTGGCTACTTTGGACATAGACTTATGTGTGTCTTATACTTAAATTAGATACAATTTGAAGAACTCTGTGAAGCTTCAGATTCCTGACGGGAGAAAAATTTTGCCAATATTGTCGGGATTATTGGAGCTGAGACATACTCAATCTTGCAAAATACCCTTGATGTCAGAAGACCAGGAAGGAATAGGCCTATAATAGAGTGATTAGTAGAAAAAGACTAATTTTACCTTACACTAGTCTTCGCCATGCTTCTTTTCTGCCTTTTGAAAACTACTGGAAGGAGGTACGGATTTGTTCATGATCTTAAGCTATCAATAGAATAATTATAAATTGCTTTCTGGTGATGCTGAATCCAAATATGATCCTTTTTAAAACTGATAACCCTAACACTTAAATTACTCCACCAAATTTAAATTTTAAGTGAACAAAACTCTTAAAACATAACCTAAATTTAGTAATGGTGAAGGGAAGAGAAATAGGTATCTGGAGCTGGGAATATTTTTATTGTCACTAGTTTTTGTTGAGAAATAACCCATGGAGATGTTGTTAAAACTTTTATTTTGGAATGAAAATTCTCAGGGGACAAATGTGAAAGATTTTGAAACGGGAAAAGAATTACTGGGTGTCCTTTCACTGGAATGCTGGGCATTGCTTAGGTGTCCCCTCTTTTGTTGTTTTCAGCTATTCTGCAACTTTGTAAATTGCAGAAAACTGGTAGTAACGCAAATGATTTTCACTCATAGAGATGCAAATGAATTTTGTCAGGTAGAGATGCAAATGAGTATTACTAGGTGGATATTGCCCAGGTTTATATGTATATTACATGTATTTGTAAATATATAAATCAATTACATATATTTGTAAATTTTGGTCAATCGTTTGCTCTTACAAAGAAAACTTTGGAAATATTTTTGACCATGATGGAAAAGAAATATTTCTAGTGTTTAAACCTAAAGACTTTGTTACTTTAGACACTTTGAACCCTTCATCATGTTAGAACAAATATATTATAACTTCCCTTGTTGACCCAAAGAAAAGTGAGCTCCCTAATGAGTTTCCCATGTATCTTGTTCAGTGGTTGGCTGTTTTTTCAAGATTTCTTATTTAAACATCAAAAAACCCTGTGTTGTTGAGTTAATAAGCCAAAGGGATTAAAATGTAAGAACTATGAATGTGTTTTACTTTTCTAACTAAATATTTATAGAGGTCAATGATTTAAGCACACTGAGAACACTGCTGGTTTTATAGAAGTCTTTTATTAACACTAGAAAGCGTTCTTTTTAGGAACCCTAAATATATAAAGCAAATACTAACAGAACTGAAGCGAGAAATAGATGGCAATACAATAATAGTAGGGGACTTCAATACCTCACTTTCAACAATGGATAGATCCTCTAGACAGAAAACCAGTAAGGAAGCATTGGCCTTAAACTACATGTTAGACCAGATGAAAAGAACATTTAGAGAACATTCCATTCACCAGCAGCCTAATACACAGTCTTCTCAAGCACAAAGTTGCCAAGAGAGTAAATCTTAAATGTTCTCATCACAAAAAAGAAATGGTAGTTATGTAACATGATGCAAGTGTTAGAATGCTATGGTGGAAAAAAAAAAAAGAATGCTATGGTGGTAATCATTTTGCAATACAGAAGTGTATCAAATCAACACGTTGTTCACCTTCAAGTTATACAATGTTACACAATGTTATATGTCAATTATATCTCAATAAAGGTGGGGAAAAAGAGAGAACTCATTCTCTTTAACCGGATATTGAAATTGTAATGGGGTGGGGAAATGTCTAAGAGAAGTAATCTATTCAAAAAAATTCCTGTTTTCTTTTACCTTCTTGCATTCCCAAGTTTGGTCTCCTAAGTCAACAAATCTGGAAATTTGGTGTCAGTTTGTCCAGATTCTTGAAGAACACCCACCTCCCTCAGCTTAACTGGCCTAATGCACATCAGTTTAATTTTTTATTTATTTATTTGAGAGAGAGAGAGAGAGAGAGAAAGTAGGGGTGGGGGGAGGGGCAGTGGGAGAGGGTGAAGGAGATTCCCAGCTGAGCAGAGAGCCCAACTCAGGGCTCAATCCCAGGATCTGAGATCATGACCTGAGCTGAAGTCAGATATTTAACCAACTGAGCCACCCAAGTGCCCCACAGTAGTTTAATTTTTATCTGAAAATATTGATAGTTCACAATATAAAATAACTTTTAGGATGGTACCATACTTTAGAAACCAAGTTAGCTTGGTGAGTACATGAAATCAGAGGATGCCAAGAGGAAAAGTGTTCCTTAGGAGAAGTATTCCTTTTCTCATCCAATAGTGAAGATGCACTACTTCCAGTTCCCTCCAAGATCTCTTCAATATTCCAACTGATAAATTAATTTCAATCAAATCACTCATAAGAGAAAGATTTCTAAACTGTGTAACATTACATAAATATTAGGCATCAACTTTAGAAATAACTCTAATATAAAAGCTCACTTGATATATTTCTTTTAATAGCTAGGAGAAGTTTGACTTTCATCTGTGAATATCTATGTATTTCTAATGGTAAGAGCTATGTAATTTTTGTTCCAGTTTTGTTTTGGCTTCTAGAAAATTCTGAGTTAAATTTTCTGTTGAATTGTGATAGTTATCCTTAGGCTAAAATTTCAAAACAATTATCCTTTCTTTCTTTTTTTTTTTTTTTTTAACAATTATCCTTTCCATATTGTTACATAACCTTTGTTCTTTTGTCGTTTGTGCTAATAGACTTATTATATCTGTCTCTTTTTAAAAAGATTTTTATTTATTTATTTTTTTATTTATTTGAGAGCGAGAGCAAGAGCGAGAGCGAGAGCGAGAGAGAGAGAGAGAGAGAGAGAGCATGAGTAGGGGGAGGGGCAGAGGCGGAAGGAGAAGCAGGCTCCCTGCTGAGCAGGGAGGAGGGGGGCCCATGCAGGGCAATCTCAGGACACTGGGATCATGACCTGGGCCCAAGGCAGCTGCTTAATCAACTGAGCCACCCAGGCGCCCCATAATATGTCTTTTATTTTAAACCCACATCAAATCTGACACGTAGCAAGGATATACATAATGATAAATGGAAAGAGGAAAATATAAGGTTGAACATATGAAAAATTTCCTTGTTTAACTCATTTGGCCTTTGAAAGATTTATAAGATCTAACCTAATAATGAACAAATGAAGATGTTTTCTATAATTACTTCAACTCATCTTCTGAAGAGATTATTTACTAACATCATTAGTAAAATTTGCATATTAATGGGATGAACACTTTCCAACCACAGGTATATTCACTCCCCTACAGCACCGCCTGCCCTCTTAAAAATTACTAATGGGTGATTGGAGCTGGAAAAAATCTTTGAATATCATCTCTATAGTAGCTTTTAGATTTTTATCACCTAGTAGCTCTTTATTCCTACCACACATATCCTACATTTTCTGAGTAAAATATCCTCAGAAACTTCTTAGAACCTAATTTTAACAATAATTCTAGAATTAAAAAAATATGTTTTTCTTTCCTTCGAGGTGGAAATAAAACATGCCAATTTCTTTAAGTCTACAGACAATCTGCTGAAAACTTCCCAAGAACAATGTGAGTGTCCACTTCAAAATCAAACTCAAGTTGCCTTTCTTAACAACATATGGAACGGTAATCTTTTATTTTTTTATTTAAATTTTTTTATTTATTTTTTATTTTATTATTTTATTATTATTTTTTTTAAGATTTTATTTATTTATTTGAGAGAAAGAGAGAGAGACAGAGAAACAGCATGAGAGGGGAGAGGGTCAGAGGGAGAAGCAGGCTCCCCGCTGAGTCGGGAGCCCGATGTGGGACTTGATCCCAGGACTCCGGGATCATGACCTGAGCCGAAGGCAGTTGCTTAACCAACTGAGCCACCCAGGCGCCCATGGAACTGTAATCTTACCTACGTAGTTCAGACAACTTATTTTAAAAACCAGCTAATATTTAGTCACAATTGCAATAGATCGACTTAATTACAAATGCTGGCATGAAATTCTTGCTTCTGATTTTTTCTGCTATGTGCATACTGTGGCTGCATTGGGACAATTAAGAAGTTCATCGTGCCCTCTGTGGACAGGGAATCTTCAGGAACAAAACGTATCTAGGCACATCATTATAGAATTAGAATAAAGTTCACATTTATTGGAATAAAAACAGCAACAGTGACTATAACAATCTGGAAGAACAATGACAACATAATCACCATTCAGGCTGTCCCAATTTTTTCCTGCCATGTTCTTCAGTGGAATACAAGGTATTGGATAATTTGCCAAGGAGCACTTTAATGTCTAAATGGCAAGCCAAGGCATTTTACCGCTGCTGATATGCAACATACACCAGAGGCAATTTAGGTGAAGTTGGTCTTGCTACCTCGTGATGATTGATTTTATTCAGGGAAGTAATAGTTCATTATCCATTAAATATTTGTAAAAATGCTTGACTTATTCCAAAATTAGAAGAGGTTTTATCTATCAGCTAAATTATCAATATTGTTTTCTGGGCAGCTCATGTCATTCAGATGTGTGGAGAAAAACTTGTAAGTGATTAAATTTATGACTTATTTATGGGGGAGAAATATCTGACAACCCATGAAAGTAGTCAAGATTTTAATAATTCTGGGTTGTATATAGCCCAATTTCCAGAGAGAAAAGAATGGTTTTCTGAGAAAGGTTCATTTCCTTTTGGAAATTCCCCATGGCTTTGGCTTGGTTCTCCCCTTTGAGAGTATGAACATGTGCACATGCACACACATATTCACACATGCTTTTAAAAAGTTTCCTTCACAAATTTGTTCCCTGTCGTTTTCAGCTGGGGGAAGGTACAGGAAGGAAATGTCCACGATTTGGTGTTTACTTGGACCATGTCATTAACATTTCCAATTTGTCGAGTTGTTTCCACGTTTCCCAAAGGTCCTCATCCTTTGAAAGCTGATGGATGGGCTGGCAGAATCTTCCAGGTTTGTGTTGGTATAATAAGAGCCAAGTGCCTAGAAATAATAAAACAGCAATTTTCTGAGAGGTTTACCTGCAGGAAAAGCCAGGAACATAAAAGCCTTTTCCGTTTCCCACCCTAAGCCTCTTCCTTTCTCTCAGTCCCAGGAGGGGCTTGGGAGACCGTATCCTGTCAGGTTAATTGAGGGTGACGTCAAATGTAGTCTCAGCGGCGACTATCATGGCTCGAAGGGAGAGGGCCCTGGAGCAGGAATCAGAAGAGCTGGGCTCCAGTCTGGCCAGAGTGGAGTCTTCAAGTCGGGAACAACAGAGGCAAAGGCTGCAGGGGTGGGAAAATGTCAGGTCTCTTCTCTTGAAAGCTGGATAAGGCTATCCAGTCACATTTGACAAACAATGGTTCTGGCTCCCGTAGTGGCTTTGAACTAGGAGAAGGCTCGTCCCCAGTTAAGTCCATCAGAACTGGGCCAGACTGTCTAAAACTTCATGCTGGGTAATGTCCACAACACTGCGCTCTCAGAGGGCTGCGCCTTGAAACTGGGTCTCTTTATGTCACAAGACAACAAGGGATATGCATCCTGGACTAAAAGAGATTTAGGGAATGGAGTTCTGGACTAAAGTGATGGGAGAAGCTACCAGAGGGGGCTTGTTCCCCAAGTCAGTCTTGTTTCAAGACTTGTGAGGCTAGAACTCATGACACTGAGATCAAGACCTGAGCTGAGATCAAGAGTCCGGTGCTTAACCAGTTGAGCCACGCAGGCACCCCTCCCTAAATCGGTTTTATAGTAGTAATCATCCTAAAGCCTGAGGTGCCCTATCTAAGTCCGCAGCCCATGGGGTATTTTCTAATTTAAAATGCATAAAACTGTGCCAATTCTGCCTATCATTGTCATTTCTTTGGCAAAATAAACTTTGGCTTGTAGCATTTACTATTCATTTTCACACAGTAATCCTTACCTCTTTTGAATCTTAAATAGCTGTAAGCTTAAAAGAAGCTATCTGGATGTCTTAGGAAAATAATGATAAAATAATGTCCTTCAATGGAATTTGGGTTAAACAGTGACCAGACCTTACTATGAAACAATCTATTACTTTCAGGGGTTAAAAATCATAACTTTTCAACTCAGGATCAACATTTATGGCCATGTGGCAGGATAACATGATGAAGACATTCACTAAGCAATGAGAGAAGAGGAACTTTTCCCTTTTCCTTTTCTAAAGGGTGAGCAGGCCGTTTGGTATAGGAAGCATGAAGTTCCCTTACCTAGGGGCAGGGTTATAAGACTTTTTAAAGTTCAGGCTCAAGAGGGTAAAGGAGAGAGGGCAAACCGTTTTTTGTTTTTTTGGGTTTTTTTGGCCCCCCTTTTCCCTTTTGTCTAAGCCTACATTTTGACTGGTGGAGATCTATCAGCCCAATCACAGGAGGTGCAGGAATTTAACAGCATGGTTAGTGGATGCCTGGGGCATGAACCCACAGTGCTGCCGTCTTGGAAGTCTCAGAAGGACCAATGGTCAAGCCACATAGGCACACAAGCAGTGGGTGCCATGCATAGCAGGGCTGTGAAGAGCAATGATGCCTGCCTTTGAGAAAGGACATGAGTTCATATATCGAGTGATGCTCTAGGTGACAATTGTAATGGACTCAAGACCAGAAGCACCCTTTGAATTTTTTCTGATAAATATGTCCCCCAAGTTTCCTGTCAACCAAAATATTAAATATCCTCCCAATGCATTCAGATTTACCTTGATTTGGAAAAATTTAGAAATGTAATGATTCTTGCACCCATGGTAGTGAGGAGAGAATTTATACATAACAATGAGGAGCTAGAGGTTTTGTTCCCCATTTTCTCACCCTGTAGCTAAAATGGCTGTTTCTTTTTTTTTTTTTTAAGGTTTTATTTATTCATTTGAGAGAGAGAGACACAGAGTGTGAGCATGAGCGGCGGGGGGGGGGGGGGGGGGGAGAAACACAGGTAGAGAAGCAGAGGGACAGGGAGAAGCAGGCTCCCTGCTGAGCAGGGAGTCTGACCTGGGCCTCGATCCGAGGACTCCAGGATCATGACCTGAGCCGAAGGCAGACGCTTAACCGGATGAGCCGCCCAGGTGCCCCTAAAATGGCTTTTCTTAACTAATGAGCAGCAATCACTAAGAGAGCTCCGCAGGAGTGACCACTAATAAGGGAACTATTGGGAGAAAGGTCAGCATCAAGCTATAAAGGCAAGTGTAAATCCAAATACAAATCTTATTCAGAATAATTTGGGTTTACCTCTAAGCAGATGGACATATACATAGTAGCAATAGCAGGTAGTCCATGAGCCACTTCCTACAAATGCTGGCATGCAAAGTGGTTTGAGTCTCGTTTGGTTCTAAATTTACCTCAGAAAACTTGTAATTAGCTATCGACCAAGATTAAGACATAATTCCCGGGTCTACCCAGAAATACTCCTAACTTTCAATCCTGAGTCTGGACCCACATCTCTGGCTTTGGCTGAGAAACTGGCCCCAAAGCAGCTACATGTTGGTCACTCTCAACTTCTCCTTGCACACAGCAACAATGGGAAGGCCGTCTGGAGACATCTCTTCCCGCCACAGCGAGAAGTCAGAGGACAGACTGGCCACCGGGCAGAAGCAGACTGGACTTCAGAAGCTCTGGCTTGGTCACAGGAGCTGTGAGAAGCATGTGAACACTGGCCAGCCGTCGTGAGGTCTTTCCAGAGAGTCAGTCTGACTGTGCTGGTTCAGCCTCCCATCTCCTGTCTAACCTTCTCCCCCCACCCCAGCTTCTGCTGCCAGCTGTGTCTTCCCAACTGTTTGCTCCCATTTAATGAGTTTCAGAGGGTGATTTGCTGTCTAAATAGATAAGGAAGCATTTCCCTAAGTTGCAACTCATTTTGCTAACATCACTAATTTCTTTGCTTTCTGGTGTCCAATCAGCTATGCATTTTGTTAATGAGCCATTGACACCCTCTTCCAGATCATTAGTGAAGAGGTCAGATTCTGAGCGGACCTAATACGAGTCCCCATGACTCAAAGCTGGCTTCCCTGAGAGCTCCCATGGGAGGCATTCATCACTCTCATACATGGACCTTCATTATCCCAAGCCAGTTTTAACACATTTTTTGTTAACTCACTCTTAAATACTTTTGGAAACATAGATATTAATGTTTACCCAGGATGCTCCTATTTGGGGGATGAAGGGACAGATGATCACATGATATACAATGTATATAAACATGAAATTCTGGTTTCCACTAAAGTGCATAGTGCACTTCATTTATTTGTTCATTTTTGTCTGAAGAACAGAGAAATGATTACACCCATCTGCTATAATCCTCTCTGTCATTTGTGCCTTCCAGAATCACACTCGTCTATTGATGCGCCTTTTCTGTTTGACAGGGGCTTCTGAATTTAGCATACCTTCTTGGCTAGCTCTTAGGATATTATCTGTATGTTGGGTTTTTGGATAACTGTGAATCTTACACAGGTGGCCAACATTTAGTTTTAGACAAGCCAAAGGTTTCATAACCAGAAGAGCAGGAATTACTTACCGGGCTCTACTTGCCTGTTTTCATTCACTCAGTATAAATAGTGTTCTAAGGTGTGGCTTAAATCAAGGGAAATAATCCGTTAGATGATGCTGATTTTTTTTTCTGTGTATTTCTAGGGTTGCTAGGTATAGAAAATATTCAAGTTCCACGCAGTTTCTTCACCAACGTTTCATCTTTGACATGACCACTGGAAGCAGGTTTCTTCCTTCTATTAAAATATTTTTTTTTTAAGAGTTGGTATAATGAAAGCTGAATATAAAATTATACCTGTGCTCTCATTTTAACATGTAAAGATATGCATTTGGATACAAGCTGAAAGAAAAAAGAAAACCTTGATTTTCCAAGATTGCATAATTCTGGGTAAATTAGTCTTTATTTTAGAATAATTTCAATTAACATTATAAAAAATTATGCAGTATACTCATATTTCAGGTTAGGATATGTTCTTCCAAAACTATGAAAATCAGAGGTGTTTAAAATTTGGGCAGGGGGAGATTTTCCCCCCAAATCTTTCAATTTTGAGCCCAAAGTACACATGGATCTCCACTCCAAATGCTGTGGCATTTCCTGAGCCAAACTATTAAACATTTCCCAGGCAAAGATTCTCTGATGCTAGGGCTTTGCCACTTCATTCTGCTTGTTATGTGGGCTAGTCTTTGTGGTCAGTAAACCATTCCACGATGTTAGTTATCTCTTCCATGATGACCTTGTATGCATACTCCAGTTACAATGACTCTTATTTAAATTAAATTGTTAAATTAGCTATGCTAAATAGTATAACGTAATGTAGTGTAGTATAGCATAGTTTATATGGATAATAGATAGTGGCATAGTGTATTGTATATTGTATTTTAGTGTGGTCTGTTATACTACGGTATGATATAGTGTGATCTGATATAGTATAGTATGGCATAGTATAGTTTAGCATAGGGTAATATAGTATAGTATAGAGTGGGATAATGGTATAAATTGGGATAATCTAGATTTGTATAAGCTGCATAACATCCATATAGCATAACAGTTAGAACAATGACTTCAGAATGATGGTCCTAGTTTCAAATCGTGGTCCTACCACATACTGGATGTATGATCTTGAGCATATTACTTAATGTCTTTGGGCTTCTGTTTCATCATCTGAAAAATGAGGGTTAGAAATAGTTAGCATTCGGGGTGACTGGGTGGCTCAGTTGGTTAAGCGTCCGACTCTTGATTTTGGCTCAGGTCATGATTTTAGGGTCATGATCTCACAGTTGTGAGATCAAGCCCCAAGTTGGGGTCTGCGCTGGGCGTGGAGCCGCTTGATATTCTCTCTCTCCCTCTGCCCCCAATCCCCACACTCTCTCTCTCTCTAAAAAAAAAAAAGAAAGAAAGAGAAGTAAAGAAATAGTTACCATGCTTACCAGAGGGGAAGTGGATTGTGGGGCAGGGGGGTGAAACAGGTGATGAGGATTAAGGAGTACACTTGTCATGATGAGCACCGGCTGACATATCAAAGTGTTAAATCACTATATTGTACACCTGAAACTAATAAATTATACTGCATGTTGACTAACTGGAACTTAAATAAAAATTTAAAAAATAAAGAAATATTTACCATGCATTGTGAGACTTAAGTTGTTTTGAGGACCGTGAAGGTAATGTATGTAAGGAGTAAGCACAGGCAGGGTCACATGCCCTTAAAAAACACTCTCATTTTATGTATCTCCCTGACAATGGCTGAGTGGTATGAAAGTGCCTTGCTAAAAGCGTCTAATGATTGGTTGGGACATGACTTAGGAGTGGTTGGATGGTTGCATATTTACTTCTTAAGTCTAGCATCCTAAGTGAACCTTCCGATCACTTGCAATATTTCAGAGGTTGGAGATGACCTTGAAGGGATATGGAGCTATTCGATCTTGGCACTATGGAGGAACACAGGAGAGAAGCATTTTTAGGATGATTCATAAATGATAAACAGCTGCAGTCCTCTGTATCTTGGGAAAAGCAGTGCTAACACCATAAACAAGTGTATATGTGTTATTTTGTGATTTTCTCTTCCAGAACATCCAAAAGGAAAAGATCCAGATGTGTTAAGAGATTTGCTCTTCAGAATGTGAAAGTGGGGTATGTGGAGAGCCAGAATCAAAATGAAAGCCCACTGGAAAAACTGGGGTTATCAAATGTTCAAGACATTAAAGTGTATTAAAAAAATGTGGCACCAGTTTCTTTTAGACTTGATTACTTATAACAACCGTGCCCATGGCTGGCTCTGATATGTTTCAGATTTAGAAGTACGTGGCAAAGATGTTTGTGTCCTTGTAGGTAAGAACCTCTGCGCCCCACCTGGAAAAAAAAAACAACAAACCATCTCCAAAGGAGCACGCGGGGCTCAAGACCCACAAACTACAGGAGTAAAAGAGAAACGTAGGGGTTGTAAATTTAGGGGCAACTTAATTTTTAAAAATGAGATGTAATGAAAGACACATTGAATTAGACTTAGAAGACTAAATTCAATGCCTAATTGGACATTTTCTAGGGTTGTGACCTTGGGAAAATTCCTACGTTGCTGTTTCCACACCTGTGTTACAGAGAAAATATTATTGCCTGTTCCTATCATGCAGAGGCTTGTGGTTATCAAGTGAGACCATGTATGTGAGACTACTTTGAAAGATGAAAATGCTGTATGCTGGCCTCATTGTCCTCACTGAACAGAAGAGGAGAGCGTCGTGGGGGGAAGTACGAAGAGTAAGGGTTTTGGAAACAGATAGGCCTGTGTTCCCCTTCTCTTAGTAGCTCTGGGGCCACAGAAAAGTCCCCTAACCTTTCTTGGTCTCAGTTTCCTCAAATGTATAAATGGATTTAAAAAGCACTGCCTCAGAGTTGTTTTAAGGATTAAGAGAGATAATACAGGTAAAGTCAGGTATTCTTGTTTGCTGTTTTTAAGCCATGTCTCCTGCCCCTGAATGTGTCAGGCCTATCAGTCATAAAAAAAAAAGTGCTTAAATTTGGAGAGGCCAAGCGACCGACGCCAGCCTATCTGGCCACATGCCTGCAGATGTGGGATCCCTGCTGGAATTCTCTTGATCAGATTATTTAACAATTCATTTTGGAAATTTTAAGAACCCAAGACCTAGAAAAAACCTGATTTGACTCAAATTATGATGACTATCGCTCCCATGAAAACAATGAAATACATCTTGCAATTTAGCCTTAAGACACACTTAGATTATTCTAGGGGCTTTTTCTCTTACGTTGAACAATTTTCTCTCAGCTATATTTCAACTAAGCTTCAAATGCACTCTTCTTCTTCTGCGGAGCAAGTTTTTTAGCGTTAAAAAAAGGGGGGAAGAGGTTGGCGAGATTCAAATTTCCTAAGCAAACCAGATAAATTTAAGAGCACTCTGAAGGTTTGTGCCTGTTCCAGTGGCTGGAACTAAGTCAGTAGAGTCTGCTTCCTACTGAGATAATAATAATAATAATAATTTTAATAATATTAATCATTATTATTATGAACTATATTATATATTATAACATATTATATATAATATAACATATTATATATAATAATAGTTATTATTATCACTATTTGGTCTTCCAGTTTGCACAAGGAACCTTGGAGCAGGCTTAGAACGGGGCACTGGATGGGTGACATCCTGCTTGGTATATCTCAGTTCCAGCAAAGCCAAACTTACATGTAACTCGTATCTGTTCTAATCTCTCAGGCATGAATTTCAATGGAAACTCTACTTATGTGAATAGAAAAACATCATATCTGATTTTTACCTTATTGAGCTAAGGAGAATTTCCCTCTTGTAATAGCTCTCTCAACAGAACTAGGGCACTCTTACTATTTTTTAAACAACTGTTGCATCTCACTTAAGGGGTAAGACCCAGTGCTTGGAATGGATCATGCTTCCCCAATATATGGTGTGCCATGATCCACATCTCTCTCCTTGAGCACATTAGAGGCAGACATGTTGGGACATCTGTAGCTGTGTGACGTCAAAGATGGGTTTGCTGCAGGCTTTGGTTTGACAAGCTTTGGAACATTTCCCAGCTTTTTGGAGATATTACTCTATTTTCTATGCATAATGGATCTATCTTTGATGTTGCCAAAATGTGGTATATGGGAAAGATAACATGGAAAGTTGCCCATGCCTCCAGGATTCTAGTTCTTGTACATTTGTGTGATCTACACATACAAGTTAGGACCTGGGTTCACTCAGGAGAGCAATTACCGCTAATATATTACATTACAATTAATCTCTACATCATATGGGGTGTCTAGGCATTCAGGCAACAAAAGCCGAGGTAATACAAAACAGTGGCTAATAGTGTGCCCTCACTGACAGAATTCATTTTTAATTACCAAGGTGTAGGGGTTTTGCAGTTGAGGAATAACAGTAAACTGAAGCTCACATACACACGCTGGCAGAAACACATACACACACGCTCACACGAAACTTTTCACAGTAATTAAACATTAAAAGATACAAGTTATTACCACTTCTATGTTTCTAAAAAAAGTGATTGTATTTTTCTAATTCAGCACCATAGAGAGGCTCTTTAATAAATATAATTTTCAACTTTTGGGTGTATAATTTACATATGACAAAATGTATGTCTTGAAGGGTACAGTTCAGTGAGTTTTGTCAAATGTATACCCCCATGTAAGCTCCACTCCAATCAAGATATAGAACATTTGCCTCACCCCAGAATGTTCCCTCATGCTTGTGTACATCCTATTCTATTCTCCTTACCCCATAAAATCACTAGTCAACTTTCTGTCACCATAGATTAGTTTTGTCTCATCTAGAAATTTATACAAGTGGAATTAAGTCTCACGTACTCTGTGCCTACTTTCATTCTGTATGTTTTTGAAATTCATCCATACTGTTAATGTGTGTTAGTGGTTAGTTCTTCCTTATTGTCATAAACAACCTCTGTCTTCCCATGGTGAAAACCCTCTTTCCCATCTATATCTATGTATTTACTTGTTTTATCCTATGAAACACACAAATGATTCCAGAATTATCTTGTAATTCATTAAACTTGTTTTGATCGTATTTCTTACTATTTTCTAGCAGAAAGGTGGAGATGTACAGTAAGTTAGGCTTTGTGAAGTGTTCTGAAAGGGCCACTGGGGCTACAAAAGTTGGATCAGGTGGATACCATGACACTTGAGCTTGGCTCTGATGATATTCTGAGGATATGACCACTCTAGTTTTCCTAGGATAGGGTGCTTTGAGGTGGTCTTTGTTTGGCTCCAAAGGCTTTACAGAACTGCTATCATTATTAACACTTTGGCAACAAGAATGTAAAATGATATAATAAAAATGGGTTCTCTTTATTAAACCCTGAGCACTCTATGCCTTATCTCCTTTAATCCTTGTAATAACCCTGCAAATCAAGTCTTACTGAGACTCTAACAGCTATCAGTTCTTATGGAGCTTATAATCTAAAGGAGAAAGCAGACATTAATTAGTATAATAGTTGTTATGCTAAAACTGGGAGCAATGAGAACATTTATCAGGGGGGACCTAATCTAATCCAAGGGGCAACTAAGATTTTGCTGCAGAGGTGACCTTTTAGCAGGACCTTAGAGGACAAGTAGAGTTAGCTAAGCCAGAAAAGGGACTAAGAGCCTTTCAACATGAATGACATGTATGCAGGCTTGGAGGTGAGAAAGTCCCGGCAGGTTGGAGGAATTGATAAAAGTTTTTGTGTATTTAGAATGTAGAGTTGGAGGCAGAGGGGGGCCGGCTGAGCCAAACTGCATCTGAACCGTGGAGGCCTACAGGTTTGGATAGTAAGAATGGGCTTTGAATATTGTTCACTCTGGAATGGCAGTGATCTTTCACAGCCACCTACGTATGAAGATTCAGAGCACTGGGGGCGCCTGGGTGGCTCAGTCGTTAAGCATCTGCCTTCAGCTCAGGTCATGATCCCGGGGTCCTGGGATCGAGTCCCGCATCGGGCTCCCTGCTCTGCGGGAAGCCTGCTTCTCCTTCTCCCACTCCCCCTGCTTGTGTTTCCTCTCTCGCTGTGTCTCTCTCTCTGTCAAATAAATAAATAAAATCTTAAAAAAAAAAAAAAAGATTCAGAGCGCTGAATTCCAGTGGATTGGCAAGAGAATTCAGAGGAGGTAAAAGTCCAGTGGTCTCTCAGGTCAATTGTTGGACTACCATGATGTCAACTTACTGGCAATATTCACTTTGTAAGTTACTTTATTATTGAAATTCTAGTTAATATTCCACCTCACCTCTAGAAAAATAATTTTTATCTTACAAGTGGTCTTTCTGAGGTAGAGTTCAGAGAACATATGTAGTGTGAGGACTGGTTTCCACCATTATGCTGTCTTTAGCTAAAAAAAAAAAATAACTTTAATGTTGTTAATCTGATAATTTTCACAGATAATATTTAATTTTTAAAAGGTAATGATTACCAACTAGAACACTTCTGTGTGCAAAATCCAAGAAATTGATTAAAAAACAGTCAGTGATAAATATCTGTATGTTAAGGGCAACATTTGTATCATAAATTGTATCTCTGTTTTGCATTTATAGTAAATAAATAAACCTAGTTTTTCAAGTCCTCAAGGCGATTGTGGGGAGACCAAGACAAGTTTGGTCATTAATCACATTGTGAAACTAGATGCAGCAGAACAAGAACTGAAATGAAGCTCAGTGAACCAAAATAACACATGTTGGAAAATGTGTAGATTGCCTGATCCACTATGAAATTCAAGTAATGTTGGTGTTTCTGAGCTCTGTCCTAAGCTAAAATGGAGAGCAATGATGAAGAAAACATTATACCTTCTTGGAATGAGCAGGTTAGAGATTGAGGGAATATGTTTTATGTGTTGAAATTATTTTATTTTATTTTATTTTATTATTTTTTTAAGATTTTATTTATTTATTCATGAGAGACAGAGAGAGAGAGAGAGAGAGAGAGAGAGGCAGAGGGAGAAGCAAGCTCCCAAGGAGCAGAGAGCCCGATGCGGGACTCGATCCCAGGACCCTGGGATCATGACCTGAGCCGAAGGCAGATGCTTAACCATCTGAGCCACCCAGGCGCCCTGTGTTGAAATTATTTTAGAATTAAGATGAAGTTATCATCCCCAGGGTGCCTGGGTGGCTCAGTCAGTAAGCGTCTGCCTTCGGCTCAGGTCATGATCCCAGGGTCCTGGGATCAAGCCCCGCATGGGGGCTCCCTGCTCAGTAGGGAGCCTGCTTCTCCCTCTCCACCCCCCACCCTCGCCGCTTGTGTTCCCTCTCTTGCTGTCTCTCTCTCTCTGTCAAATAAATAAATAAAATCTTAAAAAAAAAAAAAGATGAAGTTAGCATCCCCATTGGTATTACCTGTCAGGTATGACCTGACATTATTAGAATAATAAAATAATAGAAAAATGGATTATTTAAGCTATCAGTTCGATTGAAAATTTTTCTTTAAAGTATTATTTATTTATTTTTGCTACAAAGGGTTTCGAGTACAGACCCAGGCTGCTAGAAACATTATAGATGTAGGAAAAAATCAGGGTTATGTTGTCATGACTACAGTTCCTTTGAAATTCCAGATATTTAAAGTACTAAAGGAGTAACCCCAACAGACTTTATTTCCTTTTGGCTTCCATTCTTCATAAGGCCCCTGAAGCCATCTTTCATCTTTCTCTTTTCCCCTTTCTTTGCATAGGTTCTTGGGGGAGTGTTTCCCAGTCTCCCCACCAGCATGTTGGGTTGCACAGTTCCTGGCTTTGTGGTGCTCTTCAGCCCTGGCCTGGAAGGCAGCCACGGCACCCTGACCAGTCTTGTCTCTCTTTGTATTGTACCCACTGGTAGCACTAACTTTCTCAAAGGCTTTTTTGATCATGCCATTTCTGGGTTGAAAATCTGCAGAGGCTCCGTTTGCTTTACAATGGAAATTTAAACTCTTCCACTTGCCTTCAAAACTACCAGTACTGGGGTGCCTGGGTGGCTCAGTGGGTTAAGCATCTGCCTTTGGTTCAGGTCATGATCTCAGGGTCCTGAGATCGAGCCCCGCATCGGGCTCCCTGCTCAGTGGGGAGTCTGCCTCTCCCTCTGCCACTCTCCCTACTCATGCTCGTTCTCGCTCTCAAATAAATAAATAAAATCTTAAAAAAAAAAAAAAAAGAACTACCACTACCTTCTTTTCCCCTTTACCAACAATCAGTTCTTATTTTCTAACATGAATGATCTATACACTTCGTGGACTCATTCAGCATTCCTACTGAGGAAAAGCCAACATCAGATTTGTGTTTTGGAAAGATCACTCTTCGGATGTGCCAAGAGAAGTGGTGGGTGGTCTGCTGGGGGCATGCGCAGGGGTCATGGTGGTTGATGAGGGTGGCTTGAAGCAGGGTCTTGAGGATAGAGATGGAGTGAAATAAATAGTTTTGAACTGATTTAGGAGATGTGTATCCCCTACATTTATCAAAAACCCCATTGTCCCTAACTTTTCTACCGGTACTTTAACCTTTGAATCCCACTTGAATGGCTGCTTCTTCTAGCTATGTGACTTACCACTCTAGCCATGTGATCTTGGAAAGTTGTTTTTGTTTTGTTTTGTTTTTTAATTTGTTTTTATTTTTCCATCCCTAAAAGGAGTATAATTATAGTACCTGTCCTAAATAATTCTTTTAAGGCTTGAATGCCTCAAAGCTTGTAAAGATTGTAGCTCAATGTCTAGAATGTAGTAAGAATGCAATAAAAGTTAGTTACTAGTATTGCTACTGCATCTTTCCTGATTACTCCACGGCATTTGGTTTACGTATAGAGCAGAACCATTGACTCTTAGAACTGCAAGAGATCTTAGAAAGTGTCTTATCATATGGTCTCATTTACACATTTAGAGATGTAGTCACAGGGGTAGGGGGAGGTGACAGCTCCTCAGTGCTAGTTCCAGAAAGAGAGCCTGGGTCCTCCACCTCCAAAATCAATGCCTTTTTGCCTTTGACCATAGACCTTTTCATGTATCAGTGGATGTTTTATCTCAAAATTTAAGCAACTCAAATATGTGGCTCCTCCTTTGGCTATCGGACCAGTGCTCAGCTGGAAGCCCTTGCATCAAAACGCCTGCAGTAATGTGGAGATGAAATCTGATGCTTTATTTTACAAATCAGATTAAGTGGTTTTATGAGCTAGACCATTTTTGGTTCCTACTTGCCACATAATGGAGGGATTAAAGCAACCTAAGTAACACTTTATTTAATAATCATCTTACCAGGTGTGTTTTTGAGATTATTAGATCTAATACTACCTACTGATCTAATACTTGAACCACTCTCTGGGAGGAAGTGAGGTACTTCGGGCTGTGACAATATGGTTAGGATACCTCTGAGTCTGCTCAGGCAAGAGCATTTGCAAATTGGCTCTTCCAATTTGCTGGGCCCTGAGGGAGAATCCTGTTCATTGTCAGTCCTCACAGCCCCCCATGAAACCAGAGCCAGCAGTTAGGAAATACTCATGCAATTTTCCATTGCACAGGTGGAGACACCTATGCAACGTCTTGCATTGGGTTTAACTGTTCAGGTTCCTTCACTAAGTCGGTGGTGTGACAACAATGAGAGATGGAGAGAGAGAGAGCTAGAGACACTGAGATCGATAGATAGCAAGAAATCTATTCCTTTGGATTCCTGTATTAAGAAAAAAATCTTTCTTGGGGCGCCTGGGTGGCTCAGTCGGTTGAGCGGCTGCCTTCGGCTCGGGTCATGATCCCAGGGTCCTGGGATCGAGCCCCACTGCTTGGCGGAGAGCCTGCTTCTCCCTCTCCCTCCGTCTGCCGCTCTGCCTACTTGTGCTCTCTCTCTCTCTCTCTGTTAAATAAATAAATAAAAATCTTAGGGAAAAAAAGAAAAAATCTTTCTTATATAACATGGTATTTGTTTTGTCTTGTTTTTTCTTTTATTAGATTTTATTTATTTATTTGAGTATAATGGACACATAATGTCACGTAAGTTTCAGGTGTACAACATAGTGATTCAACAAGTTTATACATCATGCTAAGTTCAACATGGTATTTGTTTTTTGTGATCATATAAAACCGAGTGTTCTTTGGAAATGGCCTAATTGGGATCAGTAGAATGTTAACTCTCACTGAATAACGGGGAGATTAAATTTGCTAGCTCAGCTACTTAGTATTCACTGAGGTGATGGCTTTGAGGCTTTCCCCAGGGAAATACATTTATTCACAATTGCCATTGAGGAAACTTTGAGTCCTCAGCTTATGGTGTAAACATTTTTTTAATATTACCTGTGTCTCCTTTTTCTTACTCCCCTGATTCCATATTATTTTTCTCATCCTCAGTGTCTATGTTTTTATTTCAATCTTCCCTTATTTCCTTTCCTCATCTCAGTTTTTAACAATAAACTTGGTTGTTAAAACTTGCCAAATTATCCCCCAAACAGTAATAACTATAACAGCAAAAGACTGTCATTCTGTCCTCACAGTATCTAACTCTAAGAACACCAAGTTTCAGGAAAGTGATAGCTTTAGGATTGGAAGTGATGTTGGGCAGTCTGACAGCTGTTTGGATAGCTTTGTCACGTGCCTGCTCAAACCCTTTGCCCCCTGAAGGAGGTTGAATTATCCCTGGAACCCATCAGTGTTTTCTTATTTGGAAAAAGGGGTTTTGCAGATGTGATTAAGGTAAGGGTCTTGTGATGGGGAAATGATTCTAGATTTCCCTGGGTGGGCTCTAAATGCAATCACAGGTGTTCCTATAAAGGAGCAGCGGAGGAAGGTCAGTAGGAGGACCCCCAGTGGTCTTCAGGGCTGCAATTCATACTCAGTGTCTTTCCACCTCCATTATCCAGTCTAGGTTCTTCTCACCCCCAACTCTCACTTCTGCAGGGCTCGGTGGGTTACTTGTGTGATACTATGATTTATAATTAATGTACATTTGGTCTTCCTCTGGAACACCTAAAACCTTTGGAATTTCCTAAGTGATAAGAGGCATAAAGGAGAAAGGAGTGTCTTTGTTATTCAAAACAAGCCCTTTTTAACCATTTCAGAGTTTATGTTAATGAGGTGACTTTAGAAAGGCCCTAAGGATGGGGGGGTTGCCAGGGGAACCAACCATGTGATTAGAGGGTTGGAACTTTTAGCTCCATTCCGCCCCCCTCGCCCCATGCCTGCCCCCCCCCCCACACCTCCAAGGAGTGGGGAGGGGTTGGTGGTTGAGTCAATCACCAGTGGCCAACAATTTAATCAGTCATGCCTATCATGTAATGAAGTCATCATAAAAATCCCTCACTGAAGGAGTTCAGAGAGCTTCCAGGTTTGGTGAACACATGAAGATGCTGGGAGGGTGGTGTGCCTGGAGACAGCATGGAAGCTTCAGATTCCTTCCCCCACACTTGGACTTATGCATCTCTTCCATCTGGCTGTGTCTGAGTCACATCCTTTTATAATAAACTTGTAATCTAGGAAGTAAACCGTTTTCCTGAGATCTGTGAGCCATTTTCTTTTCTTTATTTTTTAAAAGATTTTATTTATTCATTTGAGAGAGAGAGAGAGAGTAAGAGAGAGAATGAGCAGGGAGAGTGGCTGAGGGAGGGAGAAGCAGACTCCCCACTGAGTGGGGAGCTTGACGCGGGGCTCCATCCCAGGTCGCTGGGATCATGACCTAAGACAAAGGCAGTTGCTCAACTGACCCAGGCACCCCCTGTGAGCTATTTTAGCGAATTATTGAACCCAAGGTGGGGGTGGTGGGAGCCTCCATTTACAGCCTGTGCATCAGAAGTACAGGTGACCACCCAGACCTGTGGTTGGCATCTGAAGCAGAGGCAGTTTTGTGGGACTATGACCTTATTAACCTGATTTGATGCTATCTCTAGGGAGAGAGTGTTGGAACTGAGTTCTGTTTTAGGATACCCAGCTGGTGTCAGAGAACTGCTTGATGTGGGAACCCTCCTCCCCCACATTTGGTGGTCAACGGTGTGAATGTGCTAGTCGTAGAGAGTAGAGTGGGAGAAAAGAGGTTTTCTTTTACAATCTGATAATACAACTCAAACCCTCATTTCTGAGGCATTTGAGCCCTTGGTTACCATCTCCTTCTTAGGCAAGCATTGCTGTGCATGCCAAGTGACAGTTATATTTGGGCAAAGAAATACTAAGAGGCACCCAAGTGGACTACCTGACTTTTTCACATATTCTACTCTGCCTCATTTTGTTTTCTAAGATCTTTTCTTTCTTTTTTCCTTCCTTCCTTCCTTCCTTTCTTTTTTTCTTTTTTTTTTTTTTAAGATTTATTTATTTGAGAGAGAGACAGCATGGGAGGGGGGAGGGGCAGAGAGAGAATCTCAAGCAGACTCCCCACTGAGCTGGAAACCAGACAAGGGGCTCAGTCTCACAACCCATGAGATTATGACCAGAGTGAAAACCAAGAGTTGGACACTTAACCGAATGAGCCACCCAGGTGCCCATATTCTGCCTCATTTCCTAAGCGCAGCCTTACCTAATCTTTCTGATCAGGGTCAATTACCCCTGCCAAGATGCTATCTCTTTTCGCACTTGAACCCCTTGGACACCAGATGTCCAAAGTGTCAGGGAGCTGTCATAGGTCAACGGGTGCCTTGCTTTGTCCTCTGAAGAGGACAAAAACCTCTATGCATGCAGGACCCAGGGTCTGGGGGACGGGAAGCATAATATTACCCAGAAGCATGGGAATCCTGGTAAGTGGGGCCATTCCTGCTTCCAATCTTTGTTTCCTGAATGCAGCTGTTCTTCCTATTAGGACACAGCATCAGACAGAGGTCTTGGAGGAGAGCACTTCATACCTGAAGGGACATGTCTGTGAACCAGCCCTTCCGAAGCACTTTAAGCAAGACAGTACAATGCTTGATCAGACTGGTTGCTTCTGGGTGCTGTGCCATGTGAGCCGGCCAGTGTACCTCATGACAGCGGGCCCACAGCCACACCTCCTTCACCGTGAAGTGGGACCCTTGATTGGATGCCGTGTTGTCTGAAATCGGGCATTCTGTAAGCTCCTGGATAGGGTCGCCAGCTGAGCTTCAGTGGGCAGCAGAAGCAAACACATACCCAGAAGAGTTGCTTATTCCCATGAGAAGAACCCAACAGCCATCCCAGGATAGAAGGGGCCTGTTGTCCTAAATTTGCCTGAACTGGCCAGTTGGTACCCTAGAGGAATAGACCCATTTTGGGTCTTTGTTGCTGTCGGGTTGGATATTTCAAGGTAGCAGGAGCTAAGCTAGGTCAGCCTTCATTGGTGGAGTCCAGGCTGTGGGGTTCATTTGCAGCCATTCCCACTGGTGGCACAGAAATGCTTACACGTGTCTACTGAGCATATGCAGGATGAACCAAGCTCTGGTTTTTTATTCTTCTGTAGGATGCTCAAAAGAAATCCCCCATATGGGGGGCGCCTGGGTGGCTCAGTTGGTTAAGCGACTGCCTTTGGCTCAGGTCATGATCCTGGAGTCCCTGGATCGAGTCCCGCATCGGGCTCCCTGCTCGGCAGGGAGTCTGCTTTGCCCTCCAACCCTATCCCCTCTCATGTGTTCTCTCTCATTCTCTCTCTCTCAAATAAATAAATAAAATCTTAAAAAAAAAAAAAAGAAATCCCCCATATGGCCATAGGTATGAGACGGAGGTGTAGTGCTGGTATAAAATTGGTGGATGACATTGAGTCTATGCTTCCTCTTCTAGTTTAACCACTGGCTCTCAAAAGAGTGTATGTACATATACATCTTAGTCGATGTAGGTTGCTATAACCATAGACTGGTGGCTTATAAACAACAGAGATTTCTTTTCCACAGCTCCAGAGGCTGGGAAGTCCAAGACATGAAGGTGCCAGCAGATTTGGTGTTTGGTGAGAGTCCACTTCCTGGTTCATAGACCACTGTCTTCTCGCTGTGTCCTCACATGGGGGAAGGGGTGAGGGGGCTCTCTGGGGTCTCTTTTATAAAGACATTAATCCCATTCATTTGCACACCATCCTTATGACCTAGTTAACTCCTAAAACCCCACCTCCAAATACCATCACATTGGGGATTAGGTTTCAACACATGACTTTGGGGGGGGACACAAACATTCAGTCGACAGCAATATACATAAATAGATTTATTATAATTTTTACTGATATGAAGGATGTGCAGGACCCAATTTTAAAATAATAATAAAATGGGGCACCTGGGTGGCTCAGTCGTTAAGCGTCCGTCTTCAGCTAGGGTCACGATCCCGGGGTCCTAGGATAGAGCCCTGTGTTGGGCTCCCTGTTCCACGGGAAGCCTGCTTCTCCCTCTCCCACTCCCCCTGCTTGTGTTCCCTCTCTCGCTGTCTCTCTGTCAAATAAATAAATTAAAAAAATAATAATAAAATAAACAGTATTCTTTATTTTAAATTCCAGATAGCCAAATGATTCTTACAAAATGCTTCTGTTGATTTTTGCCAAATTCTTTTTTTTTTTAAGATTTTATTTATTTATTTGACAGAGAGAGACAAAGCGAGAGAGGGAACACAAGCAGGGGGAGTGGGAGAGGGAGAAGCAGGCTTCCCACCGAGCAGGGAGCCAAATGCAGGGCTCCATCCCAGGACCCTGGGATCCTGACCTGAGCCGAAGGCAGATGCTTAATGACTGAGCCACCCAGGCGCCCCGATTTTTGCCAAATTCTTGTATCTCTAGCCGATCTATGGTTGTAATTGACAAAATGAATATAGTTCTGACATAAATGTTGGTTGATATTTTTATTTACTTTATGAGTACGACGAAAGTAAAACAACAAAGATGTTTATTAGAACTTGACTGTTTTTAATGATGTGACTGACTTATTGGCTGAATGAATAACATTTTCTAATGTTGGAATAATATTTCCTCAATTTCTTGTGCTATTCACAATGTAATGGCTATAGAAATACACAGTTTTATATTTAATATACATTGTTATGATTTTTCCTATTATATTCTGTGTAGACAATTAGTAAAACAATAAATCAAGCCCTCATTTGTAGCACTTGTCAATTTACATGGTATCAATACTTCTAACACAGCTGATTGCAGACTACCAACATGATGTCACTAAATGTGTAGTTCTGAAAAGAGGTGCCATAGCACCCTATTAGAGATTATTTCTATCATATAGACATAAAAGACCAAAGTAATATCAAAAACATAGGTAATAATGTAGTAAAATAATTAGGAAATAGGTTTGAGTATTTCTTGCCTTTGTTTTAAATATATGTAATTATGTTTTATATAATTTAATAATGGATATATTTAATAACTGGCTTGCAAAATTCCTGGAAATTTAACAACTGGCTCCATGAACCAGTACAAGTCAGCTCTGCTACCTCTGGCCCTATTTGTATTTGATCCCAGAAGTACCACTTCTATCATCTGTTGGAATGCTTTTATGTCTGTCTGGCCTTAGGGCTTGGTAGGTCTGGCAGAATCCAGATCACTATGGCCCATGGTAATTTGGTGTGCCATGGGTTCAGCACTCTGTCTCTACTGGGAGCTGTTTTTGAGTGTGTATAATTCACTACTGCAGATGACATGGCCTGTCCTAGAACCCTATGGATATGCATTGTGATTCTCCCCAGGGGCTTGCCCAAACACTATAGAGTGTCTTATCCCACCATTGATCACTCTAACATAGGGTCTGTCCAGATGCGTGGCCCAAGGTTGAGCATGGCCTGCTCCACAGCCTGGACCTGTTGCATATTCCTTTCCTGCTTTGGGCTTCTCTAAGCTGGCGGCCGTTTGGGTCCCAGTATTTGGGCTGGACTACTGTTCTTAGATGTGGAATGTGCTGCCTCCCGAACCAGTAGAGGCCTACCAAGCATTGTCCTTCTGTTTTTGGTGTGGAAAGTACAAGATTCAGTGATATATATATATATATATATATATATATATATATATATATATTATTTATTTATTTATTTATTTAACTTTGGAGGGAATGTTCAGGACTCTCTGAATCTTTGTAGGATTTTTCTCCTACCCTCAGGAGGGCATGTATCTTACCAAGATCTTCAGCCTTAGTGGCCAGAGGCAATGTGGGAACAAATCCTGAGGGGTGCACAAATTGTTTTGGGAGTGTTCTTGGGATAGAAATTGAAATTGAGCAATGAGAGAAGCTAGGCCATAATGTGGTCTCTATGAAGGCTTCTGGGGAGACCTGAACCTGGAATGATCCATCAGTGTTGTCCCTAGATTGGGCAAGAGGGTCAACCCGTCCTTCATAACCAAAAATCCATCAGTCATTGGATACATGTTACTCTTGGAAGGGGGTGATACCCTTGGTCAAGATGACTTTTTTTTTTTTAAGATTTTTATTTTATTTATTTATTTGAGAGAGAGAGAGAGAGCATAAGAGATGGTAGGTTCAGAAGGAGAAGCAGACTCCCCGCCCAGCAGGGAGCCCGATGCAGGACTGGATCCCTGGACTTGGAGCGGAAGGCAATCGCTTAACCAACTGAGCCACCCAGGTGCCCCAGTCAAGATGACTTTTTTTTTTTTTAAATGTTTTATTTATTTATTCATGAAAGCCAGAGAGAGAGAGAGAGAGAGGCAGAGGCAGAGGGAGAAGCAGGCTCCACGCGTAGCAGGGAGCCCCATGCGGGACTCGATCCCAGGATCCTGGGATCATGACCTGAGCCGAAGGCAGACGCTTAACCATCGGAGCCACCCAGGCGCTCTTCAAGATGACTTTTTTCAGGAAGGTATTCTGAAGACAACTGACTCCTGAGGGTTCTCAACCTGCAGCTCTCCCAAGAACTTCAGTTGTTGTTGTTTTTTAAGGGAGAGGTGGGGGCAAGGAAAGAGGAAGAGGAAGAGAGAATCTTAAGCAGGCTCCCACTCCCAACGCAAGCCCGAGGTGCGGTGCTGCTCTCACAAGGCTGAGATCATGAACGTAGCCTAAATGAAGAGTTTGATGCTTAACCCACCGATCCACCTAGGCGCCCCAAGTCCTTCAGTTCTGAAAGAGGATCTGGCCTCATCAGACGCCTACTACTATTAAAATGTGACAATGGTCATTTACAAGGGACTTGAAAGAGACTTTCAAACACAAAGACCTATCTAGTGAGCAGCATTCTGGGATACCTACTTATTGATAGATTATAATTAGTACTTTTAAAAAAAGATTTTATTTGAAAGAGAGAGAGAGAGAGCACAAGCAGAGGGAGAGGGAGAAGCAGGCTCCCCGATGAGCAGGGAGGCTGAGCAGGGAGGCGAGGCAGGACTCGACCCCAGGAGGCTGGGATCATGACCTGAGACGACAGCAGACACTTAACGGACTGAGCCCCCCAGGCATTCCTATAGTTAGTATTTTTAAAAGGAGAACTACCTTTGAAGGAGACCAGGAAGTTTAGGAGCCAAAGCAGAGCACTTACACAGCTCTTTCAGTATTGTTAGCAGAAACAGTTGAAACACGTTCGGTGCCCAGAAATTAATCATCAGACCCAAGTGATCCACTTGAAAGAGAAGGAGGAGGAATTTGCTCTGCATCTCCCGATCATCTCAAGAGTTTAAGAAGAAACTAAAATGAGAAGAAATGTTTCAGAAACTGAGCCCCCAGACCCAAACCCCAAATCGAACCTGGGACTTTTCTTAAGTGCGAGCAGAGCAAAGGGCGGTAAAGGCAAACAGCCCGGGGCGCCCCCTGAACAAACTGCGCGGGGCGGGCAGGAAGCCCCCGGCCAGGAGACCCTTTCTCTTGGTTTCGGGAAGGTGCTTCGGGCCGCTCCGTTTGCCCCCCCCCTCCCCGGCTCCCCCCGCCCACGCGGAGGCTGCGAGCGCGGGGCGCAGGCCGGCGGGGCACAGCAAGGCCCGGGGACGAGGCGCGGACAGGGCGCCGGGCAGGAGAGCGTGTCGCCGGGCGCCGCCGCCGCTGTTGTCCGGGGTCCTGAAAGCCGGGAACTTCCCGGGACGCAGCGGCCACTTTTCTCCGTGTCGGAGCGGGGGGTGTGGGGGTTTCAGGGAGCGCACCTGCTAGGCCCGCCCTGGCCCTGGGCCCGGAGGTGCGGGCAGATGCGGCCCTCCCAGCCCCCTGGGTGGGGGTGCGTGATTGGGGGGCGGCGGTGAGCACGGCCGGGAGCGCCAGGCAGGACCCCGCTGGCCCTTCTCCGCCTCTCGGGCAGCCCCGCGCCGCGCCCCCGCTCCACCTGCGCGCGAACTCCGGCGGCCGGGGACGCGGGCCCGGGCAGCTGAGCCTAGGTTTTCCAGGTTTTGGGGGCGGGAGGAGTGGTGTTTCAGGGCAGGGGCGGGAAACGCGACCGAGGCATGCGCAGTGGGGCGGAGGGGGCATTGCGGGCTGGGCGAGGGATTGAGGTATGGCGCCTCCCTGCAAGGCGAGTTCGTGCACGTTGGTCCCCGAAGTGTGGCCCGGCGCCCCGCTCCGCTGAGGCATCTTCGCTAACGACGTGTGGGGCAAGGACACGGCGGAGAACACCAGCCACAAGTCCTACCGGCCGCTCTGCGTCCTCACCTTCAAGTGAGTCCCTCACCTCGCGCAGTTGGCCCCTGGGTCCGGAGAAGTTGTGGGATCAGTTTTCTTGGTTTTGTTTGTTTGTTTGTTTTGTTTTGCCACCGCTCCCTCCACACTTCGCTCCACATCTGGCCACACCACTGTCCCACTTTTTCCACAAGAAAGAATTATAGAGAATGCTAGTGGTCTTTAGGTTGTTTGCCCTAAATGCATATAGCCTGCCTTCAATACGTAGGGAAACCTTCCTGAGCCCAGGGAATAAAGATCGCAGTGAGTGTTTAGAGAGAGCCAACTAAACTGTTCATTCATTCAACAGTTATTTAGAACATAACCTACATGTGCAGTTATTGTGCCAGCCACTGGGGATAAGGGTCCTCAGTGATAAAGCTCAGGTAAGAGATGATTGAAGGCAATGGAAGTTTTATGGAGAAAAAGGAAGTACCAGCCAAATTAATATTAGCTGAGGTATCCAGAGTAGATGAGTTAATGAATGGAGATTTAAATTTCACCCTTGTTGTGTGGGGAACGAAAAGGGGCTGTGATACTCCTGGATAATGAAGTTTTTCCTGTGTGTCATCTAGTGAGTCCCTGGACAAAGACATCTTCTGAAGCCATCTATTTTTTAACATTTAATTTACATGACTTCTTTTGGAACAATATTCATACTTTCCCTAACTTTGATGACTGTAACTCCACTTAACACACACTCCAAAAAAAAAAAAAGAGAGAGAAAGGAAGAAATGCTTGATTATGCCAAAGTAATATGACCTCCACCCCCCAATACACATACATGATAATAGGTACTTTCTATTCACAAGGCTCTGTGAGATCTGTGTCGTGGTTACCTCTGGGATATAATCTTTCATGCATCTTCAGCTTATTCATTACACACTCTTGTTGCATTCTAGAAAACCTATGTTCTTTGTGCATTCCAGGCTCACTCAAACACACTGCCCCTTCAGGGTTTTTGCACTTTCTGCTTTCTCTTCCCCCAGATATTCTCCAGGTTGGTCCCCAGTACAATGTAAGCTCCAAGAGGTGTATCTTTAGCCCCTAGAAGTTGCTGCTTAACAAATGTTAATGAATATGATTATTTTTGTGACTGTTTAGGAACTTTTCCAGATAATTAAGGTTAATAAGGTTGGTCTTTGCCTTTTTTTTTTTTTTTTTTTTTTTTATAATGGAGGTACGAAGTTTCCTTGGCCCTATTTCCTAACTAGGATGTCCCTGGACACCTCGAGGTCCTGCTTACTGGGGAATGCTCTGATTCCCAGCAGGGCTCTTGTGTCTCTCAGCTGGAATCTGCTGTGACTGTGACTTTCCATGAAGAATGAGGATCCTCAGCACTTCCTCCAAGACAGTGTAGTGAAGGATGATTGCTGGTGGATGGTGCTATAGAGTTCAAGTCTGTAAATACCCGGACGGGAACCTCAGAACTACTGGAAGTTCTTTTCCTACCCTACTACCTCAGACCTAAATTCCTGCTTTTTTGGCAATCTGCTTTCTTGAGGAGGGTCATTTTTTTTTGTTTTTTTTTCCCCAGTCCACAGGCAGGAAGCTATGGACTTTTTTTACCTCTTAAAGTACAGGACCTGAAAATAGCTTCTCTTCCAAGCAATTAACGTGAATCCCTCTTCCCTCCACTACTCCACCAGTCACAGATCTTTAAAAGAAGGGCAAACCTTTGCTAAAAACCACTAAAACCTAGCAATCACTTTTGAAGAAAATAACATTTTTAAAATCTAATTTGCATTATTTGCTGACTTCCTTTTCTGAGGGTTTTCTTTTGGGACTCGCCACCTTCTACATGTGGTTAGTGACTTTCTTTGGTGCAATTGTTACTCTGAATACTAAGATGACAATAGTGACAAAAACTAGCCCTGAACCTGCTCATGGGCATGGGCTCCTCTGGTCAAGAGGAGGCCCCTTTCCTTTAAAGCTATGTGAGGATGTCGTGCATTAAGCTTGAATCACAGCCACGAACTTTGCTTGATTTAAATGTTGGCATTGGTGCCTGCGAATCACATCCTCTGGTACTTTGGATACATGAAGACGATGATTTGCTGATTTGTTTTTGGTACTGGATGAAATGGAGAAGAAGAGCAACCAAAATGATGAAGAGCCAGAGAGACTCGCCTGAGAGGAAAAACAAGAAGAATCAGATGATATTTACTGGTTGAAAGATTTAAGAAGACGATGGAAACCACTTCTGAGCATTTGAGAGCAGAGATGATGGTAAGAGATGGGGAAGAAGACCAGCAGCCTTAGAGGAAGACAGGAGAATGCGCTGGGTTTGCAATTGGGCTGTGGAAACTCACCTGGAAATTGTTGCGGAACCCTTCATTTGAGACACTGGAAATGGATGATCAAAGAGTGTATTTAAATTTTTTCTTGCTGTAATTTTAACTTAAACGATAGTGAATGCATATTGAGTTACCAGAGAGAGTGGAGTTCAGTTGGAAAGTGTGGCAGCTGGTGCTCTGTACCTTGCCCTTAAATTTGTAGACCTGTGTTTCTTATTGTCTCAGCTCTGCCTGCTGTTATTTACCTGAGCTGCTTAGTAAATAGGCAGATCTGTGGGCCTCCTGCCAGATATAGTGAATTAGAATCTATGGAGTTGGGTTTAGGGAATCTGCATTTGCAGGAGGCAGGGATTCCTAGATACTTAGAAATTTAGAAACCATGGGGTGTATTTAGCACTTACAGTTTGAAGTATTTTCCTTGCATTAATTTGCTTTATCTTAAAGGGAACATGTGAGGAAACTGAGGCACAGAGAAGTTAAGTTACTTGCTCAGCTGATGCAGCTAAGAAGCATCAGAGCCAGGATTGCCCCTCACCTGGCAGCCTGGCTCTTGACTCTGTGCTCTTAATCACCACGCTGGGCAGCCTCTCTGAGGACAGTTACCTTTGAAATCTCATCGGCCTCATGGGCTGCATCAGCCAGGGGAAATGATTTACACTCTCCTTTTATCAAAGGTGGATTCGTCTTTTCTAGGAGCACCTGGGTGGCTCACTCAGTTGAGCGTTTGACTCTTGATTTAGGTTCGGATCATGATCTCAGCTTAACGCTCAGCGGGGACTCTGCTTCTCCCTTTCTCGCTCTCTCCCCCTCTCTCTCCTTCTGACCCTCCCCCCTCGCACACACTGCTCTCTCTCTCCTGCTCTCTCTGTCTCTAAAAATAAATCTTTTTTAAAAAGGTGAATTTATCTTTTCTTTTGTTTTTACCTAGAAAAGAATGAATGATTTAAAATGCACTATGTCTATGTGTGAAATGTGTGTAAATATGTGGTAAAACTAACTTTGAATGGAAAACTCTGGGTTTGTCATTTATTCTGACAGTAAAAGGCTGAGAGAACTTTAATTTTGAAAAGTGCCTTTTGCGATTGAAACAGAAAGATGTTTTCTTGAGGGTTTTTGTTGCTTCTCCAAAAATTAGGTTGCGATTGCCTGCCTGCAAAAGTAGTTCAACTCAGGGCTTAACAGACTGGACCTCAAGGAAGCATATTATAGGTCTTTTCAGGTTAGTATCCTTTAAACTGTGAATCTTATACTATCAACCTTGTTTTATTTGGCATTCTGTTAACCATCAATTCTATACTTCTTTTAATTTGTATACTATCATAGTATAGAAATTAATGGGGCAAGAGTTTGAAGTATTTTTTAGTTATCAAAGAAAGCTGGAATTGTGTTCTTTTTTTAACATTTTTTTATTGTTATGTTAATCACCATGCATTAAATTGAAATTATGTTCTTTATGTTTTGGTGTTAAACACTTCATCAGGAATTCAATAATATATGAATTCGCAAACATTTAATGAACACTGATCTTCGTGTTAGACTTAAACTTTGAGCAAGACAGATGAAATTCCTGCCCACAGGAACTTAATCTATTAGGTTGAGCCATATGAAATTGCTAATATTGAAGAGGTTTTTGAGTTTGAGAATTGGCAATTTCATATGATTCAATTTCATAGCAGGGAGAGGCAAAAAACAAATATTTTAATGAATAAATAAGAAAAATTAAGGCGATAAGTACTTTTGCCAGGTATCAAGCTGTTTCCTTTTGCCTCCAAACCCTTCCCTGCTCTTTCTCTGCTTACCTTGGTGTTGCTAGGGATCACACTGTGCAAACCACTTGTTTGCTTTGCCAGCTGCATCCCTGCCAACAAAAAGCCGGAGGGAGAGACTGCAAGGCTGGGGGTGGGGATGGGAAGAAGGGGCTCACTCCTTGCAGTCTGCTTCCTGTCCACTTGTGATTCCCTTAGCATCACCCATCAGGCCTCCTCCCGGCCCTACAACCGTGCCTGCTGTAGCAGGAGCCGAGTCTGGTTTGCAGTTTTCTCTGTATGTGCAGAATCACCTTCATGGCCAGCCCCCCAGGAATAGCAGCACCAGCTGGTGTTAATTTCACTTAATTTCGGCTCTGCCAGGTCCCTATTCCAAACTTCTTCTTTAGAATAATTCCAGCCTCTTTCCTTTGTTTCTCCAGCTCAAGGGTGGGAACCTGCTTCCAGTGTTGCTGCCTTCGTGATACCTAGTTTTCTCTTCTTGTCTCTTCAGTTACTCGGTTAACAACTTCACGCCTGGTTATCATAATACTCAGTTCGCTCTCAAAATACCTGGTATGGCTTTTGTCTCCTGACTGGATCTTAGCTCTCCATTAAGCCCACTCACCCATTCATACACAGGAACACATATATGTCCCCGCATTCACACACTCAGTTCACACACACACACACGCATATAGTCACAAGCTGGAGGCTTCTCTTCAAGATAGCACGGGATTCATCAATCACCGCTCTGTGACTCCTACCAGGGCACCTTACTTGGCTTTCATCCAGCTCACATTTCTCTATCTTCTATGTAGAGATTTTGTGAGATTCTGATAAATGCCTTTTCAAAACTAAATATGTGAGTGTATTTATAGCACTCCCAGCTTAATGATCCTATTTTAAAAATGAGGTTTATTAGTTCGGTCTTTGTTTCTAAACCCATATTGGCTTTCAGTCTAACCAGAGATCCTTTTCTAAGTGCTTACAAACCATTTATTTAGTAATCTATTCCAGAATGTTTTATCATTTGGTGTCGAGCTCATTCATCTATATTTTTAGAGCTCACTTGCCATATTTTAGAAATTAGGAAATACTTTTGACTCTACATTTATGGCTCCTTTCTATTTCTCATCCTTAAACGTGAAGGTATTTCACATAGTTCTCTTGTTACAGCAGCTGCTCCATATTTGCTAATACTTTTTGATGTTCTGAAATCTAATTGAACACACTTCGAACGTGAGGCACTCTCTCCTAATCTATCACAGGAGAGAAGAAAAAAGATCCATGTAGATTGTATACGCACATCTTTAGATACGATGCATGTGGACCACCGAAGGTGAGGTATGCCTTCCACTTTAGATCACTTAATGTATCTTGGAAGAGTGTAGCAACAGAATAATACCATCTTTCAAGATTTTTTATTTTTATTTCTTGGGAATGCAATAAGTTCTTAATCTCTTTTAAATAATGATGCTATGTTGTGTAGTCTGAACGTTTGGTCTGAATTAGTGTATCTGTGGGTATCAGTCATGTGTATCAAGGATAAGACCTAATGGATGTCTTACCTTGTTCCCCTGCTTCACACCTAGGCTTTCAATATAAAAAAGAAAATGTGGAATTACCAATGTTTAGATGTCATGAAGTAGGAAGCTAGTACTGGCTCTTTGTGCCTTTTACTTGCAAGGGAATGAGCAGCAATGTTGTAGGTAAGAGCTAATCTGATCATGAAAAATAAGTATTGGTAGAAAATTAGGAAAAATCCAGAAATGTACAAAAATGAAAAACCCATGTGTAATCCTACCATTGTTAACATTTTGGTGTGCCTCCTCTCATTCTTTATACATAGATGATATTGTATATATGGTATATATTTAACAAATATTCATATGTGTTAAATGAACACACATACTATGTATATGTATATTTATGGTTATTTTATTTAACTGGATGTCATAATGTAATGCTGTTCTGCAGTTTGCTTTTTAAACTTAATAGATCATCAACATTTTCTTCTACAGTTCAGTTTATAACTTATTACACAGATAATAAGACTTTTTTATGCATTCATGTCTTTTAAAAAAATAGGAACCCACTGCATCATTTAATTATCTTCTTTAAAAAAATACTTATATAATAAAAATATATCCCCATGTCAGTATAGTTTCACATTATCATTTTTTAAAAGATTTTATTTATTTATTTGACAGAGAATGTGAGAAAGGGAACACAAGCAGGGGGAGTGGGAGAGGGAGAAGCAGGCTTCCTGCAGAGCAGGGACCCTGATGTAGGGCTCGATCCCAGGACCCTGCGATCATGACCTGAACTGAAGGCAGATGCTTAATGACTGAGCCACCCAGGTGCCCCTCACATTATCATTTTTAATTGCCCATAATAGTTCATGGTGTTAATTTGATTATTTACCAAAACCAATTTGATCATTTCCCTATGGCTGGACATTTACTTTTTTTATTTTTCGGGTTTTTGCTCCTGTAGTAATATGATAGGGAGCATTTCTGTACACTTACATCTTTGTGCACTTCCTTGGTTATTTCCTCTTATGAGAATTCTGGGGGTGGATTTGCTTGGTCAAACATTATGTGCTTTTTTTTAAAGCTTTTGAGACATATTGATACATATGCTTCTGCAACCTGGACATTCACCAATGGTATAAGATTGCCTTTTTCCTCTCACTGTGATCATAAGTATGAATGATTTTAACAGTGGCTTTGTTGTTCTAGAAAGTTCAGTCTGAGGAAGCAGGAAATAGTGTAAAGGCAGCCACAGGGAGATGGGCTCCAAGGTAGCCGAGCCTGCCTTCTGGTGCCTGGGACCCCCCATCTTGCCCTTGTCTCCCCAAAGTTTTGTTTTTCTGGTGCTTTCTGATGTCTAGCAGCAATCCCACTCTTCCATTTACAGAGTATGATGCTCTGTCCAGGTCTCAGTGGACTTCCTTGTCTTGTCCACTGCTCTATTTTCATTCCTCTGAGAGGGGCTTGTGAAATGAGTCATTTCACATCAGGCTCTAAGAAAGCTGAGCTATGTAGAAGCTGTGCCCAGACACACTGGGTCAAGTCTCACTTCAGAATGCTGACGTTAAATCTCACCCAACATTTAATTCTTCTGGCCATTAGTGGACACATGATTACTTCACTTTATTCCACTGGGAGTGGAAATGGAATGGACAACAAGATCTCTTCTGTTGCCATTCGGTTGATTGTCAAACTATAATTTGGGATGTTCAAAATGTTGTAAGTTAGAAGGTTATCAGGGCTCCTTGCTCTTTCCCCATACCTTGTCCTATGCATCTCCTCCATCTGACTATTCCTGAGTTACAGCCTTTTACAATAAACTGGTCATCTAGTAAGTAAAATGTTTCTCTGAGTTCTGTGAGCCCTTGAAGAAAATTAATTGAACCCAGGGAGGGGGTTGTGGGAACCTCTGACATAATGACAGTCAGAAGCATAGATAATAACCTGGGCTTGCAACTGGCCTCTGAAGGGGGTGAGGGGCAGTCTTGTGGGACTGAGTTCTTAACCTGGAATCTGATGCTGTGTTTGGGTAGATAATGTCAGAATTGAGTTGAATTGTAGGACACCCGGCTCCTGTCAGAGAATCGTTCATTGGTTTGGAGAAAACCGCACCTTCCCCCAATTGGGTCCAGCAACCCAAAAGAATGCTGCATGCTCTCTTCTAGCAACAAATAATAGTGATCTCAGATACAAGAATTAACAAACCAAACCAAACTACACCGAAACACTTAAAATAGCCACCTCCATTTTATTAAGAGGTGCATATATTTTATTTTTATTTATAAAAGATTACAGTCAAGTTATATTGATTCTATATTAATAATTGTAATAACAATTCAAAATAATTTTTAACAAGGCTTTATGGTCAAAAGGAAAAATTTAAATTTATGTGCATATTTTGATGCAGAGAAATAGGACAATCAACAAAAGAATTTCAAGCATAAAAATACCTTAGAGTAAGATGAAATGCTGAGAGGAAAATGGAATGGGAATACGAGTTTCAGGAGAAAAAAGAAGGATATAAAATGACTGTTCACATTTGTGTAAGTAGATGATCATAGGCTTCAGCATTTAGATACTATGGGGTACAAAGCAGTGATATCACTTTTATTTTATCATGCCAACACAGTGCACTGGATATAATATTCTTTCAACTAATTACATTTATGATGACAAAATTTAGGTATCAACTTAGAAAGGTAAAATTTAATACATAGTTTAAAGAAATTATTTTAGGAAATACATGCGGAAAAAGTACAAAGACCACTATTCTAAGTTCTATAGAATGTCTTATGACAGTCTCTGTAGGCAGTGTCTTCCTCTTTTTATTTTATTTTTAAAACGATTTTATTTATTAGAGAGCATGGGGTGGGGGCGGTTGGGGGAGAGGGAGAGAGAATCTCAAGCAGACTCCACACTGAGTGCAGAGCGCAGTACAGGACTCCATCTCACAACCCCAAGACCATGACCCAAGCAGAACTCAAGAGCCAGTTGCTCAACACTGAACCATCCAGGGGCCCCTGTCTTACACTTTTAAAGGTGAAGCTCACAGACAGCATTATACCTCAAGCAAGCAATTTGATTTTAGTCCAGCTAAAAATCTGTGCTAATAGTTGTGTGGGGACAACTATTAGAAGAACAAACAATTGAGTAGGGCAGGAAACTCTCCCAGTTCAAAGCTTGCAGTGAGAGTGCATTAAACTGTAGGGAGGTTTGGTCAATATGATCACAAGCTGATAGAATTTAACTTGGAGACTAAGAAAAAGTGAATAGCCTATTAGCAGAATGACCTTTTAAAAAGGTTTTAACACACTTTGGGACTAATTGAAAAGAATCATGGAAACAAGATAGAAGAGCAAAGTAGTTGAAGAGCTGGACATCATTTAGGGAAAGATGTTCCAGAAGGCCATTTGCATTCACAAAAAGATCCAGGAGGTAGGTGTAGGAAGGAGGTAAGAAAGTTTGTCTGAGGAATCAAGTTATACTAGGAAATGAAAAAGAGAAGACTCATTTAAGTAGACTCCAGGTCAGGTTCCTAAGGAAAAAAAGATGCATTTTGTGGATGACAAATGGGTGAAAAAATATATGGGAACTATCTCTTTGTTGTTAAGTGTTGAACAAAAAACAAGGACCATAAATGATATCAGAAATGATGGCAAATAACTAATTAACTTCCAGTTTTACTGAGACATAATTGACATATAACACTGTCTTTTTTTTTTTTTTAAGATTTATTTATTTTAGAGAGAGAGTGAACCACTGACTGAGCTACCCAGGCACCCCAACATTGTCTTAGTTTTAAGTATACAACATAATGATTTGATATATGTATATGTTATTAAATGATTACCACAATTTAATTACCATTAAATGATTAGCTGCCACCTGGTTGGCTCAGTTGGTTAAGCACCAGACTCTTGATTTCAGCTCAGGTCATGATCTCAGGGTCTTGAGATCAAGCTCTGTGTCGGGCTTGGTGCTCAGTGCAGAGTCTGCTTGAGATTCTCTTTCTTCTTCTGCCTCTCCCCCTGCTCATGCATGCGCTCTCTCTCTCTAAAATAAATAAATAAAATCTTCTAAAAACATGATTACCACAGTAAGTTTAGTTAACATCCATCATCTCACATATTTATAAATTTTTTCTTGTAACGAGAACTTTAAGTTCTACTTTCTTTAGTTTAAGTAAATTGATTAATTTTTTAAAAAATTTACTCTCTTAGCAACTTTCAGATATATAGTACAATATTCTTAACTATAGTTACCATGCTATACATTAAATCCCCAGAACTTATTTATCTTATTACTGAAAGTTTGTACCTTTTAACCACCTTCCTCTATTTTCCCCACCTCCCAAACCCCACCTCTGCAACCACCAATCCATTCTCTGTATTTGTGATTTTGGGTTTCTTTTTCTTTTTTTTTTAGATTTTATATATAAGTGAGATCACAGTGTTTTTTTCCTTCTGTCTTATCTCACTTAGCATTAATACCCTCGTGGTCAATCCATGTTGCTACAAATGCCAAGATTTCCTTCTTTTCTATGGCTGAATAGTATTCCATTATATACATTACATTTTCTTCACTCATTCATCTGTCAGTGGATAGTTAGGTTATATACATGTCATAGCTAATGTAAATAATGCTGCTGTGAATATAGGGATGCAGATGCCCCTTTGAGGTAGTGATTTCATTTCTTTAATATACATTACCAGATGTGGAACAGCAAACTTAGATTGTTTTCTTTTTGGCCTAGAATAACATGTTGATGTGATATAATAAGACTATTTTATCTTCCATATTATTTATACACTGAACAAATAATGAATAACTAGTTTGCAAGGTTCTCTGCTAAGTTTCAGGGGGTATTTGAATAGATACAGCCTTGTCCCTGCCCATACATTACTTAAAATATCAAAGAAAAACACCACAACACATAAATGTCTATAGGAGCAAGCAATATGTTATGCTACAAAAAAGCAATTTTCAACTTGGGTAGACAGGGAAGAATTAATTTACTCCTCTTTTTATAAATATGTTCACAGTGCACAACAGCCCTGAGAGGAGCTGGGATGCAGCAGTGTCCGTGAGGGACCCAGTCTCCACCCTCCTGGTCATGCTGATTATGCAGAGGGATGTGAAGTCACTCTGGTGCTAGTGGCTTGCAGTTTGAGGCAGAAATACTTATTTGCTCATTTGCATGTATTTTTCTATTGTTTTGAATTGGTCTTTGGTAGTTCCTAGTACCTCACACTTTAGCACTGCCTAATAATACACTTAACTCTACTTGTCTTAGCATGGCATTCAAGGCCTTTTATAGTGTGGCCCCAACTCCCCTCCAGCTTTGCCTCCCAATACCCTCCCCCACACCTTCTATTTATTTCATTCTCTTGTCCTTGAATGCATGCTTCCTTCACTTCTGCTTCCTGAAATTCTCCTAATCTGACTTTTAGTCTCAGTTCACAAGTCAGCTCTTTCATGAAACCTTCCCAGATCCTCCAGTCAAAATTATTCCCTTCCTTCTGTATTTCCCGATGGAACTTAGTTTTCTTTTTGATGTATGTAATTTCCAAGTGTCTTGACTCCCCATTAGATCTTAAACTCCTTGAACAGTATTTGACAAATAGGAGGTACTTTAAAAAATACTTGTTCATTGGGGCATGTGGGTGGCTCAGTCGTTAAGCGTCTGCCTTCGGCTCAGGTCATGATCCCAGGGTCCTGGGATCGAGCCCCGCATCGGGCTCCCTGCTCAGTGGGAAGCCTGCTTCTCCCTTTCCCACTCCCCCTGCTTGTGTTCCCTCTCTGCTGTGTCTCTCTCTGTCAAATAAATAAATAAAATCTTAAAAAAATAATACTTGTTCACTGGAATAAAGCCCTCAGTTATTGAATCTGGTAGTGTTCGCTAATTGAATCACAGTGTGTGCCTTGTGTAGACATTTAGTGGTTGATTGCTAGTTCCTTGTTTTTCAGAAATTTGATCCCACCCTCCAAGGACTCCAGAAGAACATGGGATACAGGGTAAGTGCTCAATACTTGCTTGGTGCTTATGTCTGAATGTTCAGATGTGGCTGAAGAGGCTGGATGAACAGCTCCTTCTCAGTGCTTTTATTCACATGGTAGTTGGTTCTCAGTCTGACATTAGTGCTAGTACCTCTGACACTGTTTTCCTCTCTGAGTCTCTGCTCCAAGGGATGCTACATTTTTTATAGCAGTGTGTATTGTGCTGGCACATTCTGCTGCTATTGAGGCTTCCTAGTAGTGCCTAGTGGGACTGGGAGGGGACAATAGAGCTTCAGGGTACTATTAAAACATGAGCTATGCTTGCCCAGTCTGTAATTTCCTCATTCTGGCTTACCACCTGAGGAGCACTTGCAAGTCACGGTGTGATCTGTGTTTTGTATGCGCACATGTGCAGTGATGAGTGTTCATCCAGGTCCAGACACCTGGCTTTGCTCCAAGACCTTGCTGCTGCGGATCCTAATTCTGTTTCACCTTTAGGAAGCCTTGCAGGTGATGCTGAGCTCGGTACTCAAGGAGCCTTGTGTGTAGATGGAGCAGATCTGGGCCTCCCAGCTGCTCTGCTCATAATCATTGCTTTCCAGACTGTGAGTCAGAGCTGGTGTGAGGCTTGACACCGTGGTGACACCACACTTCCCTTGCCTGCCTCCTTTAAATCATGCTGGCCTTCTTGAGTTCTTAGTTCCGCTCAGACTCACGGATCAATGGCCAGTGTGTGTTCTAGCAACAGCACCATGGTAGTAGCTGCAGCTCTCTGCTCCCAGTGACAATATTCAGCTGTGCCCAGGCTTTTCCTGGCTGTTCCAAATATTTATTGCTACATTCGAAACTACCCCAAAACTTAGTGGCTGAAAATACTTTATTATTATTACTGTTACCTATGATTCTGTGGATTAGGAATTCGGGGCACAGAAGGGATGATGTATCTCTGCTCCATGTTGCTTGGAGATTCATCTGTGATGCTTCAAGTAGTGGGAGGCTGGAACAAAGGAGGGTGGTGAGGCATAGTTGGTCTTCTTACATGGCGGTTCAGGGCTCTACAAGTTAGTGTTTCAAGATATAGAAAGTGGAGGCTGCCAGTCTTTTGCAGTCTGGGCCCGGAAACTGGCCCTAGTTTCATTGTATTCAGTTGGTTGTGAATTGAATTGGTCACAGAGCCAGCCCAGACTCAAGGATTGAATGCTTGGGGGAGTTGGTTCACTGGGGTCTCTTTGGAGATAAGCTTTCCTGCCAGTATAGGTAGTATAGAATTTCTCTGTTATGTGTACTAGGTATCGATACATATGTATGCATATAATTGACTTTATATAGATTTGTAATTAATAGATTTACTAGACAATCTAATAAAGTCAACTAAAATCAACATCCATTTAAGCCTTAAATTAATAAGACAATATCCACAAGCTATACAAGGAAACTTATCTCATTGGTTTGTGGCCCCACCCTCTTAGTCTGAAAGGGAAGGCTGGAGAGAGAGGCCCTGATATTTATTGAGCACTTCCAATCCAATTTATCCCATGATTTTTTTATATGTTATCCTACTTAATATAAAATTATATAAGGTTTCTTATATTTATAGATAAGACAGCCAGGTAGGTGATTGCAAAATGGCCACAAATTCTTCCCTTACCATGAAGAGGGGGATTCTGTTTCTCTAGCCTTTGGATTTGTGCTCACCTTGTGCCCTACTTTGCCACATAGAATGCAGTGGAAGTGACAATGAGGAAGTTCTGAGCTTGGGCTACAAGAGGTTTTGCATACATCTGTTTTCACTCTTTGAACCTTGTCACCACCATGGGAACAAGCCCAGGTCACCTGCTGGACGATGAGGGGAGGAGAGACCACATGGTGCAAAGATGAGCTATCCTAGTTGAGGCCCCAGGCATGTGAGAGAGGGCAGCTAAAATTAGCAGTAGACTGCAGATGCATGAGGGAGCCCAGAAGAGCCACCCAACTGGACTATATCCAAATTGCTGACCAGCACAATCCTGTGTTAAATAAAAAAATTTAAGCCACTAAGTATTGGGGTGGTTTATTATTCAGTAAAAGCTTTCTGATCCATGAGCTCAGAGAGTTTAAATAAAATTGTATCCATGGGAGAGGGGAAGATGGCAGTGGAGTAGGAAGACCCTAGGCTCTCCTTGTCCTATGAATGCAACTAGATAACTATCAGATCATCCTAAATACCCCAGAAATCAACTTGAAGATTGCCAGAACAAACTCCACAAAAAAAGGTAGAGAAGAAGAGACCACATCAAAGAAGGTAGGAAATGTGGGGATGTGGTTTAGAAGAGAAATGGATCCTGGCTGCTGCAGAGCGGATGGAGCTGTGGTTGCAGAGAGAGGTAAGAGAGAGAGGTGAGAGAGAGAGAGGGGAGCACACAAGGAGAACATTTCTCCCATAGCCATTGGCTTGGAAAGGGAGAAGGGCTGAATTTGGTGAGTTGCTGCAACCAGAGGGGCTTAAAGCCTGAAGTTTTAAGTGTCAGTGGGCTGGGCTGGGCCCCAGGAGAGTTCAGAGATGGAGTCTGGAGGCATCAGGGCTGCTCTTGGAAAGAAGGCAGGCAAACAACCCAGGGACATACAGTGTGGAAACAGTGATCTGAAGAGCATCTGGGTCACACAGTGGGGAGAGTTTGCTCTTCTTGGAGCGTGCCTCTGTGGGGCAGCATTCATAAAAAGACCTCTCTAGTATCAAAGGAGATGGCCAGCACCATTTTCCTCCTCTGCCCCTCAGCACAAACACAGAGCCACATGCAGGAATCAGCACAGCATGGGCACTGCTGTCTAATTTGCTCACACTAAGCTCCACCCCTCTGTGCTCCAGTGGGACTGCCCTTCTCAGTCATGCTTACCTACACTATAGTTACACACCACCCCCACCGGCCCTGTAGAAGACCAGCAGAAACAACTGCCCACACCATATCTCCTGACCAGAGTTTGGCAGGGCTTTATTTCTGGTGGAAGTGAAACAGATATAAGTAACATGCTTGATGGAGAATTTAAAGCAATGATCATAAGGATACTCACTGGACTTGAGAAAAGAATGGAAGATATCAGTGAGACCCTTACTAAAGAGATAAAAGAGTTAAAAAAGAATCAGAGATGAAGAGTGCAATAAAGGAGATTAGAAACACGCTTGATGCAATGAACAGTAGGCTGAAAGAATCAGAGGAATGAATTAATGACTTAGAAGAAAAATTAATGGAAAGCAATGAAGCTAAAGAAAAAAAGGAAGAAGAGTTGTGCAAAATGAAGTAGGCTTAGGAAACTCACTGACTCTATCAAATGTAATAACATTCATGTTATAGGCATCCCAGAAGAAGAAGAAGAGAGAGAAAGGGGACAGAAAATTTTTTGAAGAAATAATAGCTGAAAACTTCCCTAATGTGGGGATGGAACGAGATATCCAGATCCAGGAGGCACAGAGAATTCCCATCAAAATCAGCAAAAGTGGACCCACGCTAAGACATAGTGTAGTTAAACTGACAAAATATAACGATAAGAAAAAAATCCTAAAAGCAGAAAGACAAAAGAAGGCAGTTACTTATGAGGGAAAACCCATAAGGCTATCAGCAGATTTTTCGGTAGAAACTCTCTAAGCCCAAAGGGACTGGCATAATATATTCAAAGTGCTGATTGGGAAAAATCAGCAGCCAAGAATACTCTAGCCATCAAGGCTAACATTCAAAATAGAAGGAGAAATAAAGAGTTTCACAGCAAAAAAATTAATGGTGTTCATGACCACTAAACCACTCCTGCAAGAAATACAAAAAGTGACAGTGGAAAAGAAAGACCAAAAGTGACAGTATGGAGATAGGAAACACAGAAGCAGCAAAAATGAATATTTCTATAAAAAAACCAGTCAAGGAACTCACAAAATAAAAGGAAGTAAAATACGACACTATATACCTATAATGTGGGGAGGACAGGAGTAAAAGGTTCAAACTTAAGTGACCATCAACTTAATATAGATTGCTCTATGCAGAAGATGTTATATATAAACATAACAGTAACCACAAATCAAAAATTACCAATAAATATGCAAAGAATAAAGAGAAAGAAATCCAAGTATATCACTAAAGAAGACCAGCAAACCATGAAAGAGAGAAATATAAGAAAGTATCAGAGAATGTCCCAGAAACAATCATAAAGCAAGTAATAAAATGATAATAAACACATATCTATCAATTACTTTGAATGTAAATGGACTAAACGCTCCAATCAAAAGACATAGGGTGGTAGAATGGATAAAAAAAAAAACAAGACCTGTCTATGCTGTCTACAAGAGACTCATTTTAGACCTAAAGACATCTGAAGATTGAAAGTGAGGGGATGGAGAAACATTTATTATGCAAATGGATGTCAAAAGAAAGCCAGAGTAGCAACAGTTATATTGAACAAAATAGACTTTAAAACAAAGACTATAACGAGAGACAGAGAAGGGCACTATATAATAATAAAGGGGACAATCCAACAAGAAGATATAATGATTGTAAATATTTATGCACCCAACATGGGAGCACCCAAATACATAAAACAGCTAATAACAAACATAAAGTAATTGATAATAATACAATAATAGTAGAAGATTTTAACACCCCACTTATGTTGATGGACAGATCATCCAAACAGAAAATCTATAAGGAAACAGTGGCTTTGAATGACACACTAAGCCAGATGGATTTAACAGATATATCCAGAACATTTCATCCTGAACCAGCAGAATACACATTCCTTGCTAGTGCACATGGGACATTCTCCACAATAGATCCCATATTAGGCCACAAAACAGGCCTCAACAAATTCAAGAAAATCAAAGTCATACCATGCACCTTTTCTGACCACAACACTATGAAGCTAGAAGTCCACCACAAGAAAAAATCTGGAGGTCACAAATACATGGAAGTTAAATAACATGCTACTAAACAATGAATGGGTCAACCAGGAAATAAAAGAAGAAATAAAAAAAAGTACATAGAAACAAATGAAAATGAAAACACAACAGTCCAAAACCTTAAGTACATTAACAGTACAGGCCTACCTCAAGAAGCAAGAAAAATCTCAAAGATCCTAAACTTACACCTAAAGGAGTTAGAAAAAGAACAACAAACAAAGCCAAGCCAGCAGAAGAAAGGAAATAATGATGATTAGAGCAGGAGGTAAATGAGATAGAAACAAAAAACAAAACAAAACCCCCCCCCCCAAAAAAAACCCCCCACAATAGAACAGATCAGTGAAACCAGGAGCTGGTTCTTTGAAAAAATTAATAAAATTGATAAACTTCTAACAAGACTTAATTTTTAAAAAAAAAGAGAGAGAAAGGAATCAATAAATAAAATCACAAATGAGAGAAATAACGAACACCACATAAATACAAAAAATTATAAGAAATTATTATAGAAAAGTATATGCCAACAAATTGGACAACCTAGAAGAAATGGATACATTTCTAGAAACATATAAATTACCAAAACTGAAACAGGAAGAAATAGAAAATTTGAACAGACTGATAACCAACAATGAAATTGAATCAGCAATCACGAAACTCCCAACAAACAAAAGTCCAGGACCAGATGGCTTTACAGGCGAATTTTACCAAACATTTAAAGAACTATCAAACTATCAAACTATTCCAAAAAAAGTAGAAATGGAAGGAAAACTTCCAAACTTTTTCTACGAGGCCAGCATTACTTTGATTCTAAAACCTGACAATGACCCCACTAAAAAGAACTATAGGCCAATATCCCTGATGAACATGGATCCAAAAATTCTCAACAAGATACTAGCAAATTGAGTCCAACAACACATTAAAAGAATTATTTACCATGATCAAGTGGGACTTATTCCTGGGCTTCAGGGGTGGTTCAATATTTGCAGATCAATCAATGTGATATCCCACATTAATAAAAGAAAGGATAAGAACCATATGATCCTCTCAATAGATGCAGAAAAAGCGTTTGACAAAATAGAGCATCCATTTTTGATAAAAGCTCTCAACAAAGTAGGGATAGATGGAACATACCTCAACATCATAGAGGCCATATATGAAAGACTGACAACTAATACCATCCTCAATGGGAAAAAACTGAGAGCTTTTCCCCTGTGGTCAGGAATAAGACAGGGATGTCCACTCTCACCATTACTATTTAACATAGTATTAGAAGTCTTAGCCTCAGCATCAGAATACAAAAAGAAATGAAAGGCATCCAAATTGGCAAGGAAGAAGTCAAACTGTTACTATTTTTACATGACATGATACTCTATGTAGAAAACCTGAAAGACTCCACCAAAAAATTGCTAGAACTCATACATGAATTCAGCAAATTTGCCGGATATAAAATCAATGTACAGAAATCTGTTGCATTCCTATCCATTAATAATGAAGTGCAGAAAGAGAAGAAAACAATCCCATTTATAATTGCACCAAAACCAGTAAAATATCTAGGAATAAACTGAACCAAAGAGATGAAAGACCTGTATTCTGAAAACTCTAAAACACTGATGAAAAAAATTGAAGACGATGCAAAGAAATGGAAAGACATTCCATGCTCATGGGTTAGAAGAACAAACTATTGTTAAAACGTCTGTACTACCCAGAGCAATCCCTATCAAATACCAACTTAATGCAATCCCTAACAAAATACCAATAGCATTTTTCACAGAACTAGTACAAGTAATCCTAAAATATGTGTGGAACCACAAAAGGCCCTGAAAAGCCAAAAGAGTCTTGAAAAAGAAAAGCAAAGCTGGAGGCATTGCAATTCTGGAATTCAAGTTATATTACAAAGCTGTAGTAACTAAAATAGGCACATAGATTAATGTAACAGAATAGAAGACCCAGAAACAAACCCACAATTATACAAACTTCAGCAAAGCAGGAAAGAATATCCAATGGGAAAAGGACAGTCTCTTCAACAAATGGTGTTGGGAAAACTGGACAGCAACATGCAAAATAAACTGGACCGCTTTATTACACCAGACACAAAAATAAACTAAAAATGAATGAAAGACCTAAATCTTTCAGACAGGAAACAATAAAAATCCTACTAGAGAAAGTAAGCTCTTTGACTTTGGTAGTAGCAACTTTTTTTCTAGATATGTCTCCTGAGGCAAGGGAAACAAAAGCAAAAATAAACTTGGGACTACATTAAAAATAAAAAGCCTTCTGCAAAGCAAAGGAAACAAGCAACAAGACAAAAGGCAGCCTACAGAATGGGAGAAGGTATTTGCAAATGACATATCAGATAAAGGGTGAGTATCCAAAATGTGCAAAGAATTATACAACCCAACACCCCCAAAACAAATAATCCAATTAAAAAATGGGCAGAAGACATGAACAGACATTTCTCCAAAGAAGACATCCAGCTGGCCAACAGATACATGAAAAGATGTTCATTATCACTTACCATCAGAGAAATGCAAATCAAAACTACAATATCACCTCACACCTGTCAGAATGACTAAAATCAACACACAAGAAGCAACAATTGTTGACAAGGATGTGGAGAAAAAGGAACCCTCTTGCCCTGTTGATGGGAATGCAAACTGATGCAGCCACTGTGGAAAACAGTGTGGAACCTCCTCAAAAAGTTGAAAATAGAACTGTACGATCTAGTAATTGCACTACTGGGTATTTACCCCCCAAATTCAAAAACACTATTCAAAGGGATACATGCACCCTGATGTTTATAGCAGCATTATTTATAGTAGCCAAGATATGGAAGCAGCCCAAGTGTTCATCAGTTGATGAATCCATAAAGAAGAGGTGGTGTGTGTGTGTGTGTGTGTGTGTGTAATGGCATGTTATTCAGCCATAAAAAATAATGGAATCTTGCCATTTGCAATGACATGGATGTAGCTAGAGAGTATAATGCAAAACGAAATAATTCAGTCAGAGAAAGACAAATACCATGTGATTTCATTCATGTAGAATTTAAGAAACGAAACAAATGAGCAAAGGAAAAAAGGAAGGGGAGGCAAACCAAGAAACAGACTTTTAACTATAGACAACAAACTGATGGTTACCAGAGGGAGGTGGGTGGGGATGGGTTAAATAGGTGATGGGGATTAAGGAGTGCACTTGTGATGAGCACAGTGTGATGTGTGGAAATGCTGCATCACTATATTGTACACCTGAAACTAATATTACACTGTATTTAACTAACTGGAATTTAAGTAAAAACTTTTAAAAATTGTATCCATGTGTTTAGAGCGAACAAGCACTAAAAACTTATAATAATGACAACTACTCACAAGAGTGGAGAGTGCCACTAAACCTTGTGTCATATGTATTTTAGCTAGACATCTGTGTGTAGGTGTGCACTTGCTTGTACAATTTTCCACAAGCTGATTTGGGCAGCTCTGAATTTTAAAAAGGTCTAGGCAAAGTGTAGCTTCTAAATTAATGACACATTTACAGAAGTTCAGGTTTAGCAGCAGATGGCTAAATCATGTTTGAGTGTCTATTCTCAGATTATGAGCTCCTTAAATTATGAAAAGTGTCTGCGACCTCAGGGTCTGGCATGAAGCAAATGACAGCTAAATCAAATGGGAAGGGTAGAGTGATTAGGCCACTGAATATTTCTTGAGTAACTAGCTCATCCAGACAGTTCTTGCCTTATCATCCATCTAGAGCAATCACAACAGATTTAGGCAGCTGGACCTATTTGCCAACCAGTGGGCTGCCTTTTTAGACTATAAGACGACTGTGGTGAGATGCTAGCTTATTTGACACCCATTTCCTGTGCACTGGAGGAATTAATGTGATGTGTGGAAATGCTGAATTAATTAATAGAGTAGAGCTGGACTGTTTGCTCACCCCCAGGGAGAGAACAGGTGGTGACCACTCCTGCTTCATTGAGTTAGCACTGATGGCAAAGGACAACCTGATTGAGGCCAATGGTTTTATTTTGGTTAATACTTGTTTTCTTTATTTTTAAAATCTGTGAAGGTAGATAAAGGATTTTTTCTTTCTGCTTCTTGTAGCAATGCATAGGTAACATGATAGAAGCCCATAATTTTTAAAAAAGTGCTGGTACTAGGTAGATTTTTAATTTGTGAAGGAGAAATAGGATTCATCTTTGCACTCAAACCCCTCTTTGCTTTTTCAGTGTAGCAAATCCACATTAGAGCTGGGACCACGTAGTGGTTTTCAACATTTAGCATTATCAAAAATTGGATCACACTAAAAAATGTAGGGAATGGAAGAATTGGGGACATGAGTATTTAGATAATAGTAATAGTAATCACAGCATTGTAATTTTCTAACTCTTTATGGTTTTAGAAGTGCTTACCTATAGATTATGCCATTTAGTTGTTTCCCTGTGAAATAAACAGGGCAAGTATTTCCCCCCATTTTGAGTTGAGGACACTGAAATTATATCACCTCTGCTGGTTGGTTTCAAGGATACAGACTGAGGTAGAATTTAGTGTGCAGAATGTTTATGAAGGAGAGTCCTTGGGATTAATACCCGCGGAAGAGAGGGGAAGGAAGCAAGACTGGGCAGAGGGAAACAGTGATATGTGATGCAGGCCCAATGACAACCTTGGTGCCCCATGTAGTTCTTTCTAGCTAGAATGGCCCTTCACAGTTGTCCTGAGTTGGGTTGAGATGGCCAGGCCATCAATTGGATGTGGGCCACTCTTGGAAGGGACATGACCTTGGGAAAGGCAGCACTCTGCCACTAAGGCAATCCCTGAACAATCTGATAGCTAAAGACTCTCTGCCCACAGCACTCTCAGCCAGGAGAGTTCTTCATTGGAGGGAGATTTGGGCAGTCCATTCCTCATTCTATTTGAATGAGGTTTTCTTTTTCATTCTGGGGCTGGCTCTTCCAGAATTCCAGTAGATCTCTTCCTGGGGAGAACTTGGAAGAGGAAGATTAGTGAGATGAAACTGTAAGTTCATTGCTAGTGCTGGGCTCAGGGCCACAACTGCTACTCATGTCCTTCCGCAGTACTCATTCTAGATTCCTCCTGCATTCAACTAGCACCTCTGCCAGTTTAGTGCTTACCTGGTGGAAGGACCCAGACCTTTATTACTCAGAAGTCAGCACCCTGAACACCATGCTCTTCTAAGGTCTGGGTTGTTACACTTGTCAAATTATAATAAAAATTGAGCAAGGGAGTGCCAAAAGGCACCCTTGTGGATTGCCTGGACATCAAACTTATTCCTTTCGATTGCTGTTGTGTAACAGCAACCCTACATTTTCTTGGTGACCAGGGGAAATTACTCCTGCTTAGAAGGATTACTGTTTTTCATGCCTGCTGGGCCCTTGGCGTGAGGAGCCTGAAGTGCCCAGGAGAAGTCATTGTTTATGATTCAGTGAGATTCTTCATGTATCCTTTGTCAGAAGTGATCTCTGTTTAGGAACCAGAACCTCTAAACTTGTACAACCTGTGGGAGAAAAGCACAAATTTGTCAAGTTGGTCACTGAGAGTGATGGGAAATGGGGTCACTCCAGCTTCCAGCCCTTGGTGCCTAGAGTCATATATTTTTCCTCTTGGAGACACAGCACCATATAAAGGTCTTTGATTCAACATGTATACTACATCCTGGAGAATGGTGTCCCATCCTTGTAAAGTATTGCATCTCAAAGTATTGTTTCATGTATGCCTTCATTCCAATCAGGCTGACAGCTTCTGGTTACTGTGGCATATGCTATGTCCAGTGGATCCCATGGACATGGAACCACTTTTACATCTTCTTTATTATTGAGAGTATCCCCTGGTCTGCTACAATGAAATGTAAAACAGACATTGTATCTGTCATCAGAGTGGTGTTGGCTGAGGGTCCTATGGGCAAGAAAGCACTTGCCACTCAGTATTGGTCTCTATTGCTAGCAGGTTGGATATTTGCCAGTGGCAGAAGCTAGATTGGCTTTGATTGGGCTGTTGGGCTCATGCTGTTGACCCAGACATAGTCTCCATCCCTGCTGCCTAGTTTTTCTCCTATGCCCATCATGTCAGCACTGGGGTAGCTGATTACAGAGATTCATTGATGCCAACTGGTTGAGTTATTTATTTTTGTACTTTGTTGTTTAGTGCTCTCTGGGGGGGGGCATTAATATGCAAATAAAGATCATACTTCATACCCTTTCCATATGTCCATCCACATGACCCTCCCCAAGACATCCTTGTCCCTGATTTTCCAGTATTTCTCCTTTGAGTCTCCTGACAACCCAAGCCAGTTTCCACTATCCATAATTCCACATATATTTTAATCTTGGGCTTTTTCTCTTCAGCACAAAGTGGAAGACCAGGTACACTACTCAAGTTCTGCCCATTGGGACAATTTTCTCTTGCCTCTATATTTCAAGTATACTATGAATGAAGTTGAAGTAAAGCTGCTGTCTATGGGATTTGGGGGCAATTTCAGAAGCTTCCATTTGGCATTTCCCATTACGATAGTGTTTACCTCATTGGCCAAGGACTTAATGTGGGCGTTGTGCTACCTACTAAGTATGTTTATTATTCTTTTTTTTTTTAATTTTATTTTATTATGTTATCTTAGTCACCATATATTACATCATTAGTTTTTGATGTAGTGATCTGTGATTCATTGGCTTGAGTATAACACCCAGTGCTCCATGCAATACGTGCCCTCCTTAATACCCATCACTAGGTTAACCCACCCCTCACGCCCCTCCCCTCTAAAACCCTCAGTTTGTTTCTCAGAGCCCATAGTTTCTCATGGTTTGTCTCCCCCCTCCGATCCCCCCACTTCATTTTTCCCTTCCTACTATCTTTTTTTTTTTTTTTTTAACATATATATTATTTGTTTCAGAGGTGCAGGTCTGTGATTCATCCGTCTTACATAATTCACAGCACTCACCGTAGCCCATATTCACCCCAATGTCTATTACCCAGCCACCCCATCCCTCCCACCCCACCACTCCAGCCAACCCTCAGTTTGTTTCCTGAGATTAAGAATTCCTCATATCAGTGAGATCATATGATACTTGTCTTTCTCTGATTGACTTATTTCGCTTAAGTATGTTTATTCTAATTGTATATTCAGGGATTTGGAAAATGATTACCAGGTGAGTCTGTGGTCCCCTGCTGACATACTGTGAGCAGAATCTTGGCAAGGACTCCACATATTACCTGGTTCACATATACCTCTGCTCTGGGACAGGCTATGGTAATGCTTCAGGACTCCAGGCATCAGTCAATTGAGACCCTGGATCCAGTAGTCCTGAAAAATGTTTGGACCTAGTCAGCTGGGAAGATGGGGTGGAGTAGGAGGACTGGATAGCACCCATATCAGTGTAAATAACCCAGGAGATGACCCAAAGCCTGGCAGAACAAATTTACAACTAAAGGCAGGAAAGAGCCCACATCAAAGAAGGTAGAAAGGGCAAAGAGGTGGTCTAGGAGTGAAATGACCATGGCTGTCCACAGTGGAGAGGGAGCCAGTGGTGTGGAGAAGGGCAGAAAACAGACTTTCATATTGGGGAGCCCATGAATGGGGAGGGTGAATCTCTCTAATATTTGCCTTTGAAGTGAGAGGGGCTGAATTTTGTGAGTTCTTAAAACCAGTGGGACTTAAAGCCTGGGATTTAAAAAAAATCAGCAAGCTTTGCCTTAGGGGAAAGCAGAGAGTATCATAAAGTGGAGTCCCTGCTCTTAAAGAGACAGCATGACAAACAGCCCATGCAGATACAACGTAGAACCAGCAGTTTGAAAAACGCTGGTGGCAGAGGGAAGGGAGAGTGATTTGCTAACTCAGAGCATGGCCCGGAGAGATAGGGATCACAGGGAGACCCCTCCAGGAACAAAGGAACTGGCAGGTGCCATTTCCCTCCCTGTCCCCCTAGCATAAACAATGGGCACTTGTGGGAACCAGCGGGGCACCCATATTCCTTACCTAACTTGCTTGCACCAACTCCCTCCACCACCCCCCCGCCCAGTGCTTGGATGGATCTGCCCTTCCCAGTCATGGTAGCCTGAGTCCTGGCACTGTGGGCAAAGGAGAGGAATGAAGAGAATTGAGAATAGTCTTAGGGTACTCAGTGACTTCATCAAGCATAATAATATCTGCATTATAGGGATCTCAGAAGAAGAAGCGAGAGATAAGGGCCAGAAAGTTTATTTGAAGAAATAATTGCTGAGAACTTCCCTAATCTGGAGAAGAAAACAGACATCCAGCCCTACAAGAATATTAAGGGGGACTCTTTGAGCAGAAAGGAAGACCATAAGTAAGGATGTGAAAAGTAAAAAATACAAAATCAGTAAAAATAAATATTTCTGTAAAAGTCAAGGGATTCATAAAATAAAGGGAGGTAAAATATGACCCCATACCTAAAACATGGGAGGGAGAAGAGTAAAGAATGGGTTTAAGCTTCAGCAACCATCAACTTAATATAGACTGATATATGCAGAAGATGTTATATACAAACCTAAATGTAACCATAAATCAAAGACCTGGTAATAGATATGCAAAGAATAAAGAGAAAGGAATCCAAATATATCACTGAAGAAATCCAACAAACCATGACAGAGAGCAGGAGAGGAAGGATCAGAGAAAATCTGTAGAAACCACAAAACAAGTAACAAAATGGCAATAAATACATATCTATCAATAATTACTTTGAATATAAATGGACCGAATGCTCTAATCACAAGACATAGGGTGACAGAGTGGATTAAAAAAACAAAACCCATCTACATGCAGCCTACAAGAGACTCATTTCAAAGTGTCAAAAGACACCTGAATATTGAAAGTGAGAGGGTGGAGAAACATTTATCATGCAAGTGGATGCCAAAAGAAATCCGGGGCAGCAATACTTATATCAGACAAAACAGACTTTATTTTTTTAAAAAGATTTTATTTATTTATATCAGAGAGAGAGTGAGTTCATGCATGTGTGTGCACATGGGGTGGGGGGGTCGTAGGGGAGATGGAGATACTCTCAAGCAGACTCCTCACTGAGTACAGAGCCTGATCTGGGGCTTAATCCCACAACACTGAGATCATGACCTGAGCTGAAATCAAGAGTGGGATGCTCATCCAACTGAGCCACCCAGACACCTTGGACAAAGTAGACTTTAAAACAAAGACTGTAACAAGAGACAAGGAAGGGCACTATATGATAATTAAGGGCACAATCCAACAAGAGGATATAATGATTGTAAATATTTATGCCCTCAACATGGGAGCACCCAAATATATAAAACAGCTATTAACATACATAAACTAATTGATAATAATACAATAATAGTAGGGAATTTTAACACCCCACTTACATTGATGGACAGATCATCCAAACAGAAAATCAACAAGGAAACAGTGGCTTTGAATAATGCACTGGGCTAGATGGATTTAACAGCTATATTCAGACCAGTCCATCCTAAAACAGCAGAATACATTTTCTTTTCAAGTGCATGTGGAATATTTTTTTCAGAATAGATTACATATTAGGCCAAAAAACAAGTCTCAACAAATTCAGAAAAATTGAGCTCATGCCATGCATCTTTTCTGACTACAATGTTATGAAACTAGAAACCAACCACAAGAAACAGTCTGGAAAGACCACAAATGCATGAGGGTTAAATAAACATGGTATTGACTTGGAGGTTAAAGAATATCCTACTAAAGAATGAATGAGTTAACTGGGAAATTAAAGTAGAAATTAAAAAGTACATGGAAGCAAATGAAAATGAAAACACAATAGTCCAAAACTTTTGGGATACAGCAAAGGCAGACCTAACAGGAAAATATATTGCAATATAGCCTACCTTAAGAAGGAAGAAAAGTCTTAGATATACAACCTAACCTTACACCTAAATGAGCTAGAAAAGGAACAGCAAATAAAGCCTAAAGCCAGCAGAAGGGAAATAATAAAGATTAGAACAGAAATAAATGACATAAAAACAAAAAAAACCCAGTAGAACAGATCAATGAAACTAAGAGCTATTTCTTTGAAAGAATTAATCAAATTAATAAACCTCTAGCCAGACTTATCAGAAAGAAAAGAGAAAGGACCCAAATAAGTAAAGTCATGGATGAAAGAGGAGAGATCACAACCAATACCACAGAAATACAAACAATTAGAATATTAAGAAAAATATATGCCAATATATGGAAGAAATGGACAAATTCCTAGAAACATACAAACTACCAAAACTGAAATAGGAAGACATAGAAAATTTGAACAGACCTGTAACCAGCAAAGAAACTGAATCAGTAATAAAAATCTCCCAACAAACAAAAGTCCAGGGCCAGTTGGCTTTCCAGGGGAATTCGACCAGACATTTAAAAAGAGTTAATACCTATACTTCTCAAACTATTAAAAAGAAAATAGAAATGGAAGGAAAACTTCCAGACTTCGAGGCCAGCATTACTTTGATTCTAAAACCTGACAATGACCCCACTAAAAACTATAGGCCAATATCCCTGATGAACATGGATCCAAAAATTCTCAACAAGATACTAGCAAATTGAGTCCAACAACACATTAAAAGAATTATTTACCATGATCAAGTGGGACTTATTCCTGGGCTTCAGGGGTGGTTCAATATTTGCAGATCAATCAATGTGATATCCCACATTAATAAAAGAAAGGATAAGAACCATATGATCCTCTCAATAGATGCAGAAAAAGCGTTTGACAAAATAGAGCATCCATTTTTGATAAAAGCTCTCAACAAAGTAGGGATAGATGGAGCATACCTCAACATCATAGAGGCCATATATGAAAGACTGACAACTAATACCATCCTCAATGGGAAAAAACTGAGAGCTTTTCCCCTGTGGTCAGGAATAAGACAGGGATGTCCACTCTCACCATTACTATTTAACATAGTATTAGAAGTCAGCCTCAGCATCAGAATACAAAAAGAAATGAAAGGCATCCAAATTGGCAAGGAAGAAGTCAAACTGTCACTATTTTTACATGACATGATACTCTATGTAGAAAACCTGAAAGACTCCACCAAAAAATTGCTAGAACTCATACATGAATTCAGCAAAGTTGCCAGATATAAAATCAATGTACAGAAATCTGTTGCATTTCTATACACCAATAATGAAGCAGCAGAAAAAGAAGTCAAGGAATTGAACCCATTTGTAATTGCACCAAAACCAATTAGATACCTATGAATAAACCTAACCAAAGAGGTAAAAGATCTGTACTCTGGAAACTATAAAACACTGAGGAAAGAAATTAAAGAGGACACAAAGAAATGGAAAAGCATTCCATGCTCATTGATGGGAAGAACAAACATTGTTAAAATGTCTATAGTACCCAAAGCAATCTACACATTTAATGCAACCCTTATCAAAATACCACCATCATTTTGCATAATCCTAAAAAATGTATAGGAACACAAAAGACCCTGAGTAGCCAAAGCAATCCTGAAAAAGTAAAGCAAAGCTGAAGGCATCACAATTCTGGACTTAAAGCTATATTACAAAGCTATAGTCTTTAGGACAGTGTGTTACTGGCACAAAAACAGACACATAGATCAATGGAACAGAATAGAAAACTCAGAAACAAACCCACAACTATATGGTCAACTAATCTTTGACAAAGCAGGAATGAATATCCAGTGGAAAAAAGAGTCTATTCAACAAATGATGTTGGGAAAATTGGACAGCAATATGCAAAAAAATGAAACGGACCACTTTCTTATACCGTACACAAAAATAAGTTCGAAATGGGTGAAAGACCTAAATGTGAGACAGGAAACCATCAAAATCCTAGAGGAGGACACAGGCAGTAACCTCTTTGACATCAGCTGTAGCAACTTCTTACTAGACACATCACCAGAGGCAAGGGAGACAAAAGCAAAAATGAACAATTGGGACTTCACCAAGATAAGAAGCTTTTTTATAACAGAAGAAACAACAAAACTAAAAGACAGCTTATGGAATGGGAGAAGATATTTGGAAATAACCTATCTGATAAAAGGTTAGTATCCAAAATCTATAAAGAACTTATCAAACTCAACACCCAAAAAACAAATAATCCAGTTGAGAAATGGGCAGAAGATATGAATAGACACTTGGGTGTCTGTCTCAAAATAATAAAATCTTAAATAAAATAAAATAAAACCCACATGGATGAGAAGCCCAGCCTAGTACCTCATCGTGGACCACTCAGCTTGAGGAGACATGGGGAATAAGAGCATGGAACAGGGAGACCTTGCCATGTACCAGGCACTGTGCTAGTCCACTGTGCTAGTTCTGGTGGTGATGGCGAGTGGCAGCCACCCCAAGCGCCTCAGTGAGGAACCTGCTACTGCTTCCTATTTTCCCAGTGAGGGTGCACTGGCAGTGAGGGGAGCTGAAGCCTCACAGGCTGCTGTGGGCTGCACTGATGGGGGGCCCCAGTGCCCCTGAGTGCTCATGGAATTGGGAGGAAACAAACTGACAAGACTTGCAACTAGAAACAGCAATCCTGATCCATCCATCCCTTTCTCAAGTCCTGCTCCCTCGAAGCAAACATTCTCACATCTTTTTATTTTTTTCTAGTATTTTCTTCCATATTTTAAAATAACACAAGTTTACTACTAGTACCTGATATTTCAATTTTCAGCATTATCACATTGACTTCTTTCTATGGAAAACTAGGAATTGGCTGCCTTACCTACATCATCATCACCATCAGCTACCCCCACACATGTGCTCATACGTATACACACAAAGGAACACACATGTCCCTTCCCCACATCCTCCAAAGACTACACTTTCACAATATCAGTTAAATCAGTTTTCATATTTCATTATAATGGCCGTGTAAATATCATTTGTCACTGATCTATAGTTTACCACAATTACACTTTCTCTCTGGAACCACACCAGGATATAATTTGTATCTATTAAAAACTGTCAAAAATTAAAAATCTGATATAAGAAAGTACTGGTGAGGATGTGGCATGAAGGGAATTCTCATACACTGTGAGTGTGAATGACTACCTTCAGACTGTGTAACTCAGGATGGTACTTCCATGCCTCTGCTTCCCCCTCTGTAAAACAAGGATAACGGGCTGACTGTGAGCATGACATGACTTTCTGCCTATAATGGACTACCACAGTGCCTGGTACATGACAAGGTCTCCCTGTTCCATGCTCTTATTCTGTATGCGTCCTTTACAGCAATGATCACACTTGTAATCAAATACTCATGTAATTACTTATGTGATGTCTCTCTCCTCCCCAGATTATAAGCTCTTCAAGGATAAGAACTGCACCTATTTTATTCTCAGCTATTCCTTTAATGCTAGCAGAGTGCCAAGAACAAAATAAACCTATGATGCATGGACACATGAGGGAAGAATGAGTGAATGAGTGCCTCCACTAATGCAGAGATGCTGAGTGTGAGGGCTAAAAGTTTCCTTTCAAGTACAGAATCAGAAACTCTGAGCTATGAGGTTTCTAAGCCACATTTTAGCAATGTAATTCCTTCTACACACTTGGAAATTTCTTATGATGAAGGTCAAGGATGGTTCATGGAACAGAAAGAAGAATTATCCTCTTTGAAAAAAGAAGCCTGGCTCTACTGAGATGGGATGAAAAGGAGTAAGAAGTGTAGATGACAGTTGGCTGGACAGTCATAAGACCACAGGAGACAACAATGCACAGATAAAATGAAAGCAGCTCTGGACTGGACCAGACTAGAGAGAGTTTGCAGTTAGTTGTCACATCCATGTGCTGTCAGAAGCAAAGTGAAAGGAAGTTAGAGTCCTTTCACTTTGAGAAGCTTTTGTGTCCATTTGAGAAGAGGAAAGAAAGCAAGGGAGATGAGTCGCTTGGTCTCTCATAAGTAAGTCTGGCCTGCCAATTTCTACATGACATTACATTACAACTGTTCCATTGCTTAAAGGGAAAGCAAAGAAAGAAAAATTAATATGAGCCCAAGGGAGGTCCTCAGGCTCATGGCATTTGGGTACTGGGGCATTTGGCATAAAATCCATGCTCCAGATGAGCTTGGGTAAAGTGATAACTGGGCTCTTTGCCTTTTACAAATGGCTGGGATTTACAGAGAGCCAACAGAGTAGCAGGCTCTATTAAATGACCTCCAATTATCAACTTCACAGGCAGGAAAGTGATTAAAATTTAATAACATAGCCCAGCTTGTTGCCATTCAATAGAGCTACTGTCATCTTCCTGTCAAGGAGAATAAAGAAGAGGGAAATGTTGAGAAAAAAAAAAAAGAATATTTTAAGATAGAATTCTTCATCTGACAAGGTAGGAGAATAAATCAGCCATGTAAAGAAAAAGATCAAAAGTGATTTTGCCTTATAATTACTGACTTAGAGTCTGCATGTCAAATGATTGCTATTTATGGATTTAATAGGGAAAGAAATTCTCAGTATGTGCTTCAACTTCTAATATGCTTAGTCAGGACATTTTTATCAATATTCCATGCATTAAAATGCTTTATGCTTTTTTCCTTTAGTTAAATGGACTACAAAATAAAGTTACGCTTTGGTTTGAATATAATGTATAACAATAAAGTAACAATGTGCCTATGTATTTCAAACTGACCCTCTGCTGAATTGCAGTAGGCAACTCCCTAAACTGCTTTGGGAAGTTTTTCTCTAGCAGCATCACTGGAGGAAGTAACAGGCTCCCAGGTCAGCAGCATCTCTTGTTGGACAGCACCCATTTGGATGCCTTAGTCACAAGTGAAGTACCTGCCGTGGGGGCTCCACACTGGGAAGGCATAGGCAGCTCAAAGAAAGCCCTAAAGACAATATATGTCAGACTCTGGAGAAGGGCAGGGATGTGGGCATGTGGCATAAAGACCTAGAAGCAAAGGGTGTGTGTAGCAACTTTTCACCGGTGATCTTAATCTATAAATTACATCAATGTGATTATGACATGTGACAAACACAGTAGCTCTCTCTGTGTGATCAGTTGCCTGAAAGTAATTTGCAGTGAAGCAAATCATGCAGGCTACAAGATGGATCTTTGAAAGTCTTGCTTATACCTACTTTCATGCCAAGTTGTCACAGAGACAGATCTCAGGACAGCATCTACTTACTGGAAGCCGGAACCAGCCAGTCTGGGTAGTCCTGGCTGGGCATCCTTGCCCATCCCATGTGGTCCCAAATTGCTGCTCCAGTCAAAAGGGGTAACTCTGTTTTTCTCTTTTCCACGCCCAGTCTCTCTCTCTCTCTACTTGTGTCTTATGCCAGTCAGCAGTTAGTGACACCTACAGGCACAGCCTAGGTTAATTTACCATATTCCAGAGCTAGCAGTTTAGCAAGAGCAGTTGTGCCCTCAGAAAGCTCAGAAGGAGGATTGCAGACCTGTTCGGTACAGACACTGGTGATAAGCCACCGTCGTGGTCACTCTGATACACATCCTGACTGCCTTTCAAAAGAAGCCTTGTTTTCCCAGCTCTTTAGAGACAGCTTCAGTAGAAGAGCTGCCTCACCTAAGGTTGTATCCCTTCCCAGAAGGCCAATAAGCAATGACTGATCAATGAAGGAGTATAAAGGTGTTGATCACAAGAACACTTTTCCATAAACATCTTGCAGGTAAAACTCCATTTCAGAATTTTCTCTTTAGGACTCAATCTAAATACTTGGTACCATGAATAGTCCAGAAAAGAAAAGGTGCTAAGATGGGGTTTGGAGCTGGATCATGGATCACTATCTGCCAGATAGCAAAAGAGACCCTCTTTCCCATGGTAAGTGAAGCACACATAGTCCCTGGCACAGAATAGCAATTCCATTTTTAAAGCTTTCGGCATTGGTCAATTGGGATGGCATACTAATAGAAGGGAATGCATTAGCTGGTATCTGAAATATATAGGGGAAGGAGCAGCTATAGGATAATGGCATTAGCTGGTTATTGCTATGTTAGATATTATAGAGGAGGTGGCAGAGAGACAGGGAGGTAGATAACGAATAGTTGAAAGATTACTTGCCAGTTAAAAGCTATGTGTGACAGCCTCCTTGGTAACCTATGAAAAGGCTTCTCCTCTGCAGAGAGGGCAGAGAAAGCTAAGGAACAAGATTCAGGACTTCACTGTCTTAGTAGCTGAGCTCCAAAGAATGCTAAACTCCCATCCAAGCCAGGTCTGCTATTGCCAAGGTCAGGTCCCTGGTGGGGAAAGAATGGGACTCTGAATAGATGAAATATCTGGATTGATGCACACAAAAAAATCTTAAATTCCCAGATCAGAATCCCCAGAACCCTCTGTAGGCTACAAAAGTGACCCACTTCTTCCTATCAAAATAACAATCCTCTGAGCCTGGCTTAAAGATGATGCAGGGGCCTCTCCCTCCAGGAGATACCACATATTCCCCTCAATGAGACACTCTACCCCAAAACTACTTCAAGATCTAGCCAGCCTGGATCAGCAGGAATACATGTGGAATTGTATTCTTAGGGTGCTTGGTCAAGAGGGCCAAGGCATAAAGTTAGATAAAAGAAAAATTATCATTTTGGGTACATTCTTCTGAGAAACAATATCTAACCCCTTAGCAAAAACCCCAGGAGTTGGTGTGAACTTACTACCAGCAAGGCTCCAAGAGGCATGGTGAAAGCCATGACCTATGATAAATTAGACTGAAATTCCAGAACTGGTTACAGTGGTGGAAAAAGGCTTAAAAGGCTAAGAGACACGCTGAAGTGGATATTCTATGTAAGGCCTGAAAATCCACCAAATGATTATATTTCCCTGGCAGGCCTGGAGGATATTCCATTTGCTAAGGCCACAAGGAACAAACTGGTAAGAGGGGCATCAACATCTCTCCTCTATAGACCAGGATTGAGAGCAGGAGAGGCCATTCCACAGGGAGACTCATTAATTACATTGTGGAAGATGGGATCTCCAAGCAATAGAGGCCACTTAGCAGTATAGAACTGTCAAAATCCAGGTGAGCACAATTGTCATGATCGACCTGAGCCACAGAGACTTACTAACATGTTTAATAGAGTACAGTGGTCCTAGGGATCAAACAGATGAGCAAGCAACAAGAATGAACCATCAAAATAAATCAAGCATGGATTATTAACAATGTCTCCAATAAGAAGTCAGAATCCCTTACAAAGTTTTCAGGCATGAACAAGTTTTCATACATGGAATCCACTGACTGAGGAAGAGGGAAAGTCTCCAAGAGGAAGGAACTCTCCCAACACCCTCTAACACCACCCCCAAGTAAACACAGAAATGATTGCCCAGATCCTTCCCCAAAGGAACCCATGGCTATTTACTCAGGTTACCGTGCACTGGGAAAAGGTCCAAACATTTTTTAAATTAATGTATTAATTGTTTTTAATAGAAGTATAGTTGACATACAGTATTTTATTAGTTTTAAGTATACAACATAGTGATTTGACATCTGCATACATTATGAAATACTTATCACAATAAGTGTAGTCACCATCTGTGATCATACAATATTATTACAATGTTATTGACTATATTCCCTATGCTGTACTTTTCATCCCTGTGACTCATTTTATAACTGGACGTTTGTACCTCTTAATCCCCTTCACCCACCTCACCCATCCTGTACCCCATGCCCTATAGTAACTACCATTTTTTTCTCTATTTATGAATTGCTTTCTGTTTTGCTTGTTGAGTTTTGTAGATTCTACATATAAGTGAAATCATGTGGTATTTGTTCTTTTCTGTCTTATTTCAATTAGTAGAAGACTCTCTAGGTCCATCCATGTTGTTGCAAATAGCAAAATTTCATTCTTTTATGGCTGAATAATATTACATTGTGTATATATACCACAACCTGTTCATCCATTCGTCTGTCGATAGACACTTAGGTTGCTTCCATATCTTGGCTATTGTAAATAATGCTTTAATGAACATAGGAGTGCATATATCTTTTTCATCATTTTTTCATCATGATAAGCACACTCTTTATTTCCCATCCCCTATTTCTCCCATTCCCCCAGCCACCTCCCCTCTGGTAACCAACCGTTCGTTCTCTATACATAAGAGCCTGTTTCTTGGCTTGCCCCCACCTCTTTCTTTTTTTCCCTTTGTTCCTTTGTTTTGTTTCTTAAATTCCACATGAGTAAGATTACATAATATCTGTCTTTCTCTGACTTACTTTGCTTAGCATTATACTCACTAGTTCTATCCATGTAGTTGCAAATGGCAAGATTTTATTCTTTTATTCTTTTTGAAAAAGGCTGAATAATATTCCATTGTATATATATATACCACCTCTTCTTTATCCATTCAAGTGTCTGGGCTGGGCTTCTCATCCATGTGGGTTTTATTTTATTTTATTTTATTTTATTTAAGATTTTATTTATTTTGAGATAAAGAAAGGAGGGGCAGAGGGAGACAATCCCAAACAGACTCCACACTCAGAGCAGAGCTTGATCTTGTGACCCTGAGATCATGACCTGAGCCGAAATCAAGAGTCTGACCCTTCACCAACTGAGCCACCCAGGTGCCGCTCTGTGTGGGTTTTAAAGTTTAGCATCACCTAGTGCAGAATAAAGCTGCTGGTGATAAATAAAGCTGGTGGAGAATAAAGCTGGCAGTCAGTTCTTTGTGACTTCCTCTTTTCTCTCCCTTTCCTCCCACCCTCCCTCCTACCTTTTCTCCTTGCCCTCCTTCTTTTCCTATATTAAATTAGAGAAAGGCATAGTGGAAGGAGAGGAGGAAGTAGAAACTCTGCTGTTTGCCATTAGTTGGAATTCCAGCAGGAGATGTTCTGAAAAGCCTCAATTAAGAAGAGCAAACATTTTGCTGCTTCCCTGGTGGAAGTGCCCCAGGCATCAGAGAACAGGCGCCCTCAATTTTGTGGGCGAGGAGAGCACTCTACCTTCCTCTTATTATCTCTCCGTGCTCTCTCTGTGTGTTAGGAATTTATTTCAGCATAAGTACAGGAGAAAGCCCAGAAGAATTTTGGAAGCCCAAGGGATAAGCTTTTGGATTGGCAGGAAAATGCTTTTAGAGTATGGGATTTTCCAAACCCTTTAGAGTTTCATTGTTGTCTTCTTTGACCTAACTCTGAAGATTGATGTAGGTTTGCAAGCACAGGTGTTCACTCGATTTGGGTGCTTCTAATGGACAAGAATTTTAATAAATATGAAAGTTCTACTTGTAGCATTGGTACTTTGCCACTTCAAGTTATGTCTTCTCTGCAGTCGTGGAAAACTCTCTCTTTTCAGGATCTCTGCTCCTAGTCATTCCCTCCTTTACCTTCTATCCATTCATTCAACAAATACCTAATGAGCATCTACTGTGTGCCTGGCATGTTCCAAGCACCAGGATGTCCCGGGCAATAAGGAAGATAAGGTCTTCGTCCCTGTGTATCCTCCCTTTCAGTAGAGAAAGACAAAAACTAAATAATGAACAATGAACAAATACTGATGAACACCGTGAGAGCAGGGTGTCAATTTTTGCTCATAGTTATATCCTCAGTTCCTGGCACAGAGCTTGGCAAATGGTAGCTGCTCAAATATTTGTGAAATGAATAAATAAACGAACAGGTGGTAAGGCAGTGTTGGAAGTGACAATGAACATTTGGCAATGAAGACACGGAGAGAAAGAATGTTAGCTGGAACAATGGCTGGTTTTATATTTATTTTCAGTGTCATGGACAAGGGATTCCTGGGGATAGTTACAGTCTCAGGGAAGAAAACCCCTAAGGAGGACTGATGAAGATGGTGGAGCCAGAGAGTAACTGATAGAAGGAGGTCCTAGGGGAGGTGGTGGGGAGGATGAGCAGGGTGTTGAGGAGGAGGAGGGGAAAGGGGGAGAAGGGGCAGAACTAGCATGGGTCTCCTAAGTACCAGGGGGTGTGCTCGGTGTTTAGGAGTATGTTTACCTGTAGCCATCACAATAGCCATTTGGGATAGATGTTATAATTCTCAGTTTACATGTGAGGTGACTGAGGGCTAAGAGGTGAAATCACTACCTGAGGTTCTCAAGTGAGTAAGGGGTAGCACGGATGGATTTATGTTGGAAGGTGGACATTAGGCTATGCTGTAGGCAGACTGGAGTTCTATTTTTTTTTTTTAAAGATTTTATTTATTTGACAGAGAGAGACACAGTGAGAGCAGGAACACAAGCAGGGGGAGTGGTAGAGGGAGAAGCAGGCTTCCCGCGGAGCAGGGAGCCCGATGTGGGGCTCGATCCCAGGACCCCAGGATCATGACCTGAGCTGAAGGCAGCCGCTTAACAACTGAGCCACCCAGGCGCCCCGGCAGACTGGAGTTCTAAGCCCTGGTGAGGAGTTAGTATAGGTGAGGGGTCAGGTGGTGGGCTTTTGAGATTGTTTTCATGTTTAACCCCAAACACCAGGAATTTTAGAGAGTGAGATAACTGGATTGCAATACTTAGCTCTGTTAAAACAGGGACAGAGGTTTATAGGTTGTCATGTTTGTGAGCAAGGAGGGCAACTTCTTTCTTTTGAAAAGAAAGCTGGTATAGTTCTGTGTATATTGTCAAAGTATTAGTAATTTGGGGAATTATTTTTGTTCTTTTGTATCAGGAGGTGGATTAGTTGAGCTTGATAAAAAGTCTGAAGAGGTGATATGTGTAGGACTTAAGAGCTCTGACCCTAGGCAATTTGTTCCATCTCTCTGAGCCTCAGTTTCTTCATGTGTAAAATGACAGATTGTGAGGTTAAATGTGACAGTGCAAATCTATACTCCTAATACAGGGAAAACTCTTTGACAATGGGACTTTGTTATCATTCCTATTATTTTCTTTTAAATATGTCTTAGTCACCATAGGTTGCTGTAACAGAATACCATAGACAGGGTGCTTGTAAACAATAGAAATTTATTTCTGGAGGCCAGAAAGCCCAAGATCAAGGTGTACTGGCTGATTCACTTCCCTGGTGAGGGCTCTGTTCCTGGCTTGCAGATGCTCGGCCCCCCGCCGTGTCCTCACCTGACAGAGAGAATGAGAGAGAGAAAGAGAGAGAGAGAGAGCGTGAGCTCACACAGGTGGGCAAGCAAGGTTTTCTGGTGTTTCTTTTTATAAGGGCGCTAAGCCTATCAAGGGCCCCCTGCTCATGATCTTATCTAAATCTAATTACCTCCCAAAGGTCCCACCACCAAATACCATCACATTGCGGGGTAGGGCTTCAACACATGAATTTTTGGGAACACAATTCAGTCCATAGCAAAACATAAATGCATTCTGAGAGATAGTGAATCTGAATTCTGAAATGCACAGTTTGAGAATGAAATAATGACATTGTGTGAGTTTTTTTTATTGCTGTTGTTTAGTTCATTTGTGAGAGCTGTTTCTGAGCAAAACCCTTGCGTGAAATTATGTTGAGCTCATTACTCTGAGTCTGACACAAACACTTTATCTGGCAAATAAAATATGGGTTACAGATGTCGGGAAGCATGGGGAAAATCCTTTCCTTCTCATTTCATTTATTTAGTTGCCTGATTTTATCTTCTTTGTAGCGATTGGCTTAAAAGTAGAACTTATTGTATTGGAAATCCTGGACTGTGGGTATATACCCAGCTCTAGATCAGAAGAAGTTCATTTACTGTTATCTTTTCCCTGAATTGCTACTTGTGAAATGAGAAATGCTTTGTATATAAGTACTTTTCCCCCACCCTACCAGTATATCCAAGTAATGCACACAACTTTTCCCTTGAAAATTAGAAAGCTCGGGGATTTATATATGAAGTCTTTATTTTCCTAATTCCTTACCCATGTAGGAGTGTGTGTGTCATATTTCGAGGATAGTCATCACAATATTGCACTGAGACAATTCCTGGCTCAGTGAATTCATGGGTCATTTATTTTTCTTCTCTGCAGTAGCCTATGCTGTAGGTTCTCTCATATTCCCTCATTAATTTAATAATATTTGTTGAGTATCTGTTATCTGTCAGGCATTATTTCAGCTTTTGGGGGGATGTGGCAGTCAATAAAACAAAATCCTACCCTTGTGGAATTTATCTGGTTGATGACCATGATGTTTTGCTTAAAATAGGCTCATTTTCTATCTTTTATGGAAATCTACCATTGGTTGGATTTCCACTCAGTGACTCTTAAAACTCTTTATTTTAATTACCTTGCACAAAAAGCATGTAACTCAAGTAACTGAGACAGGATTGGATTTAGAGAACATTTTCACATTTGTCACTAAGGTGAAATTGTAAGGTATATAAAATTAGGAGACACGAGGAGCATATAACTATCTCTGCTGGCATTGTTGGAATGAGTAACCGTATTGGTCCGTCGAGGTTGCTGTAACAGAGTGCCATAGACTGGGTAGCTTGTAAACAACAGAAGTTTATTTCTCACAGTTCCGGGAGTCTGGAAGTACAAGATCAGGCGGTCAGAAGGGTTGATGTCTGGTAACAGCCTGCTTCCTGGTTCATAGATGGCTGTCTTTTTGCTGTGTTTTCACGTGGTAGAAGGGAGAAACTCTTTTCTCCTTAGCCCTTTCTAAGGGCACTAATATCATTTATGAGGGATCCGCCCTCATGCCCTAATTACCTCTCAAAGGTCCCACCTCCAAATCTAAGCTTCAACATGTGAATGTTGGGGGGACAGGAATATTCAGTCCATCGCAGTAACCAGACTCTTAAATAGCATTTTCATAGACCTTGTGCTTTGTTCTTTTTCCCCAAGTTAGAAAACATTGTATAAATTATCCTCATATTATTTAATCTACTTAGGTGGAATGTTAACGTTTTATTTCATGCATATGATGTGAGAGGCCAAATGCATTTCAAATCATTGTTAACAGCATTATACTGGTTTGAAAGAAACTTGGTAAACCAGTGAGATTTGTAAGTGACAGAAAAATAAATCTGTGACCACATCATGTATTTTTAATAAATAGTAACATTTTCTTCTGAAGGTAGTTGGTCACCTATTATTCCTCTTTACACTTTTTAAACACCTTTCCTTATTGACTGAATTCAGATGAGTAGTTCTTCACTTTATTCAGCTGATAACCTGTCAAAAATGAAATAATGAACAAGGTGTGAGGTTGAATATATAACCACCAGTTAATGTTGTAAAGTCATGTTTGCTTAATAGATTAATCACTTACTTTAAAGTGTCTTAATAGAAGTTTTAGCCTAATTAATAAGTACGTGTTCTTAATTCAGAGCACAAGCAGTGGCATGCAAGGAGATCTAATTTCAGATTATTTGAGGTTTTTTTTTCCCCCCCTCTAACTTCTCTGCATGTCATTACTGGTTTCTTCCTACTTCTTTTCACTCATTTTTATATGAAATTTCTTTGTTTAAAGATGTCTTAGGACATATGTTGCTGTGAAAGTTTTATTTTCTTGGGAGATAGAAATAATTCTAGTCTTTAGTTGTAGACCTTATGATGGCTACATCAACACCATTATCACTTAACTTGGCAAAGCAGGAGGGTGGTGGTGGTGGGCACTAAGGGAGCAGAAACTTTGCTGCAACATTTGTTACTGATATAATTCAAAACAACTAACAAAACTATTGTAATATCATGTATTATTAGTGTATTTGAACTCTGTAGTTAAGTGCATACCCACTTGGGATTATTATGTCTTCTTGATGAATGAACCCCTTTATCATTATGGAATACCCCTCTTTATCAATAGTAATATTTCTTGTTTAGAAGTCCAATGAGTCTGATATTAATATAGCCATATCAGCTTTCTCTTGATAAGTATTTGAATGGTATATTTTCCCCATCCTTTTAATCCAGCTATGGCTTTATATTTAAAATTAATTTACTTTGGGGCGCCTGGGTGGCTCAGTTGTTAAGCGTCTGCCTTCGGCTCAGGTCATGATCCCAGAGTCCTGGGATCGAGGCCTGCATCGGGCTCCCTGCTCCGTGGGAAGCCTGTTCTTCCTCTCCCTCTGCCCCTGTTTGTGTTCCCTCTCTCACAGTGTCTCTCTCTGTCAAATAAATAAAATCTTTAAAAATAAATAAATAAATAAAATTAATTTACTTTAAAAATTACATGATTGGTCTTGCTTTTCTTCATCCAGTCGAGTAATCTTCACCTTTAATTGAAATGTATATGCCATTAATGTAATTATTGCTGTGTTTGCATTTAAGTCTGCCATCTTTTCTATGTAGTTCTAGCTCTTTTCTATCCGTCCTACCTGTTCTTTGTTCCTTTGTGTCTCCTTTACTATTTTTGAGTATTTTTTATGATTCTATTTTATGTCTCCTATTAGCTTAATAGTTATGTGTTTTTAATTATTTTGGTTCAGTGGTTTTTAATACATATCTTTAACTTATGACAGTTCACTTTCAAAGAATATTATAGGACTTCCTATATTGTTCAAGAATCTTACCATAGCATACACTTGACCCTTGAACATCATGGTTTGAACTGCACAGGTCCACTTATATGTGGATTTTTTTTTTTTTATAAATACAATACAGTACTGTAAATGTATTTTCTCTTATGATTTTCTTCATAACATTTTCTTTTCTCTAGCTTACTTAGTTGTAAGAATACAGTATATAATAGTTATACAAATTATGTGTTAATTGACTGTTTATGTTAATAGTAAGGCTTCTGATTAACAGTAGGCTATTAGTAGTAATGTTTTTGGGGAGTCAAAATTATATGTAAATTTTTGACTATATAGGGGGGTCAGTACCCTTTATCCCCACATTGTTCAGGGTTCAACTTTCATTTACTCCTTCTTGTCCTTCATGCTACTGTTCTCATACGTTTTACTTCAACATATTTTATGAAATGTACAATGGTTTTTAAGTGTTTTTACTTCAGACAATTGTCTTTTAAAGAGATTAATATTAAGAAAAATGTCTGTCATATTTATCCACATTTTTCCTTCTCCTGTGGTCTTTATTTCTTTATTTCTATTTTGTATCAGATTCCTTTGAACTGAGGAACTTCCTTTAAGTACATCCTTTTAACATTCTTTATTGTACAGGTCTGCTGGTGATTAATTCTCTCAACTTTTGTTTGTCTGGAAAAATCTTCATTTCATCTTCATTTTCAAAAGGTGTTTTCACTGGATATATAGAGAATTATGACTTGACCAATTTTTTTCTTTCTTTCAGTTCTTGAAAGATATGACTTCATTGTCTTCTGCTTACTTAATTTCTGACAAGAAATCTGGTCTACTTCCTATCTTTGTACCTCTGTAGGAAATGTTTCTTTTTCTCTGGCTACCATCAAAATTTTTCTTTTATCTTTGGGTTTCAGCATTTGGACTATAATGCACCCAGTGAGTTTGTCTTTAGTTTGTCATTAGTTCTAGATGAAGTGTTCCATGATTCATTGTTTGTGCATAACACCCAGTGCTCCATGCAGAATGTGCCCTCCTCAATACCCACCACCAGGCTATGAGAGCTGGAGATGCAAGTGCGGATGTCTTCAGCCGAGAAGTTGCATCACTCAGGACTGGGTCTTGGCTGTTACAGAACAGAAATACAAATCATGGGGACTTGAACCAGATGGACATTGCAGTGGCTGCTGTCGTTGCTCTTCCTCATCCCCTGACATCCCCATGTCCCCTCCCACCCCCCTCTCCTCCCACCCCCCTCCCCTCTAGAACCCTCAGTTTGTTTGTCAGAGTCCATTGTCTCTCATGGTTCGTTCACCCCTCCGATTTCCCCTGCTTCATTCTTCCCCTCCCGCTACCTTCTTCTTCTTCTTTTTTTTTTCTTAACATATATTGCATTATTTGTTTCAGAGGTACAGATCTGAGATTCAACAGTCTTGCACAATTCACAGCGCTTACCAGAGCACATACCCTCCCCAGTGTCTATCACCCAGTCACCCCATCCCTCCCACCCCACCCCCCACTCCAACAACACTCAGTTTGTTTCCTGCGATTAAGAATTCCTCATATCAGTGAGATCATATGATACATGTCTTTCTCTGTTTGACTTATTTCACTCAACATAATACCCTCCAGTTCCATCCACGTCGTTGCAAATGGCAAGATCTCATTCCTTTTGATGGCTGCATAATATTCCATTGTATATATATACACCACATCTTCTTTATCCATTCATCTGTCGATGGACATCTTGGCTCTTTCCATAGTTTGGCTATTGTGGACATTGCTGCTATAAACATCGGGGTGCACGTACCCCTTCGGATCCCTACTTTTGTATCTTTGGGGTAAATACCCAGTAGTGCAATTGCTGGATCATATGGTAGCTCTATTTTCAACTTTTTGAGGAACCTCCATACTGTTTTCCAGAGTGGCTGCACCAGCTTGCATTCCCACCAACAGTGTAGGAGGGTTCCCCTTTCTCCGCATCCCAATGAGATACCACCTCACACCAGTCAGAATGGCTAAAATTAACAAGTCAGGAAATGGATTTTTTTTTTTTTAAAGAGCAGAAGAGCTGGAGGTCAATACTATTTACACTGAAACTGGCACACCTCTTTTGTCCCCGAGTGGTTATCAGTAGTTGAACTGGGTTTGTTGTTGCTCTAGTTGCCGTCAGTGTGTCTGTCTTCCGATTCCCCCAATGGTGGGCTACTGCCGCTTTGTGCATAGCCTAAGGCCTGCATTACCACAGGGCTTTTCTCAGGGTTCCTGTTCTGCTATCAGTAGATCCTGCATACCTGAACTACAATTGAGTATATTTTCCCATGGTCTTGCTCCTCCCAAGCAGCAGATTGTTATTGCTTGTTATTTGGTGGAAACCTGTGGGGAGGGTAGATAGGGTGTTTGGTTCTCCTGATCTAACCTCAGTCTCAGGAAGGCCTTGTTTGCTTACATTTTGGGGGTGGAGCTTTCTTAATGGTTCAGACCTCCATCCTCACTACAATCCTTTCCCACTTCACCCTGCCACATAACCATAGTCTGCCCTATATTTATGAAGGGGTCTTGAAGGGACCACTTAAGTGGGCGTGTGTGTCCTGCCCTCCCCCAAGGACAGTAGACCTCTGCTTTGTACCAGTTTAAGGGCCTGGGCTCAAGCAGCTGTCCTGTCCCTTCCTCAGTTGCAGATTGCTACATATGTCTGAGAGCAGGCTAGCAGGCTTTCCTGCACCACCTCCTGTGTCTTCCAGATTTTGCTTCAGACTAGATATTGCACTGAGAGGGTGCTGTGCCAGGTACCGTCTCTGTCCATTCTTGTGAGCACCCAGTAGAGGCCCTTGGATAAAAGCTGGTGAATGAGAACTCTTTTTAAGTCTGGGGTTCCCAGAGATCTAACTGACAGGCTAGTCCAGACTCAGCATTTAAGAATTTGTTAAAATTTTACCTGTTTTTTTTTTTTTTCTTATTTTTATAATGGTGATCTTGTTCTTCCATACTGTGCCAAAGGTGAAACCTTCTTCCTCAGCAGAGCTTGTCATCTGTTGGATTTCAATATAACCTGGTTGCTTTAAAATACTTTATTGTTAAAAAAAAAAAATCCTTTATAACATGTCCTATTATTTGAATTTAATAATTCAGATACCTCCATGAGCTTTTTAAATATTTATGCAATTGCATAAAAATAATTTTATATTGTTTACAAAATATTGTTTATTTTTTAAATACTATAAACTTCATAAATTCTGTTAACACCGAGTACCCTGAGGTGCAGAATTCTTAGTGTCTATTAAGGCATTAGAGAGGTAGTTGGGTGATACTGATGCCCAGGCAAATGTTCCTAAGTAGGGAAGGAAATATTTAACTAAAAACATGCTCAGATAACCTCAGTTTTTGCATAGGAACAACAAATAATGGGAATCATTAAGAAATTTATTTTAAAATAAATTAAACAAATTAGTATTGCTAGTTATCTAAATTATGGGTCATCTCCCACTGGGGATTCTCATTAGGGAAGAGGGTTTTGTTCTGAAAAGTTCTGCCTCTGTTTTGGGTGGGATTAGCTGATGTACCAAAGTGGGACTCTCAAATTCCTTTATAGTGAAATGGAGTGAATGTATTTTCTATATATGGTTATTCTTTCTAATTGAGTCCCCAGAATAAGTAGTAAAACAAGAATTACTTCGATATGTTCATTTGAAAGCTTATTGGAAACTGTGTTGGTTGGTACTTGAACTGAGCTCAACACTAAAATGGTTCATTTCAATAAAATGCTTCTTGGCTTCATTCAGAAATTAGCATTAAAAGCTTTTTCCAAATAAATCACTTGCTAAGGAGACAACATTTCTTTAATTTACGGGTAGCATTTGGTAAAGATTCTAGCTACTGCTGTCCTTGGTTCATTTTGCTTAATGTTAATTAGGTACTGGTGCTTGGTAATCTTTGATCCCTAGGTGAATTTCAGTTAATGGAAGATAAATTCTTTCCTTTTATCAGTTGAAACTCATCAAGTTTAGATACCTACTTTGTAGTAAACGCCCAGGATCATATATTTAGAGAGGTACTCTCAGAATGTAGGCATTTCTGATTGACAGACAATTCAGTCACTGTCATACTGCCTTCTTGCTAGCATATCCCCGGTCTCAAGCTTTCCCATCAAACAGTCACCATACAGAATCCTCTAGCTTTCGTTAAGAGCTATGATTTTGAGATCACCAAACATCTCTCCATCCTTTTGCAAAACACAAATTAGCACTTCTCTCTTTCTCTCCCTGTTTTCCTCCATTCTTCCCACTTTCCTTGTAATGTAACCTGCGGAATGATGGTGATTATAATAAAAGCAGTCTCAGTTTATTTTTATAGCATAAAAATTGAGAAGATACAGTGAGAGTTCTTTCATGAGAACATAATTCTAGAGGAGGTAGCAAATCCTATGATACCAAATTACTTGGTAAAAACTTCAGTGACTTCCCCCCCGCCAAAACCATATGTCATATTTTGAACACTGAGTGATACTGTGTTTTGTAGAATGCTTGTGACAGATGCCAGAAATTCATGTTTGAAACATTAAAAGAAAACATGAGAGTTTGGAGGGCCAATTATTTTTTTCAGCAGAAAACAATGGGATTGTAGATATAAAAATAATTTAGAATAGAAAAGTAAGAAGCATCATGATTCATAATCATGATTATCAACCCAATAACCATGATGGTGACCGCTACAGTTACATTTGACTGGGTACTCATTAAAGAGTAGGAACTATGCTGCTTGTTTTACATATATTTTTAAATTTTACTATTATGAAAGCATAGAAAGTATGCACTATATGGAGTGGTTAAGAGCATTGATTTCATGCTGGAGTGCCTGGTCTCCTCTTCTGCTCCACTATTTGTCAGACATGATCTTGGGCAAATGTCTTAAACTCTGTGCCTTCGGTTCCTCATGTGTACTATGGCAAAAATACTAGCATGTACCCTACAGGATTGTTAATGAGGAATAAATGATATACTACATGAAAAGACCTAAAACAATCCAAGGCATAGAGGCAGCTAATAAGTGCTAGGATTTCCTCATATTTATTTAAGCCAGATCAGTGTTGAAGAATTATTGTTGCAACCGTTATTCTTTCTAAAATGTCTCCTTGTTTTCTGTCACATTCATTAGGAAAAATGATACAGTCTTGATTTGACATATCTGTGATATAAGCTATTGCTCTCTTTTTATGAGCTTATAGCAGTTGAAAGGGAATAAAAACAGAGTATAAAAAAGTAGAAAATAAAAAGTATTCTGAGGTAATGTTGTGAAGTTCATCAGTGTTTAGAAAGCTAACGAATGCCTGAGTTAGCACTCATTCTTAACAGAAGGGCGTATTTATTTAACTGATAACTGTCATCCTCATTATGAATTGACTGAAAAAAAAATGTGTGTATTCTTTATTTTTCTATGACTAACAATTAGTGAAGGAAAAAAAATACCCTTTTAACATTTTTCAGAGTCTTTACTGAATAAAGCAGCATTAGTTAAATGAAAAGTAATTAGGTTGAAATGCAAGAAATAAACAGACATAATTTACCAATTTTCAGATAAATAAACTTTATTTTCATTTGGGAAGCTATACTTTCTGTATGTAGACTTTGCAAATATTAAAGATTTGCCCTTAAAAATTTAACCTCCAAAAGTATTGATGGAGTATTTAAAGAGAACATAAATCTGGATTTCTAGGGGATGGAGGCAACTAATTTATCATAATTTGAAAAAGAAATAAAACACACTCAAATAGCCATCTAGAGGTGGGTGAGTGAAAAGATAATGCTTGTGTTGAGCTTAAGGGCTGGCATCCATCTGCACCTAGTGAATAATCAATGCATTTTAGTTATTGATTGATAGAGCTTTATGTAACTGATAATTAAGTCTTTATTATAGATCTTTTATACTTTGCACTTACCTTTAAGTAAATTTTGTGGCTGTGAAAGGAATTATGATGTATATGTCAAATATGAGGAACATATTTTTCTGTAAAAATGGTTGATTACTTACTTTGATAACTGTAATTTTGATTTTTATGCAAAGAAAACAAGAGATCATCTTTTATATCTCTAGTGAGTCTTTGCTAAATCAGCACATTGACAACTAGGATTGAGAGCTGCTCTACCATCTTTAACACTTTAAGGTTGATCATGTTCGAAAACCTAAAGAACAGAATATCTTAAAGTTCTGAACTCTTATCATTGACCCATATTCTACTTTTGAAAAATCTGCAGGATGTAAAACCACTGTTTGGTTCTGCTCTTCTGAAAGCTCATGTCACAGCATAAGTGTGTCCCTGATTGTGCTTGAGTCAAAGGTATATGAAAGCATGTTAGGGAGGAGAGGAGAAATGGCTTGTCTGATAAGAAGCCTGGGCTCTGTTGTGATTCTGACTTGGCATATAATCTAAGGCCAGTTATTTCACCTCTCTGGGTCTCCATTTTCTCATCTTTAAAATGGTAGCAGTTGGAGGAGGTTCAAGTTCTTAAATATTTTTAAAAGTCTTTCTATATCCAGAATCATATCAAACTGCACTGCCATTTTTCTTTTTTTAAAAAATTGTATTCTTCCAATGGTAGGTGCAAACTTGGGAGGTTCTCCTGAAGATTGGGGCTGAGAGGGAATCCTTGTTCTGACCTAATTCATTAAGATGCAGTCATGGATTCATTTAATTAACACATATATTCACCACTTATGGTATGTAAGTGTTTTAGAGATCATTTACTTGTTAGAAACAGAAATGCTTTCAAAAATTGCTTAAGTAAAAATGGAGACTGTGTTGGAAGGATATATGAGAATCTCCTAGAACCCAAGGTTGCATACATGAACCTGGCTTCTGGACACAGGAAGCAGCAAATCAAACTGATTTGTTTTTTGCCTCTTAAGGAGTTATGGCTTCCTTTTTTATTTTTGTTCATGTTTTCTTCCTTTTCCTCTCCTTTCAAAGAATGGCTTCCCCCAATTTGGTGATTGCAGAGTTACCTCTGTTCTAGCTTTGCATGATCTCTCAGTTTGTCTTGAGAAGAGATAAACTAGAATTACAGTGTCTGAATCTAGGTTCTCATAAAAGAGACTGATTGGCCTAGCCTGGGTTAGATGTCTGCTTATACTCTAGTAGATAAGTCATATAACTAAAAAGCTCAATGATAGATGTATGCACAAGGTGCTACAGGGCCCCGGACAGAGCATCTTACCCAACTTGGAATGTTTAGCTGGAGCTGAGTCCCAAGACAGTGAGCAGGAGAAACGTGGGAATGTCTCTAGGCAGAAGGGGCAGCACAAGCAGCATGTGAGGTTTGCAACCACAAAATGTGTGTGTGTGACAGCAACCAGCTCAGGACTTGTGTAGCAGGAAGGGCGAGGCTGGGGAGGTAGGCACTGAGTCCGGCCATGGAGGGAGATGCCAAGGGGATTCTTGTCTCTGGCATCAAGCCTGACCGTCTTCGATTTAGATTCCTGTGTGGCAAAACGTGGTCAGAGCCAGAAAGAACATATTACTTAAATGTGAAGGTTAAAAAAATCTCAAGCCACTTGATATTATTTTTTTTAACAGTTAACTGAGAGTGACAATTAACTGTTGAGAATGATAAAGCAGTGGTGCTGAGATTTTTACCATAATTGAAACCTGCATATCTCTGAAAGCTCAGTATTGATTATCTCTTAAATAAAATTTTCTCTATACATATTTGTAGCTTGAAAGAATTTTAATATTTAAAAAATTGTGTTAGGAGCCTTCAGGATGTGGTTTAATCACATGGGATGGAGAAACTATACCATTATTCAGATCTATTAATTGATTTGAGCCTCTAAAAAATTTGAATTTCCTCCAAAGAACATAAAAACCATTGGGACCTTCCTTAATATTTATCCAGTATGTTAAGTTTATAATTTTATTTCTGGCTTTTAGTTAATTTCATCATTTCTGAACATGTACAGTTGGATATAATTGGGTAAAATGAGAGCTGTCTACTGGCCAATGAGATTTGAGACCTTGTTTGGAAGAGGGGAAATATGTTCCCACAAAATTGGTAATTGGAAATAAAATGAATACATTGGCAGTAATATCTTGTTTTCTTGTTATTACAAGTACATTAAACATTTTCAGAGTTTGTTATATCCAGTTATGATAATGTTCTAATAATGAAAAAGCAGCTAGTTTATATTGATAAAGGAAAATCTGAATTCCCTTGAGGAATGAGGGGAAAGAATAGAGAATGTATTTCATTTGTGGTCTGCCAGTGAAAAGTAAAATAGAATCCATTTATTAAACCACTTCCATCTGAATTATTCTGGTGTACCTGGTTGGTATGTAAAGTTCAACTAATGACGTGGTTAGGTTTAGAATTTAACTCATGCTTGTTGCATCCAGGCAGCTGATAAACTTTGTATCAGAGCAGGTAATTGCTTATTTACTTGGCAAAGAAAATAAACAGATGCACAATAAATGTATTTTTCTAGTTTGATAATTCAGAAGCTCTGTAACCTACTATTCATTGTGTTTTCTTAAGTAATATAGCAAGTGCAGCTCAACATCAGACTGCAGCTATTAATTATCAAGGATTCACTTTGATCAGGATTAGATGACAAAGCCTGTAGTATCAAAGCTCTTACAGTTAAGACTTGAATAGTAAGAAACAGAGTTTAGTTTTCACATAAGGAAAATTGAACCACTTGGAGGGTTACACTGGTATACTTTTTTTTTTCCTGAAAAATGGTCCTGGACTTTCCTTTCTTATTTAATAATGATGGAGTAGAACGGCCCAGTGGTCAGGTACATAGCTAGCCTCTGGAGTTAAAAGTACTGGGTTTGAGATGGGGGGAAAAGATGGCAGAGGAGTAGGGGACCCTATTCCAACTGGTCCCTGGAATTGAGCTGGATATCTACCAGACCACTCTGAACACCCACGAAATCAACCTGAGATGTAAGAAGATAGATCTAGATTTCTACAAACAGAATATCACAGGTGGTTGGTTTCGAGGTACGAAGCAGGGAGCCGTGATTCTGTGGGCAGATATCAGAAGATAAATGGCAGTGGGAGGGAGCCTAGCTGTGGAGATCCTACACCGCCAGTGAGCAATAGCCACCCACACTGGGGACAGGGCACAGACTCGCAGACTGGTAGCGGTGGGGAAAGGACTTTGGGGCAGCCCCCCCGCCCCAACAGAAACTGGAGCAGTGGGGCTGCGCATGGGAACTGGGGGCAGATGTCGGTTTTAGAGGCACAAAGAGCAGAGACAAGCCACGACCTGGTGGCGAGGACTGGGAGCGCTGCAGAGGGGCACACAACCCAGGATGGGCAGTTTATAGCAGCACAGACAGAAATGGAGATAGCGTGGCCTGGAGAGCTCACTGAAGCACAGACGGCGAAATCTCTGCTCTGAGGCAGAGAGTTGGAAACGGTCTCTTCTGCTCTGACTCTCAGAAGAGACACGGAGAGCCACCAGGGAAAGCTGCCAGAGAACAAAAGCCCCCCAAAACTGGTTTTCACTGAACCCATCCCCCGCCACAGGGGGCAGGGCAACTCTGCCCAAACAGGGTTGCCTGAGTAACAGCGCGGCAGGCCCCTCCTGCAGAAGACAGGCTGGGAAAACAAGAGGTCAGCAACCCTAAGGTCCCTATAAAACCAGGTGCATCTTGCTTGGGTTGTGGTCAATAATTTGGACTCTACACATTCCCTCAACCACCCCTCAACAGAATGACTAGGAGGAGGAGCCCCCAAAATAGGAAAGACTCAGAGGCTATGACTTATGCTACAGATTTACAAATGGATTCAGATATAACCAAGATGTCAGAGATGGAATTCAGGCTAGCAATTGTGAAGATAATAGCTAGAATGGAGAAATCAATTAATAGCAACAGAGTCTCTAAGGGCAGAAATGAAAACTGAACTGGCAGAACTTAAAAATGCTATCAATGAGATCCAATCTAGATAATCTAACAGCTAGGGTAAGCGAGGCAGAAGAATGAATTAGTGACCTGGAAGACCATTTAATAGATAAAAAGGGAAACGACGAGGCCAGGGAAAAACAACTTAGAATCCATGAAAATGGAATCAGAGAAATGAGTGACACCATGAAACATTCCAATGTCAGAATTATTGGAGAAAGAGCGAGAGAGAGGACTAGAAGATATATTTGAGCAAATCATAGCTGAGAACTTCCCCAATTTGGGAATGAAACAAACATTCGTGTCCTAGAGGCAGAGAGGACCCCTCCCAAGATCAAGGAAAACAGGCCAACACCCCGGCATGTAACAGTAAAACTCGCAAATCTTAGAACCAAGGAAACCATCTTAAGGGCAGTTAGGGGGAAGAGATTCCTTACTTACAGAGGGAGGAACATCAGAATAACATCAGACCTATCCACAGAGACCTGGCAAGCCAGAAAGGCCTGGCAAGACATATTCAGGGTACTAAACGAGAAGAACATGCAGCCAAGAATACTTTATCCGGCAAGGCTGTCATTTAGAATGGATGGAGAGATGCAGAGCTTCCAAGACTGGCAGTAACTGAAAGAATATGTGACCACTAAGCCGGCCCTGCAAGAAATATTAAGGAGAGTTCTATAAAAGGAGAAAGACCCCAAGAGTGATATAGAAAAGAAATTTACAGGGACAATCTATAAAAACAACGTCTTCACAGGCAACATGATGACAATTAATTCATATCTTTCAATAATCACTCTCAACGTGAATGGCCTAAACGCTCCCATAAAATGGCACAGGGTTGCAGATTGGATAAAAAGACAGGACCCATCCATACGCTGTCTACAAGAGACTCAGTTTGAACCTGAAGATACATCCAGACTGAAAGTGAAGGGATGGAGATCCATCTTCCATACCAACGGACCTCAAAAGAAAGCTGGGGTAGCAATTCTTATATCAGATAAATTAGATTTTAAACTAAAGACTGTAGTCAGAGACACAGAAGGACATTATATCATTCTTAAAGGGTCTATCCAACAAGAAGATCTGACAGTTGTAAATATCTACGCCCCCAATATGGGAGCAGCCATCTACATAAGCCAACTGTTAACCAAAGTAAGAGTCATATTGATAATAATACGTTAATTGTAGGAGACCTCAATACTCCACTCTCAGCAATAGACAGATCATCTAAGCAGAAAATCAACAAGGAAACAAGAGCTTTGAATGACACACTGGACCAGATGGACCTCCTAAATATATACAGAACATTCCAACCTAAAACAACAGAATACTCATTCTTCTCGAGCACACATGGAATCTTCTGCAGAATAGACCACATACTGGGTCACAAATCAGGTCTCAACCGATACCAAAAGATTGAGATTATTCCCTGCATATTCTCAGACCATAATGCTCTAAAACTGGAACTCAATCACAAGAAAAAATTGGGCAGAAATTCAAACACTTGGAAGCTAAAGACCATTCTGCTCAAGAATGTTTGGGTCAACCAAGAAATCAGAGAAGAACTTAAACAATTCATGGAAACCAATGAGAACAAAAACACATTGGTCCAAAACCTATGGGATACAGCAAAGGCGGTCCTAAGGGGGAAATACATAGCCATCCAAGCCTCACTCAAAAAAATAGAAAAATCCCGAATTCACCAACTAACTCTACACCTTAAAGAACTAGAAAAAAGCAACAAACGATGCCTAAGCCACGCATTAGAAGAGAAGTAATTAAGATTAGAGCAGAGATCAATGAATTAGAAACCAGAAACACAGTAGATCAGATTAACAAAACTAGAAGCTGGTTCTTTGAAAGAATGAAATAAGATCGATAAACCACTGGCCAGACTTATCCAAAAGAAGAGAGAAAGGACCCAAATTAATAAAAGTATGAATGAAAGGGGAGAGATCATGACTAACACCAAGGAAATAGAAACAATTATTAGAAATTATTATCAACAACTATATGCCAATAAACTGAGCAATCTGGATGAAATGGAGGCCTTCCTGGAAACCTATAAGCTCCCAAGACTGAAACAGAAAGAAATTGACAACCTGAATAGGCCAATAACCAGTAACAAGATTGAAGCAGGGATCAAAAACCTCCCAAAAAAACAGGAGTCCAGGACCTGATGGATTCCCTGGAGAATTCTACCAAATATTCAAAGAAGAAATAGTACCTATTCCCCTAAAGCTGTTTCAAAAAATAGAAACAGAAGGAAAACTTCCAGACTCATTCTATGAGGCCAGCATTACCTTAATCCCCAAACCAGGCAAAGACCCCATCAAAAAGGAGAATTTCAGACCGATATCCCTGATGAATATGGATTCCAAAATCCTCAACAAAATCCTAGCTAATAGGATCCAACAATACATTAAAAGGATCATCCACCACGACCAAGTGGGATTTATCCCTGGGATGCAAGGGTGATTCAACATTGGCAAATCAATCAATGTGATAGAACACATTAATAAGAGGAGGGAGAAGAACCATATGGTCCTCTCAAGTGATGCAGAAAAAGCATTTGACAAAATACAACATCCTTTCCTGATTAAAACTCTCCAGAGTATAGGGATAGAGGGAACATTCCTCAAGTTCATAAAATCCATCTATGAAAAACCCACAACGAATATCATCCTCAATGGGGAAAAGCTGAGAGCCTTCCTGTTAAGATCAGAAACACATCAAGGATGCCCACTCTTGCCACTGTTGTTCAACATAGTACTAGAAGTCCTAGCAACAGCAATCAGACAACAAAAAGAAATAAAAGGTATTCAAATTGGCACAGAAGAAGTCAAACTCTCTCTTTTTGCAGACGACATGATACTTTATGTGGAAAACCCAAAAGACTCCACCCCCAAATTACTAGAACTCATCCAGCAATTCAGTAATGTGGCAGGATACAAAATCAATGCACAGATATCAGTTGCTTTCTTATACACTAACAATGCAACAAAGAGAGAGAAATTAGAGAAATGATTCCATTTACAATAGCAACAAAAACCATACCTTGGAATAAACCTAACCAAAGAGGTAAAGGATCTATACTCTAGGAACTACAGAACACTCATGAAAGAAATTGAAGAAGACACAAAAAGATGGAAAAACATTCCATGCTCATGGATCAGAAGAATAAACATTGTTAAAATGTCTATGCTATCCACAGCAATCTATACCTTCAATGCTATCCTGATCAAAATTCCAATGACATTTTTCAAAGTGCTGGAACAAACAATCCTAAAATTTGTATGAATCAGAAAAGACCCCAAATTGCCAAGGGAATGTTGAAAAAGAAAAACAAAGCTGGGGGCATCATGTTCCCCGATTTCAAGCTATATTACAAAGCAGTGATCACCAAGACAGCATGGTACTGGCACAAAAACAGACATACAGACCAATGGAACAGAATAGAGAGCCCAGATATGGACCCTGAGCTCTGTGGTCAAATAATCTTCGGCAAAGCAGGAAAAAATATGCAATGGAAAAAAGACAGTCTCTTCAATAAATGGTGCTGGGAAAATTGGACAGTCATGTGCAGAAGAATGAAACTCGACCATTCTCTAACACCATACACAAAGATAAACTCAAAATGGATGAAAGACCTCAATGTGAGACAGGAATCCATCAAAATCCTAGAGGAGAACATAGACAGTAACCTCTTTGACATCGGGCACAGCAACTTCTTTCAAGATACATCTACAAAGGCTAGTGAAACAAAAGCAAAAATGAATTTTTGTACTTCATCAAGATAAAAAGCTTCTGCACAGCAAAGGAAACAGTCATAGAATGGGAGAAGATATTTGCAAATGACACTACAGATAAAGGGCTGGTATCCAAGATCTATAAAGAACTTCTCAAACTCAACACCCAAAAAACAAATAATCCAGTCAAAAAATGGGCAGAAGACATGAACAGACACTTCTCCAAAGAAGACATACAAATGGCTAACAGACACATGAAAAAATGTTCATCATCATTAGCCATCAGGGAAATTCAAATCAAAACCACACCGAGATACCACCTTACACCAGTTAGAATGGCAAAAATTGACAAGGCAAGAAACAACAAATGTTGGAGAGGTTGTGCAGAAAGGGGAACCCTCTTACACTGTTGGTGGGAATGCAAGTTGGTACAGCCACTTTGGAAAACAGTGTGGAGATGCCTCAAAAAATTAAAAATAGAGCTACCCTATGACCCAGCAATTGCACTCCTGGGTATTTACCCCAAAGACACAGATGTAGTGAAAAGAAGGGCTATGTGAACCCCAATGTTCATAGCAGCAATGTCTGCAATAGCCAAACTGTGGAAAGAGCTGAGATGCCCTTCAACAGATGAATGGATAAAGAAGATGTGGTCCATATATAGAATGGAATATTACTCAGCCATCAGAAAGGATGAATACCCAACTTTTTCATCAACATGGATGGGACTGGAGGAGATGATGCTAAGTGAAATAAGTCAAGCAGAGAAAGTCAATTATCATATGATTTCACTTATTTGTGGAACATAAGGAATAGCATGGAGGACATTAGGAGAAGGAAGGGAAAATGGGGGGGGGGGGAATCAGAGGGAGAGATGAACCATGAGAGACTATGGACTCTGAGAAACAATCTGAGGGTTTTAGAGGCGAGGGGGGAGGGAGGATGGGTTAGCCCGGTGATGGGTGTTAAGGAGGGCATGTACTGCATGGAGCACTGGGTGTTATATGAAAACAATGAATCGTGGATCACTACATCAAAAACTAATGATGTATTGTATGGTTACTAACAGAACATAAAAAAAAAAAGTACTGGGTTCAAGTCTCAGCTGTATCAATTAATAGTAGTTTGAAGTTGGGTTATTTCTTTGTTCCAAAAATGGGAATAATGGTAACACAGCCTCATGAGATAGTTGTAAGATTTAAATGGGATGAAGTATAGAAATAATTTAGCATAAGACCCAGCACAACTTAAAGTGTTCCATAGACATTTGTTGATGTTGTTGTTACTATTGTATGATAGTCTCCTGCAGTTGACCAGTTTTTCTGATATTGGGAATGGGGGGATAAGAATGTCAGATCAGAGAAGCTTCCTGTCTGATGCATTTGTGGTACTGTTTTTCAATTTCTTGAGAGTTTTAGATTAATTTTTCATTGCCTCTCTGCCATTTGGAAGGAAAAGGGAAATATCATGGAGTGCCTACCAGAAGCTAGCAGATTAACACATTTAGCAATCAGCATGTCCCTGTGAAGTAGTTCTTTTTGCCACGTTTATATATGGGAAAGGGAGACTCAAGGAGTTTGTATAATTTGCACAGCATTGCACAGCCAGGAGTTGAAGATCCAGGGTGTGAACCCAGATCTTCCTGGTTTTACTCTGTAGCTGCCCCAAGTTCTAGAGGCTGAGCCCCATGGTGTCTTCTTACATAGCTAGAAACATTCAGTGGACATGAAGGGCAGTTTCCCTTTATCCTGTGGGTCTCAAGTGGCTTTAACTTACACCTCACACATGTTGGGCGCTGACAATTTATTCTGCTCTTCCATGTCATCATCACGCTGGAGATTGGTGGGATTTCACTGTCCAGGGCCTTGGGCTCAGCATGTTTCAGAAGGACCTTATTCAGCTTGAAGTAAAATATGAAATGTGTCACACTCCATCTCTAAGCAGCCCTTTAATACATTTTTGAAGGGCTGTGACATGACAGCTAGCTAGCTGATAGAATGAAAACCTGAGCCCTGATGATTGTCTCTGATGGGGTTTTTTGTTTAATTGTTCTGCTCCTCAGTGAAATAACTTACGTGTAACATTTCTGTGGGATGGACTCTCTTTTTGCAAGGTCCTAATTACTTTTATGAGCTTTTATCCAAAACTCTTCAAAGTGAATGCATGTCAGTGTGGGCGTTCACCGTGGGCATGCTAAAACAGTGTTTCACTGTAATTGGTCATGGTCATGCACTAGCAAGTCATTAGTTTCTTGGGGAAAAGAAAGTGAGACAGTTAATTCAAGTAAGAGTAGTAGTCTAGGGCGCCTGGGTGGCTCAGTTGGTTAAGCAACTGCCTTCGGCTCAGGTCATGATCCTGGGGTCCCGGGATCGAGTCCCGCATGGGGCTCCCTGCTCGGCAGGGAGTCTGCTTCTCCCTCTGACCCTCCCCCCTCTCATGTGCTTGCTCTCTCTCATTCTCTCTCTCAAATAAATAAATAAAATCTTAAAAAAAAAAAAAAAGAGTAGTAGTCTAGTATGTGTCCTATTAGAAATGAAATGTCCTCTAATTTTGACTTTTACATTTATACTTTCCAATTCGTTATCTAGAATATACTATTCCTTACTCAAATACATTGTCTAGTGTTCTTTCATAGACTGTTTTTCCTGTTTTTTTTTCCTGAAAAGTTTAAAAATTAGGAAAAAAATATGTAGGAAAACAAAACAAGCATCCATATCCATACTGCCCCAGAAAGAAAACTTTGAATGTTTGAAATTCTTCCAGGTCCTTCAGGAAATGAAACATTGCAGATACATCAATCTCCCTTCAATTTCAGTTTCAAGCAAACTGATGTCTAATCACTGGCTCCTTCCCTTTCACCTCACTTTCTCTGATGCTTCCTCTCCAGCATTTCTTCCATTCCACCAACATCTTCAAGATTTGGATACTCCTGCCTTTCACTCTCAGTCACCCTCCATGTGGGCACTATCTTTCTACCCCCGGTAGAGTTTGTGGTCTCTCTTCATAGTCCTCATGCAACATCACCTCTCCACTTCCTCTCTACCTTCTTTATACTCAGGTGGCAGAACCACAGCTCTACTTTAACTGCAATTTTCTACCTAATCTGCAAGGATCCAAGCAACTAAATGTTCATGAACAAAACTATGTAACTTGCAGATTAATAAATATAAATTTTAAATGGTGACTCAATGCTGCCCATCAGTCCTACTAACCTTTCTACTCTGTTCACTTTCCCATACTCCAAAATGATTGTTTTATATACATTCTCTCTCTTCAAACTTATAACTCTTGTTCTATTGCCTCAGTTTTCCTGACTGTCTTCCTAATGCATTGGATTTTTTCCTCTCTGGTCTCCTTTGCTTGTTCCCCATCAATACCTGTAATAATTTGCTTTACAAATTACCTCAAAACTTAGCAGGCTTAAAACAACAATAATTTTTTTAAAAGATTTTATTTATTTCTTTGACAGAGAGAGACACAGCGAGAGAGGGAACACAAGCAGGGGGAGCGGGAAAGGGAGAAGCAGGCTTCCCACCGAGCAGGGAGCCTGATGCAGGGCTCGATCCCAGGACCCTGGGATCATGACCTGAGCTGAAGGCAGATGCTTAACCGACTGAGCCACCCAGGTGCCCCAAAACAACAATAATTTTTAATGATCTTTCTCAGTTTCTGTGGGTCAGGAATTTGGGAGTGGCTTTGGGTCGCATGAGGTTGCAGTCAGATGTCACCTGGGTCTGCAGTCATCTGAAGGTTTAATTTGGACTGGCTAACTCATATGGCCTCTCTGTGGTGCTGCTTGAGTGCTGTCCCAGCATGGTGACTGGCTCTCCTTTGAGAAGACCAAGAGAGCTGGGCAGATGCTGCAGTTCTTTTTATGACCACACCTTGAAAGTCATACACCATTACTTCCACAGTATTCTGTTGGCCACACATACTAGCCTGGATTCATTGTGTGGGGGCTTGGTTTGGGGAAAAATACACAAGGGCATGGATACCAGGAGATGAGGATCCTTGAAGGCCGTCTTAGAGTCTGGTTGCCGCTACATGTCAGCCTGATTGCAAAATGTTGGTATTCCATAGGTCTCTGAGGAGAGGTTTCCTTTCTTCTGTGTCTATATTCTCTCCCTTAGTTCTCTCATCCAGTCTTGTGGCTTTATATATCATGTATAAGCTATTGGCACTCAGATTTGTCTCCATCCCTACACACTAGATCCATATATTCAAATGCCCACTTGATGTTTTCAGTTAGATGTCTAATAGGTGTCTCAAACTTCTTTCTAAAATATTTCCCAAGCCTCCTCATCTCAGTAAATGGCATCAGCATCAGTGCAATTGCTCAAGCCAGAAATCTGAGAAAGTAATCTTGAATTTCACCTTTTCTTGGTGAGATTGTTAACAATACCTTCAAACCATATCCCAAATTTGTCTACGTTGCTTCACCTTTGTTGCCACTACCTTGATCCAAGCTGTCGTTATTTCTCATCTAGTCTACATCAAAAGCTCCTAATTAGCGTCTCTATTTCTGCAATCACTATTCATCAGAGTCATCTCTAAAAAAGGTCAATATTGTATCTTAATTATACTTAAATACCTCTGTTGGCTTCCTATTCTACTTAGAATGAAATCCCTCTTCCTCCATCCATGGCATCTCTACTCCTCTCCAACCTCATTTTCTACTACTTCTTCCCTGGTTCACAACATCCCATCCATACTTGTTTGTTTTCCGATCTTGGCGCATGCCCGGTGCATCCCAGTGTGGGGCCTTTTGTGCTGGCTTTCACTCTGAAATGCCCCTCCTCTGGATCTTGGTGTAGTCCTCTCTATCTTGTCATTCAGGTCTCAGCTTACAAGTCCAACCTCTCAGAGAAGCCAGACCTGATCATTCAGTCTAGGGCAGCTCCAGGTCATTCTTTATCACATCACCTATTTTCTGCAGAACACTTAACACTGTCTGCAATTTTTGCTTCTTTATTTGTTTGTTGTTTGTGCCCCTTAGTAGAATATAAGCTTTATAAATGCAGAGGCCTCAAGTCTCATGTTGACTACTGTATCCCCAGCTCCTAGAATAGTGTCTGGCTCATATTAAAGGCTCAAAAAATGTCTTCTGAGTGAAAAACTAAATGGTTGTTAACTGATCACTCACTAAGGTACCTTTCTTGGTGTCATTTAGATTGAATTACCCTGGAATATCTAGGTTATCACCAGAAAAAAAATTATTTGGGAACTATTTAGTTTGCTGACAATTCTTTGGGATGTTCCAGTCCAGAGAAAACAACCCAAAAGACATCTTCTTTTCCTCTGCAAGACAAATACTGACTTCTTCACACCCAACATCTGTCCTTCCCTTTATATATTCTGTTGTAAGAATTCTCTTTATTGCTCTTGGTACATAGGCAAATTTGCCTACTTTTAAGAATATTGCAGTTTCAGTTATAGATAATCATACCTTTGGGGTGCTACGGGTTTAAGGCATCTTGTGCTAACAAAAATACATGTATCTTTATGCTGTTTGCCATGTTTTTTTGTTTGTGGAGTTATTCTTTACAGTTCTGGCTCTCACTTTTTATTGTCAAATTTGTTTTTAAACCTGGATTTATATTGCAGAGAAACCATTTAAATGTTTCTTTTCCTGGCAAACTACCAAAGCCTGTTTATTATTATTGTTCTTATTTCCTTCATTGCAAGTCACTGTGCTTTTTCTTCAGAATGACCCTGAGATCCCTCCCTTACTCCCCTTAGCTCAAAATCTCCTTCTCTCCTGAAGTGTGATATAGTTCCCTTAATTTTGTTATTTTAGCTTACATGCATTGCTTTATTTTGCAGTAATATTACATTGATTAGTGATGTTCTATGGTACTGTTTCTCTTTTAGGTGGGTTGTTTTTCTTTTCTCCTATCTTATCCCCTACGGCAACACATTCTGCACAGCTGACATTCAGTCTGGATGGGTGGTTGCTGCTCTACAGCTCATGCTGACCCTGACCAGGACCTGACCCCTGACCCCAACTGTGACTTGGTGACACATACCTCACCCTGTGAGGCAGGCACCCGAGTTACATGTGGGTTAACTTTCCTTCATTCCCATCACATTTTATGCCAGAATGTTTTCTGAAACATAGTCATTTCTGTTAGTTTAATTATACAAATATTTATTCATGTTTATTCAACACTTACTAATCAGATGCAATTCTGAATTCAATAAAAAAACACCCCAGGGATTTAGATGTATCTGGAATAATTAATAGTACTAGCTGTAACCATCAGGGTTTTACCAGCAAAACAAAACCAGCAGGATTTCTATCTGTATCTATATCATCTCTATGTAAATCTGGTATGTGTATAGTTGATACTCATTATTTTTAGATTTTGTACTTGTGCATTCACCTGTTTGCTAAAATTTTTTGTAACCCCGAAATCAGTAATTGCAGTGTTTGTGTGGTCATTCACGGACACACACACAGTGGTGAAAACTTTGGATTGCCTGATGCACACGCTTCCAGCTGAGGCTGAACAAGGCGATGGCCTGCCTTCTTGCTTCAGCTAGCATACTGTAAACAAGCGTCTTTTTCCTGGTCTACTTAGTGCCACATTTTTCATATTTTTGTTCTTTTCATTGGTGATTTCAGTGTTTGCAGTGGCCCCCAAGTGTAGTGCTGAAGTGCTGTCTAGTGTTCCTCAGCTCAAGAAGGCTGTGTTGTGCCTGAGGGAGAAAATCTGTGTGCTAGATAAGCATCGTTCAGGCATGAGCTATGGTGCTGCTAGTTGTGAATTCAGTGCTAATGAATCAACAACAGAGCATATCCAGAAAAATGAAGACGACTTTCACTGCTCTGGACATGAGGCTGCTCTGGAAATAGCTAAAGTAACAACTGTAGTGTGTGATGAAGCTATGGAAAAGATGGAAAAATGGCTAAATTTATGGATTCACGAGATAACAACTCATAGAAAAAAGCATAGTGAACGGCAATGTGGTGAGGCTGAAAGCCAAAGAAATTTAATGTCATGTTACCCATGGTCAGGAAAATGTTAAACCCTTCTTGGCTAGTGCTGGCTTGCTCACATGTTTCAAAAAGTGATACAGCATGAAAAATATTAACTTGCAGATGAGGTGCTGCAGATCAGGAGGCTGTATAAGAATTTTAAAAATACCTGATAAATGGTAGACAGAAAAAGAGTTATATGAAAGAACAGATTTTCACACTGAGACTGGATGGTTTTATAAGAACACCGGCAAACAAACCTATATAATGCAAATAACCTCTAGATCTCCTAGCTTTAAATCATTCAAAGACCATGTAATTAATTATTTGTAATTAATACATATTAAAATAAGGTGTTTTTAAGTAGAAACACATGAAACAAGATTACGTATTGATTGGTTGACAAAAATGCTGTGACCAGAGGCTTGCAGGAACCTAAACTGTATTTCTCCCAGGAGCAACAATGCATATGCATGAATTCAGTGATCATGGCAACTTTGTAGAATATAACTACTGGGAATAATGAGAATCAGCTTCTTGTCAAGGAATTGTATTTGTTCATGTAATTGCAGGATCTGGCTAGGGAAGTCCAAAATCTATAGGGCAGGCCAGTCAGCCAGAAACTCTGGGCGGGGGCTGGCAATTCAGGCCAGAGACATAATTTCTTTTTCCTCAGGGAAATCTAACTTTTGCTCTTAAGGCCCTTCAACTGAATCAATGAAGCTGTCCCAGATAATAAAAGCTGACTCTTACTTAAAGTCAACTGACTGTAGAGGTTAACCACATCTACAAAATACCTTCACGGCACTCTAGCATACTGTTTGTTTGACTCACTGGGTACCATAGCCTAGCCAAGCTGATATTAAAATTAACCACCACACTAACATTTATTGAGCCTTTACTATGTTCATGCATGTTCTCAGTGCCTTCATACTTATTTAACCCTCAACAATCCTATCCAGTTAGGTACTATTATTATCTGCATTTTACAGATAAAAAAATAAAATAAAATGAAGTCTTCCTCAGGATCACATAGCTAGTGGGTAGTGAAGCTAGAAATCAAACTTCTGCAGGCTGGCTCCTAGCCTCTGCTCTTAACCAATTCACTCACCTTATGTAGAGACAGAGTTAGCTATGGCAGGAAATCTCATAACCTCACAATTGGACAGAATTTTTACATTAAAGATGGTACTGCCTTAGCTGACATTGAGGGCTATATATACCATTTGGGGGATGGGGCAGCCTTCCGAGTGGATGTTGCTTTCTCCTTCTGTCATGAGCTTTACCACTGTCTACCCAACCCAGGTTCAGCCTGGTTCTGCATTTGATGAGATCACAGTTGTGAGATGATAGGTTATTTTAACTATTACATATTTTTAAGTAGCCTGGAATAGGCTATTTCTTGAGACAGAAACCAAACAGTCAGGAAACAAAATTCACACCAAGACATGCACCAAATTATGTTCTGAAATGTTTACACAGAACTGAAAAAACCCCAGAGGTCCCACATAATCTCCATAATTACAGTATGGCTTAGTGTGGTTGTCAGCTAAACCACTAACCACCTTGAGGCAGGAAGATCTGTGATTGCTGGAAATATTTCTTATAACTGTTTCAGTTGTAAAAAGCAAAACAAGTTAAAATAGAAATGCAAATTACCAACTACTGAATTGAAGTAAAGTTAAATAAAATTGAGCTTCACGAAGATTGATAATGGTGGTCCTACATGAATAGCATGGGGAATGTGGCACATTCCTAATGATTGATTCTTTCACTATTTCCATAATGCAGTTCAAAATAATTTTATTTTTCTTTTCTGTTTAGTTGAGACTTCTCAATATAATTTGTGACCTTCCAGCTTCTGGTTGTGCTCACCCATCTGCTCACTGGGGCAGCCCTGAGAAAGTCCTGGAAATGGTGAGGGAGAGTTAAGAAGTATTGATGTCCGAGGTAGAGGCTAGGGGTTCACTCACATGAAAAATGTGCTGTGTCTCCCACAACCATGGGCAAAATCAGATCAGGCCACCTCTTCTTCAGGTCAGCAAAGGTATGGGCCTCATTAGATAGAGGCTGACCCCGATGGGTGCTTGAGAGGAAATACACCATCCCTCTGGGCATCACACTTTCTCTCTCCCAAAGTATAAGAGGCATGTGGAGGAGTAAAAAGACAGAATGTCAATATATATCTGAGATGAGTGAATCATAGTTTAAGCAGATAGCTTTTGGCTGCTGGGTGAGGCAGCAGATGTCTCAACATATATTTTAAGATGCATCATATAGTTAAGAGAGTAAAAGAGAGTGGTAGATCATTGTACTATAAAAAGGTAAGAAGACTTGAGCCCTATTCTTAGAAGTACGTTATATTTATTTAGCCCAGTAAAGTGCTGAATGTAGGTCTTCAAAGAAATGGAAGTGAACAATTTCAGGTTCATTATGTTCTGTGGAAATTGACATTAAAGAAAGTAGGCCTTGTGTTGTCAAAGCAAAGAATCGGGAAGCTCCTCAAAATAAACAATAAAGCAAGCAGTGCAATATTGAAACAGGTGAAGAAAAGCAGGAGGTGTTGAGTACAGAAAAGTTATCATTGGCAAAGACTGAGGGGAAGGCTGATAAGGAGTGAGGGCTTGAAGAGAGGAGTAGTGATGAGCCATTCAGGTGCACACTGAGGTATAAAGTCAACCTGATCATGGATTTTGTCGGGTCACAGCTAGGAGAGGGAGAAGGCCAACTGTGTTCAGAAGATGGTAATTTTGAGCAAAATCCATTCCTCTGGAAGGAATAAGGATGTGACAGTTGAACAGCTGAGACCTTAGCTGATTCTTGCCACCTCTCTATACACTAGCAATGCCTGTCAGGGTCTGACTTTAAGGATAAAACTCAGAGTAATATTCCTAGAGGACACCAAGGATTTCCCTTTGATTATGGCTTTTCTGTCAACCAGAGCCATTGTCATGGGTGAGTCAGCGAGGCCAAGGAGGCCCTGGGCCTGGGGCAGCTGACACTGGCCCTGTGGTTACTCTCTTGGGGTTCTGAGGAGGTGGGAAAGAGAAGGCGATGGGGTGTCTCTGGGGTCAGATTGCTTGGTTCAGACACAGCTCTGCTACCCGCGTTGCCTGTGACTTGACAAGTTACTTGAGCTTTTTAAACCTCAGTTTCCTTATTGGTAATATGGGCCCAATCACAGCACCTCTGTTAGAGGATCGTTCGGATGATTAAATGAGACAATGCCCGCTGCAGGGCATGAAGTGGGGCCCTGACACGGTCCACGGTAGTGTTGTCTTTATTGCGTGCCCACTCTTTCGGTGAGATGCTTCAGTCATCTCGCTTAAGCATCATAACAACATTTACAAGTTGCTGCTATCATTTACGTATTTTTTACCTGTGAGAAAACTGAATTCAGAGAAAATAACTTGTCAAGAGTGACACTTATAGTCACTGTTGAATCCAGGTATTTCTGGATCCAAGTTCATGTGAACGGCACTGTTAGGCTTAGCATATGCGAGGGCAGACATGGAGCATTATCGGCAACAGACAGCTGAATCCAGAGGCCAGAAGCTTGGTTCTGGAGAGCCCTGGCTGTAATGGGATGAATCATCACATCACTCAGTGGTGACATAACAAGATGTGGGGTGGTTGATAACAGGAACTCATACTGTTTCGGTCCCTTGGTATGTGCTACACACCGTGAAAGGTGTTTCCCCACTTAATGCTGATGGGAATTCTCTGAAGTAGTTGCTCTTATCATTTTTATTTTGCAGATGAGGAAATGGGGCCTGTAGTTGGCAGAACTGGAATCGGAAAGAACATCTTTCTTTCCAGGTAGCTGTAGGCTGATGGGCCTACATCAGCTGTAGGCTGATGGGTTTCTGGCTGCCCCCCCCCCCCCCCAACACACACTTCTCCTTTGAAGTAGGCGACACTCACCAAACCCCTCTCCTCGCCGCCACAAATGTACCTTGTGCTTTCTGATTGCCTTGACTTCCCAGTATTGTCGTCCACCTCCATATCTTCTCCCCCATAATTTCTTTCACACAAAGCAATCCATTTGATACTGTTTCTTGAACATCTTGCTCGGTCCTGCTGCAACTTAGTTGAGAACTCACAGCACTTCTTGGCTTATTTACCTAGCGGTTGTCATTGCTAGTGTGTATTCTTAGCCTTTCGTGTGTGTGTGTGTTCTTAGCCTTTTGTGTGTCTGTGCCTTGTCTTTTAAAATACATGACCAAGCCCTTGTGGCCCAGGTCTTCTTTTTGTAGCCTCTAGAAATCCTTAGTTTGTACATCGTCTGACTTAATAAATATTAATTAATTCATTAGTTTTCAGAAAATAATATACTCATCAAAGGAAATAATTTTAAAACATGAAAGAAAACAAATCTTATAAAATTATAGCACATGTCACAGCTTATGGATATTAGAATTGGGAGCCTTCATAATCTTGATTATTCCAATGAAAAGAAAGTGAATAAATGCAGAAAGTCACAGCCAAAGAAAAGCTATAATAAAGAGGCAAAAAAGGGATGGAACATAACAGAATCACATTGGGGTTTACCTACCAGTTTGGAAGACTGATCAGCTAAGGGCCCCAGATCCTTCAGTGTGTAACAAAATGCAGTAGCTAAAGTAGAGGAAGAATGGATATCATATATAGCTATTAAGTAGCATTTCATTTCTTTTATGTGTCTTTTTTAAAAACTTTTTTAAAAGATTATTTATTTATTTGAGAGACAGAACAGGAGCTCAGGGGAGGGGCAGAGGCAGAGGGAGAAGAGACTTCCGTGCTGAGCAGGGAGCCCTATGCAGGGATTGATCCCTAGACCCCCGAAATAATGACCTGAGCCAAAGTCAGATGCTTGACCAACTGAGCTACCCAGGAGCCCCTAAACAGAATTTGTTATATATGGTGATACTATTTAATTATCCGCTTTATCCATGTAAATGAGAGAAAGATGATTTAGAAGTAAAACTGGTATTGGATTTAGAAAGTTTTATTGTGTCTTCTTCCAGTATTTGGTTGCACAAGGAGCAAGCAATATCTGTAGTCATGTAAGTTTAAATATAGTTACCTAGTCTTAAAATTTCTTCTTTTAGGGACTTAATATTTATTCTGTGGTATTTTATCATGTTGTTTTGTATTGTGTTATGTCTGTGTGTTTTAAATATATATTTGCTTTGATAGGTATTTAGCCAGTTATTCAATCCATTTTTGTACTTGTTGAATTAAATCTTTTAGTAGGAACTATAGTTCACTGATAGAATATTGCAAAAAATCAGATTTTCATTAGTTTTACTTTACTTCTCCTTTCTCAAAAACCTTCCTTAGAACTATGTAGAACCTGGTTCTATTTCATATACTAAAGGATGATACTTGTAAGAGAATCTGAGATCCAATCTCCCATGACTTTCCTCTTTTTTGAATATCTTCCCATCTTGCCTACAGATATTTTTAGAGGACAGGATGTAGGTGTTCTGCATAATTGTTAATATTACCTTGCATAAAATAGGGAATTAAAAATATCATTCTCAAAGAGACTTTTCCCCCTTTTGGGTCAATATTAAGTAGAATTTCTCAGTGTGATTCCTGCTTTATTTATACTCCAGATAATTCTGTACAGAGTTGACTATTGAGATTCGAGAGCATAGGAATCATTATTACCCTGTTTAGTGGCTCTTTGAAATGTGTGTAATTTATTTTAATATGGAACAGCTGGAGAACAATCAGGTGAAACCTCTGTTGGCATCAAGAAATAATTATATCCATCCTCATGCTAATACCCACCATCCTCTGTTGCAGATGGCAATGCCGTCACCCTCCAAAGATCTTTCTCGGAGATGGCTCTAAATGTAGAATCTCTGCTTGTTTGCAGCAAGTCTGACTTTATTTTGAAGGATAAGTGGAAGAAAGGACATGATAGCATCTTTTCGTCATTAGGAGTGGGTATTATTTTGTTGAAATTGTAGACAGATGTGGAAGATGGTTTTGCGAGGCACTCAAGCCCAGTAGTGTATGTTACTAATAATACATTTAGTGTAATCCGTCTGCCTCTTATGTGAAGAGAGGTGGCTGTTTTCTACCAAATGCATTTTTAAAAGCCACCTTGGAACTTTGTGTGGGGGATGATTCTTGGGATGATGGCAGGTTGAGCTGCATACAGTCATTGAGTCTGATAGGCAAGGTCCTAAAACCTTCATTCTGTGTTCATTTTTAAATCTCACTCAAAATATTTTCAGAGTCTTTGAATTAGTGAGGTAAGAATAAGTGAATTTAGTTGGGAATTATTGTACCATTTTTCCAACTTATAGCACCCTTCATGGGACCTCCACCCCCAGCTCTCTTCAGTCCTCAACCAGCCACTGGTTCCAGGAATATTCCCTTTGTGTGGCTTATTCCCATCTTGTCCTGAGTCCTTTCAGAAGAATCTGCCACACACATAACCAACAGCCTGAAAAGCACTCTAAATACAGAAAAAAGGGAAAGGTTTAACATGAAGAGTAAACATATCCCCTCATTCAAATGAGTGACAGGCACTGGGCTAGGTCCAGAATATAAACCCGTGAAGTTGGGGTCTTGTTCTCAGTAATAGAATCATATATGGCACAGAAGTAGACCCATAACCAGATAGAGATACTGGGTGTGGGCCACAATCACAACAGAACAAGAAGACACACTCAAGTTAGGATGATTGGAGGAGGGTTTGTTCACAAAGGCAGGTAGGAGGCCCTGCAGGGGATGGTGTGGTACCCCAGGCTAGGAAGGGCAGAGTTACTGTGATCACATCTAGGTCTGAGGGGAAGGGGGAAGAAACCCAGGAGAAGAGAGCCTTGTAGAAACCTTCCCTTGAGACTTCCAAGGAGTGACACATCCATCTTGAGGCAACCTTGTGGGGAGGGTACCATAGGAATATGCCCTGACCTCCCTTTCTTCCCCCTTTCTCCCATCTCCTGCCAACCCCCCTCCCCCCGCCCCTGCTGAAATCAAACTGGAAGGCAGAGGGCATGGGAACAAATTGTAGACCAGATGAGGGAAGAGTGGAGGAGAAGGCAGAGAAAAGGGCTGGGAAAGAGTGTGGGGGGGGGGGGGGGGGGGGGGAGACAGGAGGCACTCAGCAGATACAGATAAAATGTCCTGCTAGTAAAAGCTCCCAATCTGGTGGGGAGAAGGAGGAGTGAGCAGACGCGGGACAGCCTGGTGTGACTTGTGCATGTGCTCCTGCCATGGTGCACACAGCATGCGGTTGGGGAGCATCAAGGACAGGCCCCTAACTCAGAGTGAGGGGGGCTGGAGGGGAGAGTTACAGGAGGCATTCCTGGGTTTTGAATGAGGAAGAGTTTTCCTGGTGAGAAAGCTAGCCGCTGACAGCTGGGCACTCACAGTTAGGTCTAGCTATCTGTTGCACATAAACATAAACAACTTCACGGAACATCAGCATCAGAGAATGTCGATGGATCTGTGCTCAGATGGATTAAATAAAAAACAAGGCACTCTGAAATCATGTCTGAACATAGATGAAAGCTTGAACGGTGTTCAGATCACAAAAATGGCCAAATACTCCTCCGTCCTGGATAATATGAGTGACTGCTCTTCTTTATAAATTGCAGACTGAGCTTTGCTTCATCTCATCCAGCTTATTGATAAGGTGTGTTGGAACTCAATTACGGACATCAGTCATCCTGACCATAGCTTTTCTTTCCTACCCAGATTCACCTAACACTCGCCCCAGTCCTTTAGTAGGTTCTCTCTAAACCCTCTTCCTAAGGCATCCCAGAGCTCCCCCAAGCTGTGCATTATCCCTCTCTGCAATGAGTAATAAACTCAGCGTGCTCTACCACAGGTGTGTTCCTGGTGATCTTCAGCTGGAGCATGTTAACACTGGTTAGTAGTAAGAAAAAGCATTTTAGATTAATGGTGCAACATGTAAAAATGCATAGAATGGATGCATTGTTGTGTTGGAAAAATTCCAAGTGGTTCACAAGGGTTGGTACTCTCTAAGTTCATTAGAGGCTATAAATGTGCCCCCTCTGTGTATTCAGAAATCAATTTTGCTCTTTCCTAGCTTGTGTAATTAGGTGAGGAAAAGAAATGACATGTATAAACATTGGAGAAAGATTTTACGTTTTGAAATAAAACTTACCTGTATGGAGAAATTAATTTCTTTCTAGATTTTCTAATTGCAAAATTACAATATATTCCTAGAAATGCACTTTTCTAAGTTTTTTTTGGGGGGGGGGTAGGGTGGAAATGTGGCTTTGTAAGTGTCCTAAGTGCTTTGTAAGTCTCCTAAGCATGCTTAGTTGACCTGCTGGGTAATCTAGAACTCTGTGGGCATTATCGCAAAAAACAAGACTGGAGTACAAGCAGAGAGACAAGACACAAAGCAGCTCTTTTATATTGAGCCTGGAAGTTTCTCTGTTCTTTGAAGACACTGGCGAATCACTATATGAATCCTTAAAAGCCTTGCAAAATCCATATTTCTAAACAGAGTCATATGTAAATGCAGAAGTTGATAATTTCTGATGTTTTCCTTGATAAAAATGATATTAAAAAAGTAACTGCTAAAACTTATATCAAATCTGTTTCATGCCAGGCATCATGCTAAGCTTTCTATATGTTCATCTGTGTATTGCTCACAAGAACCCTGTGAGGTAAGTATTGTGATGCTTTTGCAGAAGGAACTGAGAGAGAGTGAGTTGAAGGGTCACATAGCTAGTAAGTGAAGGAGACTAGATCCAAACCCAGGCAGTTTGTCTCTAGGTCTGCTTCGCAAGAGTTAAACAGTGTGGTGTACAGCCGTGCTTTTCAAACCTTAATGTGCATGGGAACCTTCTGGGGATCTTGTTTAAAAATAGTTCCTGATTCAGTTGGCCAGAGGTGGGGCCTGAGCGTCTGCATTTCCACCAAAGGCTGTTGAGCTGCTTTGTGTGGTGAGGGATCAAGGACATGGAGGGAGAAAAGTGAAGTCCAGTCGTAAGGATAAGACTGGTTAGCTCAATTCAGTTCATCTCTTTGCCATTCCTTTTCCTGATGTGTGCCACGAGCAAGTTGCATGATTTTTAAGTCCTAACCAAGCTTGCGAACCTTGCCCTGCCCCCGCAGCCCCCCATTTCAGACATAGGGGGCTCCTTTCTAAAGCCGCCATTGGTATAGTCCTCCCGGTCCTGACCAGCTAGGAGGCTGTAGTCAGGGGAGCAGGTGTGGGCAGCCTCCTCCTCCCCACAGGCTGAGTTCAGATCACAATGCTGGAGCTTCGGGACAGACAGGGGCTGCTCTGCGATCGGCTGTCTCCTTCCCCGTCTGAGAGGCTTGCCAGCATCTGGCGCTGCTCGGTTTTGCCTCATGGATTCTCATTCCCTGTCACAGCTGATTAGGGAGCTGGATCTAAACATGGAGCCTGATACTCAAGGCACCACACTGTATCGTTTGTAGTGTGCTCTCTCATTGCAGCCCCAAACGGTCATATTTCTGTGAAGAAACCTCTAGCATCTTCACAAGGCTCCTTTCTCTTTTAAAAGGATTTCTACCATAAACTTAATGGAAGATACTTAACTCAGTGTGACTAGCCAAAGCCATGCTTAAAACTCACCATTTTCAAACTTCTTTTGCTTTTGTTAATAGCCGTGAGGACCTATGAATAGAAAATGCTAAGCCCTCTTATAACTTAAACTTCAAAGAAAGTTTTATTGTTATGGTTCTCTAAATCTCCAAGTGATGTGCCTGCAATTTAGGGCTCCATTTCACGTAATCCCCAGTTCTATATTCACTATGCAAATCACAGATTTGTGCTTCAGTTTGTCGTTCTGGGTCCACAATAGTGGGCTTTTCTTTTTCTTCCTTTTGCTTTGATCATGCAGTACACGCTCAATAAATTATGCAAAGAATTTCTCTAGATGCAGAGCTTCTGAGACATTGTGTGTTAGGTTTCCTTGCTGCATTTTGACATTGTGCGAAATTTAATTGCATCTGATGATGCTCTCAGCCTAATCAGTCCAGAGCAGCAATGTTATTCTCCTGCTGTGCTCAGCAATGCCTCCTGGAAAGTTGTGAAGGGTCTTTGCTGTCCTGTCACCATGTTTGTGTAATTCATTATCTCTTAACTACATTCAGGGCTAATTACAAGTCATGAAGATGTTAGGACAGGGTAATCTTTTAAGCATACATTTAATTTCCAAGTAGATAAAGCAGAAACAAGTCTTTCCATCTTTAGAATGGTCTTCATATTGGAGGATTCGAATGTCTTGGCTTCCTAATTTTTCCTGATCCGTGGTTAGGGATGTTTTTATTATGTGTTATTGATACTCAATTATTATTCCAGCCATGGTTTAGGATTGGTATGCCCAGTTTTTAAGCAGGGATGGGATTTTTCGAATTGTTAAAGGATAAAAGGTACAGAGTAAAAGAAATTGTTGTAAAGCTTGTGATGGGTAAGAGAGGGATGATGGTTCCAAAAACCTCGGAAGAGAAACACAGTTGGTCTGTATCTCTATCCATATGTTTGTCTTGGCTGAATGCTCCATTCCCACTTGGGTTGAAGATCTGGAATAGATGGAAGAGTGCTATAAAAATCTAGGAAGCAATTCTTTGGGATTTTCCTAAGATTGGAAAGATGGTAGAATCCTTGTTACTAAGAGAGTAAGTACTGTATTTAAATATCCCCTATGTCTCTAAAAGCAGCTTCCATGTTAACTGCTTTTGAATTATAGCAAAAATATAAAAAAAAGTCTGTTGAATGGACAGAAGTTAGGGCAAAAATCTGGGGTGATTTCACAAGACAGACTACTTTTCATCCCAGGCCTCACCTCTTATATTCTACCTACCCCTAGCCTAGCAGCCCCAGAGAACAGGCCTTGGCTCTCCTAGGCTTGTGCGGTTGGTGGTATCCCATGAGACTGTACCATGTTTCCTAGAGCAGTGTTAGTTGAACCAAAACAGGGTGATTATTCTCTTCCTTTTGGGCCAATACTTGGCAACTCAGTCAGGCCATGGGCTCCTGGATCTAGACAGTGGCTCTGCATGTAAAGACTTGGGTCTGGCAAAGAATGAGGGGCCATCATGGAATTTGTCTCTCTCTGCCAGATAGTCTGTTATTCGGATTCAGATTCCCTTTCTTGAAATATCACTTACATGTTTATACACCTGAATGAATTTTGAATTTGAATATTTGTCATAAAAAATTGGGAGAAATGTATATTGTTCCTTCTCCCCAAGTTAATTCCAATATAGTTCTGATGACTCTGAAATGTTATATGTGGAAGTGGAAAATATTTTCACATATTGTGAAATAGATAAAATGAACATTTTTTAAAAAGGACAAAAATTTAATACTGTAACATCTTATCTTTACAGAGCATTCAATTAATTAAGATTTATGGGGAAATAATTTTATTGGCATTTATCTGGTTGCAGTGTTTGCAGTGTTTTATAAATGAGATTATTCTCTAATTGTCTTTCAATTCTGCTTCTATTACATGGTGATCTTATGATTTAAAATGAGAAATGACAATGCTTAGAATTTGGCAGAGATGGTTGAGTTATACGTAGACTTCTTTTTTAGACTCCTCATTTCTAATAAAAAACACTATAGCATTTTTATCTCATATTCTTTCATGTACTTTAATGTATTCTAACATTTAAATTTTAAACTATTTTTGTTAAGTATTGAATATATAACAAAAGTTTTAATAAAACATTTGATAAACTTTAGAGTTTTGAATGAATTCAGTGAATACCTTTGTACTGTGTACCTCTTCTCCAGCACATTCTGTTCCAATTGCCTCAGAGGTGCCATTATCCAGAATTCTGTTTTTATATTTCCTTTTTTTTTTTTTTTTGGTTTTCACTTACAGCCTTTTTTTAAAAAATTTTATTTTACTGTTATGTTAATCACCATATGTTACATCATTAGTTTTTGATGCAGTGTTTCATGATTCATTGTTTGTGTATAACACCCAGTGCTCCATTCAGTATGTGCCCTCTTTAATACCCATCACCAGGCTAACCCATCCCCCTACCCCCCTCCCCTCTAGAACCCTCAGTTTGTTTCTCAGAGTCCATCATCTCTCATGGTTCATCTCCCCCTCTGATTTCCCCCTCTTCATTTTTCCCTTCCTACTATCTTCTTCTTCTTCTTTTTTTTTTTTTTAAGATTTTGTTTATTTATTTCACAGAGAGAGACACAGCAAGAGAGAGAACACAAGCAGGGGGAGTGGGAGAGGGAGAAGCAGGCTTCCCGCTGAGCAGGGAGCCCAAAGCGGGGCTCAATCCCAGGACCCTGGGATCCTGACCTGAGCTGAAGAAGACGCTTAACGACTGAGCCACCCAGGCGCCATCTTTTCTTTCTTTTTTTTTTTTTTTTAACATATAGTGTATTACTTGTTTCAGAGGTACAGGTCTGTGATTCATCAGTCTTACACAATTCACAGTGCTCACCATAGCACATATCCTCCCCAATGTCCATCACCCAGCTACCCCATCCCTCCCACCCTCCACCACTCCAGCAACCATCAATTTGTTTCCTCAGATCAAGAATTCCTCATATCAGTAAGATCATAAGATACATGTCTTTTCTCTGATTGACTTATTTCGTATAGCATAACACCCTCTAGTTCTATCCACATCCTTGCAAATGGCAAGATTTCATTTTTTTTGTTTTTTGTTTCTTGTTTTGATGGCTGCATAATATTCCATTGTATATATATATACCACATCTTCTTTATCCATTCATCTGTTGATGGACATCTTGGCTCTTTGCATAGTTTGGTTATTGTGGACATTGCTGCTATAAACATTGGGGTGCACGTACCTCTTCGGATCCCTACATTTGTATCTTTGGGGTAAATACCCAGTAGTGCAATTGCTGGGTCATACGGTAGCTCTATTTTCAACTTTTTGAGGAACCTCCGTACTGTTTTCCAGAGTGGTTGCACCAGCTTGCATTCCCACCAACAGCGTGGGAGGGTTCCCCTTTCTCTTCATCCTCGCCAACATCTGTCATTTCCTGACTTGTTAATTTTAGCCATTCTGACTGGTGTGAGGTGGTATCTCACTGAGGTTTTGATTTGGATTTCCCTGATGCCGAGCAATGTTGAGCACTTTTTCATGTGTCTGTTGGCCATTTGGATGTCTTCTTTGCAGAAATGTCTGTTCATGTCTTCTGCCCATTTCTTGATTGGATCATTTGTTCTTTGGGTATTGAGTTTGATAAGTTCTTTATAGATTTTGGATACTAGCCCTTTATCTGATATGTCATTTGCAAATATCTTCTCCCATTCTGTTGGCTGTCTTTTGGTTTTGTTGACTGTTTCCTTTGCTGTGAAAAAGCTTTTTATCTTGATGAAGTCCCAATAGTTCCTTTTTGCCCTTGCTTCCCTTGCCTTTGGTGATGTTTCTAGGAAGAAGTTGCTGCAGCTGAGGTCGAAGAGGTTGCTGCCTGTGTTCTCCTCTAGGATTTTGATGGACTCCTGTCTCACATTGAGGTCTTTCAACCATTTGGAGTCTATTTTTGTGTGTGGTGTAAGGAAATGGTCCAGTTTCATTCTTCTGCATGTGGCTATCCAATTTTCCCAACACCATTTGTTGAAGAGACTGTCTTTGTTCCATTGGGCATTCTTTCCTGCTTTGTCGAAGATGAGTTGACCATAGAGTTGAGGGTCCATTTCTGGGCTCTCTATTCTGTTCCATTGATCTATGTGTCTGTTTTTGTGCCAGTACCATACTGTCTTGATGATTACAGCTTTGTAATAGAGCTTGAAGTCCGGAATTGTAATGCCACCAGGTTTGCTTTTCTTTTTCAACATTCCTCTGGCTATTCAGGGTCTTTTCTGGTTCCACACAAATTTTAGGATTATTTGTTCCATTTCTTTGAAAAAAGTGGATGGTATTTTGATAGGGATTGCATTGAATGTGTAGATTGCTCTAGGTAGCATTGACATCTTCACAATATTTGTTCTTCCAATCCATGAGCATGGAACGTTTTTCCATCTCTTTGTGTTTTCCTCAATTTCTTTCATGAGTATTTTATAGTTTTCTGAATACAGATTCTTTGCCCCTTTGGTTAGATTTATTCCTAGGTATCTTATGGTTTTGGGTGCAATTGTAAATGGGATCAACTCCTTAATTTCTCTTTCTTCTGTCTTGTTGGTGGTGTATAGGAATGCCACTGATTTCTGTGCATTGATTTTATATCCTGCCACTTTACTGAATTCCTGTATGAGTTCTAGCAGTTTTGGGGTGGCGTCTTTTGGGTTTTCCACATAAAGTATCATATCATCTGCAAAGAGTGAGAGTTTCACTTCTTCTTTGCCGATTTGGATGCCTTTGATTTCTTTTTGTTGTCTGATTGCTATGGCTAGGACTTCTAATACTATGTTGAATAGCAGTGGTGATAGTGGACATCCCTGCCGTGTTCCTGACCTTAGGAGGAAAGCTCTCAGTTTTTCCCCATTGAGACTGATATTCGCTGTGGGTTTTTCATAGATGGCTTTTATGGTATTTAGGTATGTACCCTCTATGCCTATACTCTGAAGAGTTTTGATCAAGAAACGATGCTGTACTTTGTCAAATGCTTTTCTGCATCTATTGAGAGGATCATATGGTTCTTGTTCTTTCTTTTATTAATGTATTGTATCACATTGATTGATTTGCGGATGTTGAACCAACCTTGCAGCCCAGGGATAAATCCCACTTGGTCGTGGTGAATAATCCTTTTAATGTACTGTTGGATCCTATTGGCTAGTATTTTAGTAGAATTTTTGCATCCATGTTCATCAAGGATATTGGCCTGGAATTCTCCTTTTTGATGGGGTCTTTGTCTGGTTTTGGGATCAAGGTAATGGTGGCCTCATAAAACGAGTATGGTGGAAGTTTTCCTTCCATTTCTATTTTTTGGAACAGTTTCAGAAGAATAGGTATTAATTCTTCTTTAAATGTTTGGTAGAATTCCCCTGGGAAGCCATCTGGCCCTGGGCTTTTGTTTGTTGGGAGATTTTTGATGACTACTTCAATTTCCTTAGTGGTTGTAGGTCTGTTCAGGTTTTCCATTTCTTCCTGGTTCAGTTTTGGTAGTTGATACATCTCTAGGAATGCATCTATTTCTTCCAGATTATCTAATTTGCTGGCATATAGTTGCTCATAATATGTTCTTATAATTGTTTGTATTTCTTTGGTGTTGGTTGTGATCTCTCCTCTTTCATTCATGATTTTATTTATTTGGATCACTTTTCTTTTTGATAAGTCTGGCCAGGGGTTTATCAATCTTGTTAATTCTTTCAAAGAACCAGCTCCTAGTTTTGTTGATCTGTTCTACTGTTCTTTTGGTTTCTATTTCATTGATTTCTGCTCTGATCTTTATTATTTCTCTTCTCCTGCTGGGTTTAGGCTTTATTTGCTGTTCTTTCTCCAGCTCCTTCAGGTGTAGGGTTAGGCTGTTTGTTGGAGACCTTTCTTGTTTCTTGAGAAAGCTTGTATTGCTATATACTTTCCTCTTAGGACTGCCTTTGCTGCATCCCAAAGATTTTGAACAGTTGTGTTTTCATTTTCATTTGTTTCCATGAATTTTTTTTAATTCTTTCATTTCCTGATTGACCCATTCATTCTTTAGCAGGATGCTCTTTAGCCTCCATGTATTTGAGTTCTCTCTGACTTTCCTCTTGTGATTGAGTTCTAGTTCAAAGCATTGTGGTCCAAACATATGCAGGGAATGATCCCAATCTTTTGGTACCGGTTGAGACCTGATTTGTGACCTAGGATGTGATCTATTCTGGAGAATGTTTCATAGGCACTAGAGAAGAATGTGTATTCTGTTGCTTTGGGATGGAATGTTCTGAATGTATCTATGAAGTCCATTTGGTCCAGTGTGTCATTTAAAGTCTTTATTTCTTTGTTGATCTTTTGCTTAGATGATCTGTCCATTTCAGTGAGGGGGGTGTTAAAATCCCCCACTATTATTGTATTGTTGTCGATGTGTTTCTTTGCTTTTGTTATTAATTGGCTTATATAATTGGCTGCTCCCATGTTAGGGGCATAGATATTTACAATTGTTAGATCTTCTTGTTGGATAGATCCTTTAAGTAGGATATAGTGTCCTTCCTCATCTCTTATTATAGTCTTTGGTTTAAAATCTAATTTGTCTGATATAAGGATTGCCACCCTAGCTTTCTTTTGGTGTCCATTAGCATGGTAAATGGTTTTCCACCCCCTCACTTTGAATCTGGGGGTGTCTTTGGGTCTAAAATGAGTCTTTTGCAGACAGCATATCGATGGGTATTGTTTTTTTTATCCAATCTGATACCCTGTGTCTTTTGATTGGGGCATTTAGCCCATTTACATTCAGGGTAACTATTGAAAGATAGGAATTTAGTACCATTGTATTGCCTGTAAGGTGACTGTTACTGTATATTGTCTCTGTTCCTTTCTGGTCTGTGTTACTTTTAGGCTCTCTCTTTGCTTAGAGGACCCCTTTCAATCTTTCTTGTAGGGCTGGTTTCGTGTTTGCAAATTCTTTTAGTTTTTGTTTGTCCTGGAAGGCTTTTATCTGTCCTTCTATTTTCAGTGACAGCCTAGCTAGATATAGTATTCTTGGCTGCGTATTTTTCTCATTTAGTGCTCTGAATATATCATGCCAGTCCTTTCTGGCCTGCCAAGTCTCTGTGGATAGGTCTGTTGCCAATCTAATGTTTCTACCATTGTAGGTTACAGACCTCTTGTCCCGAGCTGCTTTCAGGATTTTCTCTTTGTCTCTGAGACTCGTAAGTTTTAGTATTAGATGTCAGGGTGTTGACCTATTTTTATTGAATTTGAGGGGGATTCTCTGTGCCTCCTGGATTTTGATGCCTGTTTCCTTCCCCAAATTAGGGAAGTTCTCTGCTATAATTTGCTCCAATATACCTTCTGCCCCTCTCTCTCTTTCTTCTTCTTCTGGGATCCCAATTATTCTAATATTGTTTCGTCTTATGGTATCCCTTATCTCTCGAATTCTGCCCTCATGATCCAGTAGTTGTTTATCTCTCTTTTCTCAGCTTTTTTATTTTCCATCATTTGGTCTTCTATATCACTAATTCTCTCTTCTGCCTTATTTATCCTAGCAGTTAGAGCCTCCAGTTTTGATTGCACCTCCTTAATAGCCTTTTTGATTTCGACTTGGTTAGATTTTAGCTCTTTTATTTCTCCAGAAAGAGTTTCTCTGGTATCTTCCATGCCTTTTTCAAGCCCAGCTAATATCTTTATAATTGTCATTCTGAACTCTAGTTCCGACATCTTACTGATGTCCATATTGATTAGGTCCCTTGCAGTCAGTACTGCCTCCTGTTCTTTTTTTTGAGGTGAGTTTTTCTGTCTTGCCATTTTGTCCAGAGGAGAATAGATGAATGAGAGAACAAAAGGCTAACAGGGTAACAACGACCCCAGAAAAATATACACTAAACAAATCAGAAGAGACCTGAAACCGGGGGAAAAGAAAGAAAAAAAGAAAAAGAAGAAAAAAAGAAAAAGAAAAAAAAAGTATATGATCAAATATGATCAGGTCGGTGAACAGATCAGTGCCACACGCTAGATTTTGGGCGTATTTTGGTCTGTTATAAGAAACTGCCTCCCAAAATTTTAAAGAAAGAAAAACTTATATATGTACAAAAATAAGGGTAAATACGATGAAGGGATGAAATATGAGTGTAAAGATGAAAAGTATAAAAGATTTTGTAAAAGGAATTGATAAGAAGTTGGTTGAGGAAAGAAGGAAGAGAAATTTAAAAAACCAAAAAAATAAAGGGAGAGAATGTGATCAGGCAGGAGACTAGAAGAAAGCCACACACTAGAGATTTAGGGTATATTTTAGTCTGTTAGAAGAAACTTTATCCCAAAATTTTAAAGAGAGAACAACTCCTATATATATACCAAAAATAAGGTTAACTACAATGAAGGGATAGAATATGACTCTAAAAATGAAACATAAAAAAGATTTTTAAAAAAGGGATTGATAAGATGGTTGGTTGAAAAAGGGAAGAAGAAAAACTCAAAAAAAAAAAAATTCAAAAAGTTAACTTTGAAAGACTAAAGACTCATGGGGAAAAAAGCCATGAATTCTATGTGCAGTATTCCCCCAGCGCTGGAGTTCTGCCATTCTCATTGATCGGTAAACTTGGTCTTGGCTGGCTGTTTTTGCTGATCTTCTGGGGGAGGGGCCTGCTGCCATGGTTCCCAAATGTCTTTGCCGGAGGCGGAATTGCCCCGCCCTTGCCCGGTCTGGGCTAAGTAATCTGCTCGGGTTTGCTTTCGGGAGCTTTTGTTCCCTGCAAGCTTTTCTACAGCTTTGGAGGACGAGAGTGAAAATGGCGGCCTCCCAGTCTCTGCCCCAGAGGAGCCGAAAACACAGGGGCTCCACTCCTCAGTGCACCCCCAGAGAAAAGCAGTCAATCACTCCCGTCTCCCTGATCTCCAGCCGCACTTCGTGCTCACCCAGCCTGTGACCGAGTGTTTCTATCTCTGGCACATGACCCCGTGTGGAGTCTCCAAACCCAGCAGATCCCTGCGGTGCACTCCCGTGCCGCTCCTCCCGGGGGAGGAAGGGAAGTATCCCCAGATCTGCTGCTTGTTGGGTCCCTGCTGGAGGAGCAGTGGCCCGACTGTGCCACGGATCATGGTTTATGGCAACCCCAAGCTGAGAGCCCACTCCTCGGCTCCGTCTCTGCAGCCAGCTTCCCTGCTCTGATACCTGGGAGCTCTGCTCCACTCAGGCACCCCCGGTCTTTCTGTGACCCTGAGGGTCCTGAGACCACCCTGTTCCAGTGAAGGTTCCACCCCCCGCTTAGCCACTGGAGCGACGTCCCTCAGCAGATCTGGTTTCTAAAAGTTTTGATTTTGTGCTCCGCTGCTCTGTCACTTGCCAGTACTGGTGACCCAGGCCCCCTCCCCCACCATCTATCTTCCCAAATATCGCCTCAGATTCACTTCTCTGCACGTCCTACCTTCCAGAAAGTGGTTGCTTTTCTGTTCAGAGAGTTGCTGCTATTCTTTTCTTCCATCTCCTGTTGAGTTCGTAGGTATTCTGAATGGTTTGATCCCTATCTAGCTGAATTCCTGGGACCAGGCGAAATTTAGGTCTCCTACTCCTCCACCATCTTGCTCCTCCCCCTTCCCTTTTTTTTTTTTAATGGTTTTACCACATATGTTTGTATCACTAAAAATACACTTTGTAGTTTTTCATGTTTTTGAAATCTGTATAAATCAAATGATTCTGTAAGTATTAGTTTTGAAATAGCTTTTTTTCATTCACTCACCTTATGTTCCTGAGATTCATCTACATTTGTATTTTTAGCTATAATTGATTCCTTTTAATGGCTATATATTATTTCATTATAGAATTATAGCACTATGTCTCCATCATGCTATTGATAGACCTTTGGTTTTCCACTATTTTGCTACCACAAACAGTCCTGGCATGAACAGTTTTTACATGCTTATTGGTGTAAATGTATAAGACTTTTTCTAGTTAATAATCCTAGGATTGATATTTCTCAATCTTAAAGACCATCAACATTATTGGATGAATAAAAATTTTTTCTAAGTTCATTAGACAAATATTCAGTCTCATCAACCAAGTATATGCAATCCAGTTGATCCATATCTTTTCCAATACTTGATTCTGTCAGACTGTTAAATTCTCACCAATCTGGTGGGTGTGAAATGGTATTTCTCTGGATTCTAACTTGTTTTTTCTATGAACACTAATGAGACTCAGCGTATTTTCATACTGTACTATTGGCCATTGGGATTTCCTTTTCTATACAGTGCCCGTTTGAAGTCTTTGCCCACTTTTCTGTTGGGTTGTTGTTATGGCCTGAATTGCATCACCCCAAAATTCATATGGTGAGTCCTAACTCCTAATGTGTGATCTTATGATTTTCAAAGAGGTAGTCAAGTTAACATGAGGTCGTTAGGGTAGGCTCTAATCCAATATAACTAGTGTCCTAATAAGAAGAGGAAATTTGGACACAGACAGGTACAGAGGGAAGATGAGGTGAAGACACAGAAGACAGCCATCTGCAAGGAGAGAGACCTCAGAAGAAACCAACCCTGCCAACAACTTGCTTTGGACTTCTGGTATCCAGAACTCTGAGAAAATAAATTTTTGTTATTTAAACAACCCAGTCCATGGTACTTTGTTATGCCAGCCTGAGAAGACAAATACAGTTAATTTTTTTTAATCGAAGAAAATTACTAAGGACTATATGTATTCATAACCAGAAAATATTCTCAGACGACACCATTGCACATGCAGACTTATTTCATATTTCAAAGTTTACAAAAAGATACACTTCAGTTGTGGAATAATTTTAAGATACAGAGGAATATAATAAATTTTAAAATATTTTAGAGATACAGTTAATTTTAACAACTTCCTCTATGGTTTGCATTATTCTGTCCTATTTAAGAAATTCTTCTCCATTCCAAATTCATGAAGATATCCTCCTATATTCTATTTCTAAAAGTTATTAGTTTTGCTTTTTCGTATTTAAGTCTTTATCTTTTTCTTTTTTCTTTTTTTAAGTTATAGTTGACACACAATGTTACATTAGTTTCAGGTGTACAACATAGTGATTTGACAATTCTGCATATTGTGCTATGCTCACCACAGGGGTAGCCATCTGTCACCAACAATACTATTACAGTGCCACTGACTGTATTTTATTTTATTTTTAAAAAGATTTTATTTATTTATTTATTTGAGAGAGAGAGAGAGAGAGAAACAGCATGAGAGGGGATAGGGTCAGAGGGAGAAGCAGGCTCTCCACCGAGCCGGGAGCCCGATGTGGGACTCAATCCCAGGACTCTGGGATCATGACCTGAGCCGAAGGCAGTCGCTTAACCAACTGAGCCACCCAGGCGCCCACCACTGACTGTATTTTAGTTTTCCTTTTTCATATTTAAGCCTTCAAAGAACCCATAATTGATTTTTTTTAGTGTGTATAGAGTAATCTGGGAGTACAGTTCTTCTTTCACTATATGAAAAACCAATGATCAGAATATGATTTAGAAAAAAAAAAGTCTAGCGTTTGCCTGATGAAGTTTCCATATATCTGTGAGTCTGTTTTTACTTTCCCTGTGCTACTACCGCATGGATTTAAGTATTACAGCCTTACAATAATTCTTGATTTTTGGTACGATAGCTACTCTGAACTTTTATATTTTTCTGATTTTTTCAATGGGTTCTTAGCTATTATTGGATGTTAACTATTCCAACTTTATGAGATTTTGATTAAAATCATATTGAATTTATAGATCAATTTCAGGAGACTTGATATCATTAAGATATTCAGTCTTCTATAACTGCAGAGCTGATGTATCTTATGACTTACACTGTTTTAAGTGCCAGAAGTCAATGACTCTTGAACCAGACACACATGTTTTAAGCAATAGTCCCATTTTGGTGACTCAACTAGCTGATTGATTGCCTGGAAATGAATCCCAATTATGTGTTCTGGCTGTTCACAGGGAATTTTAGGTGCTTTGTCCTGCTGCCTTTTAAAGAATTTTATATTTTTGGACTCATTTTTTAACATGCAGTTAAGGAGTCATTGTGATGTCAGGATGTCTATGCAGTGAAGAGTAAGTATCTTTTTTAGAGGAAAACTTTTTATTTTTGGCATAAAGTAGCTTTCTCATTCAGCTTTTATTCATCTTGAACTTTTAAATTTTCTTTTCTTTAAATACCCCATGTATACTTGTTTACCAGTCTTTTGATTTGGGCACCATGGAGCGTGTACATAATTTCCATGGCAGTGTGATTGCTTTGCCCTGAGAAGTATGTCATAAATTCTGAAATCTACCAACTTTTAATCTTATCAATGAGCTCACATTTGTTAAGCCTGATCAAATACATAAAAATAGTAATAGAGCAGCAGAAGGTCTTTGGCATAGTGCCAAATTGTATCAGGTTTTTAAGCCATGGGATTCATATCAACACTGTTGTTAACATGTAACAATGATAATTGATATCTACAGATAGTTATTGTGCGCGTGGGCTGTTTTGGGTGTTACGTGTACTGCCTTACTGATTCTTGCACCCACCACCTTAGGTCATTACTGTCGTTAGCCTACTTCCCTGGTATGGAAATGGAGGTGAGCAGAGTTAAATACTGGACCCGAGGTCACTTAATAATAAGTGGCAGAAACTTAATTTGAACCTTAGAGCCAGTGTTCTTAACCTCTACACCTGCATCTTTTGCAAGATAATCATCTTGGAAAAATTGGTGCTACAGAGAATTATATTGTATCTTTTAGCTCTGAAATCATCAGATTTTTCCATTCTCCTTGCCACTTACTCCCAAAGTAGGAAGTGATGTAAACAGTGAATAAAAACCCAGATTTCCCTCTGAATTCCACATTCTCCATTCTTTAATTCATATTGTACTTATTGTCTCCAACCTAAATCTTGTCCTTTTTTCCCCACCATCTTTGTTTTTAATTTGGTTTTCCTGACTCCAATTACTTATCTCTAGTTTTCCTTCATACTTGACTTACTAATGTGTATTCAAAGAACACTGGATAGTTTCATTAGAAAAGTAATAGCAGAGCTGATAAGAAACATGTTTTATATAATAGGTTGAAGATTTTCTATCATTTTATACTTTTAAATTATTTATTTCTCAGAATTAGAAGTCAAATTCTAACCATCCAAAAGAGTAGTGAGAGGAAAATGAGTACATCTCTTGCTCCTTGTCCTCCAGCTACCACTTTCCTCCCTAGAGAGCACCACTGAGACCATGATATGGGTTGCATTGGGATATAGAATGGAGAAATTTACTACTTTGTGAAATACATTTATCTCTCTTGGATCTTTAGTTTTTTGGGTTGCTTTTAAATTATTGCCTTCTACTTGTTTTAATATTTTTACATATCTCATGCACAGTAACAAGTACAATAATGCTTCTTTTCAGAGGCTTAATTCATTGTCCATAATCTGCAATGTATTTTTGCTAAGTGCCTATCATTGCTTTATCATGAATCTCTTGAAAGGTGAGGAGACAACTTGCCTAACTGAAGTGCACTTATTGGTCTGTTACACTATAATAAAGTACATATTTTTTGGTACAAATTTACAAACCCCTAACATCATAAAATTTTGAGAATTCCAAAATAATTAGTAAATATTACTGGATACTTTCTTATTAGTAGTGGGTGTTGTATGATATGTATAAAAAGAGCCTTATACCTAACATGAAGCATCAAAAAACTAAAGAATACAATTGCTAGTCTAATTTTTAACCCTTAGAAATTATTAAATGTATTTAGTACTTATTTTGTATGTGGTAAAACTTAAGCAAAGATACATTAGGATGTGGAACAGAGTCATTTTTTACTAAAGTTGAGCCATTCTAGGCAAAATCAGTGGGCTTGATTCCTTTCAGATCTGGTATATTTCAAACTACTATAGGACAGTTCTCTGGGCCCAGGAGTTGGATCGTGAAATTTTCCTGTCTTCTAGGACTGGGAGTTTAAACTTTTAAACTTTTGGTTTATGTACCTACTAAATTTTTACAAACTGCATATGCCCTCACATTTTCAAGTTGGTATCTTAAATTTTTAATCATGTTAAGAGTTTACAAAGTATGTCATTTCCCATATACTGTAAATATCAGTGAATTAGAAGAAAACTGTTTTATCTTTTTAAAAGCATACCCAATAGAATCTAAGTGCTGGAGCGATTTGTTATCCATCAGTATCCATTTTAAAAATACACAAATAGGAGGGATTTCCAGTTATGGCAAAATGAAGAGCTTGGAGAAATCTTTCCACAACAAGCAAATATAAAGCTGCATAAAACTGTCAAAAACAACCACCTCTGGGCTGTGCAAATGGAATGAAGGCAGGCAAAATATTGAGAAGCATTTATTACTGAAATACTTCTAGAGCTTCAGGTAATATTAGCACAATATGTGCATCCTTCTTGCCTGGGATTGCTCCCAGCCACCTTTCCCGCTGTAGTTTTCCCAGCTTACCAGAATAAAGATGAATGCAAAACTAACTAACCAACAGCTTTGCTGCTAGAGGGGGCAAACAGTTTCAGATGAGGAGCAACATCACTGTTTTGTGTCAAATAAGCTTTACAACCTTTGATAGTCCAGTATCATGTTCCTGTTTGAGGTGAGCTTTGGACAGCCACCAAAATCAACAGCAGAGTTCTGCAAATAAGAGTGTCATAAAGGGCTGAGATAAGCTTTGCACTCATGCCTGGTAGACTGAGAAACTACACACAAGCAAACAGTAAAAGGCAAGACAGACCTAAGAACTGGCTTCAATTCTGAACCTGCTCCCAAACCACAAACAGATTGTCTCACAGAAGATGGAAGGTGTATAGTTCAAGGTGGTTAGTCAGTGTCTGCCCAAGTCGTTAGCTAACTTCAAAGTTATGCAGCCCCAGAAGCAAATTCTAGGAAATGAAGCCAAAATATAAAGATAAGAATAAAAAAATGAGCAGAGACACCAGAGGCTACATACTGCAGGTGAGACAGATTCCAAAGTTAAAGGCCAGGTGAGTTACAACAGCAGCAACAAAACCCTCAGAAAAAATAAAATAGAGTTCTTAATTTCTACAATATATCATCTGAGATGTCCAGATCTTTTCAACCACAATTCAAGAGACATGCTATAAAACAGTAAAGTATGACTTGTATTCAGGAAAAAAAGGAAATAACACCGAAAGCGCCCAAATTTTGGATTTGTCAGACAAAAACTTCAAAGCAGTGCTTACAAATATGTTCTTAAGAGTTAAAGGAAACTATGTCTCAAGAATTAAAATATGATGACAGTAGTTCAACAAATAGGGAATATCATTAGAGAAGTAGAAGTTGCGAAAAGAATCAAAAGAAAATTCTAGAGTTAAAAAACCCCAATAAGTGAAATGAAATAGTCCCTAGATGATCTCGATAGCAGATTCAAGATGATAGAAGAAAGAATCAGTAAATTTGAAGGTAAAACAATAGGGATTATTCATTCCAATGATCATGTGAAAAAGCAGGTTGACGAAAATGAATGGAGCCTCAGAGACTTAATAAACTGACCTACCAATGTATGTTTCATGGAAATTTCAGGAGAGGAGAAAGAGAAAGGGGCAAGAAAATAATTAAAAATAATGGTTGAATGATTCCCAGATTGGATGAAAAGCTTAATCTACAGATCCAATGAACCCTAATTTAAAAAAAAAGAAAGATTCACGCCCAGATACATATAGTCAAACTGTTGAAAATGTACCTGATTTTAAAACTTGCCATATAACACCATAGTGATCAAGGCAGTGTAATACTGGTATAAAGACAGGTGTATAGATTAAGGAACAGAATGGAGAATTTAAGAAAATCCCCAAACTACATATTTATGATGAATTAATTTGTGACAGAGGTGCCAAGTGATTTCAGTTGGGAAAGGAGAGCATTTTCAACAACTATTGTGGCACAATTGGATAACCATTTCTCTACCCCTCCTTCCAAAAGAATGTAGATACTTCTTTACCTTAGTCCATATGCAAAATTAACTCAAAGGACCATAGTCCAAAATATAACAGGTAAAACTACAAATCTTGCACAAGAAACAGAAAATCTTTGCGACCTCAAGTAGGCAAAGATTTCTTAGATATGATATCAAAAGCATGACACATGAAAAATTTGATAAACTGGACTTCATCAGAATTAAAAATTTTGCTTTTTAAGTTTAAGAAAATGAAATCATTAACTATTAAGAAAATGAAAGACAAGCCAAAGACTGGGAAAAGATTTTGCAATCTGTCTGATAAAGGACTCCAGATTATATAAAGGACTCTTAAAAGTCTCTAAGAAGAGGACAAAAAAAATAAGTCCAATAAAAATGGGCCAAAGACTATAATAAACCAAGGAAAGAATATGATTGGCTAACAAGCATGTGAAAAGATGCTTAGCATCATTAGTCATTAGGGAAATGCAAACTAAAACCACAATGAGATGCTACTATACATTATCAGAATGGCTAAAATTAAAAAGCCTATCAATACCAAATGTTGGTGAGAATGTGGAGAAACTCTCCCGCATCACTGGTAGGAATGTAAAATGCTGCAGCCACTTTGGAAAATAGGCACAGTTTCTTAAGAAGATAAATGTAAGACGGGGTGCCTGGGTGGCTCATTCGGTTAAGCATCTGTCTTTGGCTCAAGTCATGGACCCCAGATTCTGGGATCAGGCCATGTAGTGCTCCCTGCTCAGCAGGGAGTCTGCTTGTCCCTATTCTTCTGCCCCTCTCCCCGGCTTGTGCGGTCTCTCAAATAAATAAAACCTTAGAAAAAAAAGATAAATGTATGCCTTTCATTCTACCCTGCAATTCCATTCCTAGGTATCTACTGAAGAGAGATGAAAACATATGCCCACATAAGACGTGCACACAAGTGTTCATAACAACATTATCCATTGTTCCCAGTCAAAACTGGAAATGAACCAAATATCCATCAACTGGTGAATGGATACACAAAATATGGAATATCCATACCATGGAGTACTAGTCAGCAATACAAGGGAATGTATCACTGAAAATATGCAACAGCATGGATGAAACTCAAAAGTGTTATGCTAAGTGAAAGAAACCAGCCATGAAAGACACATAATAGATGATTGAAGCTTATATGAAATTACCAGAAAAGGAAAAACTATGGACATAGAAAGTGGGTCAGTGGTTGCAGGGGTTGGGGGAAATGAGACTGGGTATTGATCACAAACTGCACACAGGGACTTTTTGGGGGTGATGGAAGTATTTTAAAACTGGATTGTGAAAATGTTTGCAGAATTGTTATAAATTTAATAAAAGTCCTCATACTGTTCATTGAAAATGGGAAAATTTTATGATATGTAAATTATAACCCAATAAAGCTTTAAAGAAGAAATTGGGAGGATGTATGGATGAATAGATGGATGGATTTAAGATAAAACAAGTACAATACAATGTTAATGGAGAGTCTTTGTGGTGGGTTTATGGATATTAACTATAAAATTATTTAAAAAAATACAGACTTTTTTCCTTCAACAATTCAAATTTTATGTCTTCCCCTTTTCTCCTCGAACTTGTATTTTCTTTTTTGTGTGTGTGTGTTTTGTTTTGTAGTTTTTAATTTTATTATGTTATGTTAGTCACCATACAATATATCATTAGTTTTTGATGTAGTGATCCACGATCCACTGTTTTCGTATAACACCCAGTGCTCCATGTAGTACGTGCCCTCCTTAATACCCATCACCGGGCTAACCAATTCCCCTCCCCCTTCCCCTCTAAAACCCTGTTTGTTTCTCAGGTCCATAGTCTCTCATGGTTCATCTCTCCCTCCAATTCCCCCCGCCCATTTTTCCCTTCCTTCTCCTAATGTCCTCCATGTTATTCCTTATGTTCCACAAATAAATGAAACCATATGATAATTGACTTTCTCTGCTTAACTTATTTCACTTAGCATAATCTCCTCCAGTCCCATCCATGTTGATGTAAAAGTTGGGTATTCATCCTTTCTGATGGCTGAGTAATATTCCATTCTATATATGGACCACATCTTCTTTATCCATTCATCTGTTGAAGGGCATCTCAGCTCTTTCCACAGTTTGGCTATTGCAGACATTGCTGCTATGAACATTGGGGTGCATATGGCCCTTCTTTTCACTACATCTGTGTCTTTGGGGTAAATACCCAGGAGTGCAATTGCTGGGTCATAGGGTAGCTCTATTTTTAAATTTTTGAGGAACCTCCACACTGTTTTCCAAAGTGGCTGTACCAACTTGCATTCCCACCAACAGTGTAAGAGGGTTCCCCTTTCTGCACAACCTCTCCAACATTTGTTGTTTCTTTCCCTGTCCATTTTTGCCATTCTAACTGGTGTAAGGTGGTATCTCAGTGTGATTTTGATTTTGATTTCCCTGATGGCTAATGATGATGAACATTTTTTCATGTGTCTATTAGCCATTTGTATGTCTTCTTTGGAGAAGTGTCTGTTCATCTCTTCTGCCCACTTTTGACTTGATTATTTGTTTTTTGGGTGTTGAGTTTGAGAAGTTCTTTATAGATCTTGGATACCAGCCCTTTATCTGTAGTGTCATTTGTAAATATCTTCTTCCATTCTGTGGGTTGCCTCTTTGTTTTGTTGACTCTTTCCTTTGCTGTGCAGAAGCTTTTTATCTTGATGAAGTCCCAAAAGTTCATTTTTGCTTTTGTTTCACTAGCTTTTGGAGATGTATCTTGAAAGAAGTTGCTGTGGCCGATGCCAAAGAGGTTACTGCCTATGTTCTCCTCTAGGATTTTGATGGATTCCTGTCTCACATTGAGGTCTTTCATCCACTTTGAGTTTATCTTTGTGAATGGTGTTAGAGAATGGTCGAGTTTCATTCTTCTGCATGTGGCTGTCCAATTTTCCCAGCACCATTTATTGAAGAGACTGTCTTTTTTCCATTGCATGTTTTTTCCTGCTTTGTCAAAGATTATTTGACCATAGAGTTGAAGGTCCATATCTGGGTTCTCTATTCTGTTCCATTGGTCTGTATGTCTGTTTTTGTGCCAGTACCATGCTGTCTTGGTGATCACTGCTTTGTAACATAGCTTGAAATCGGGCAACGTGATACCCCCAGCTTTGTTTTTCTTTTTCAATATTTCCTTGGCAATTTGGGGTCTTTTCTGATTCCATACAAATTTTAGGATTGTTTGTTCCAGCACTTTGAAAAATGTCATTGGAATTTTGATCAGGATGGCATTGAAGGTATAGATTGCTCTGGGTAGCATAGACATTTTAACAATGTTTATTCTTCTGATCCATGAGCATGGAATATTTTTCCATCTTTTTGTGTCTTCTTCAATTTCTTTCATGAGTGCTTTGTAGTTCCTAGAGTATAGATCCTTTACCTCTTTGGTTAGGTTTATTCTGAGGTATCTTATGGTTTTTGGTGCTATTGTAAATGGAATAGTTTCTTTAATTTCTCTTTCTACAGTTGCGTTGTTAGTGTATAAGAAAGCAACTGATTTCTGTGCATTGATTTTGTATCCTGCCACATTACTGAATTGCTGGATGAGTTCTAGTAATTTGGGGGTGGAGTCTTTTGGGTTTTCCACATAAAGTATCATGTCGTCTGCAAAAAGAGAGAGTTTGACTTCTTCTTTGCCAATTTGAATACCTTTTATTTCTTTTTGTTGTCTGATTGCTGTTGCTAGGACTTCTAGTACTATGTTGAACAACAGTGATGAGAGTGGGCATCCTTGATGTGTTCCTGATCTTAAGGGAAAGGCTCTCAGCTTTTCCCCATTGAGGATGATATTTGCTGTGGGTTTTTCGTAGATGGATTTTACAAGCTTGAGGAATGTTCCCTCTATCCCTATACTCTGGAGAGTTTTAATCAGGAAAGGATGTTGTATTTTGTCAAATGCTTTTCTGCATCACTTGAGAGGACCATATGGTTCTTCTCCCTCTTCTTATTAATGTGTTCTATCACATTGATTGATTTGCGAATGTTGAACCACCCTTGCATCCCGGCGATAAATCCCACTTGGTCGTGGTGGATGATCCTTTTAATGTATTGTTGGATCCTATTAGCTAGGTTTTTGTTGAGGATTTTGGAATCCATATTCATCAGGGATATCGGTCTGAAATTCTCCTTTTTGATGGGGTCTTTGCCTGGTTTGGGGATTAAGGTAATGCTGGCCTCATAGAATGAGTTTGGAAGTTTTCCTTCTGTTTCTATTTTTTGAAACAGCTTCAGTAGAATAGGTATTATTTCTTCTTTGAATGTTTGGTAGAATTCCCCAGGGAATCCATCAGGCCCTGGACTCTTGTTTTTTGGGAGGTTTTTGATGACTGCTTTAATCTCATTACTGGTTATTGGCCTATTCAGGTTGTCAATTTCTTCCTGTTTCAGTCTTGGCAGCTTATAGGTTTCCAGGAAGGCCTCCATTTCATCCAGATTGCTCCGTTTATTGGCATATAGTTGTTGATAATAATTTCTAATAATTGTTTCTATTTCCTTGGTGTTAGTCATGATCTCTCCCCTTTCATTCATAATTTTATAATTTAGGTCCTTTCTCTCTTCTTTTGGATAAGTCTGGCCAGTAGTTTATCAATCTTATTAATTCTTTCAAAGAACCAACTTCTAGTTTCGTTGATCTGATCTACTGTGTTTCTGGTTTCTAATTCATTGATTTCTGCTCTAATTTTAATTATTTCTCTTCTAATGCATGGCTTAGGCATCGTTTGTTGCTTTTTCTCTAGTTCTTTAAGGTGTAAAGTTAGTTGGTGAATTCGGGATTTTTCTATTTTTTTGAGTGAGGCTTGGATGGCTATGTATTTCCCCCTTAGAACTGCCTTTGCAGTATCCCATAGGTTTTGGACCGATGTGTTTTTGTTCTCATTGATTTCCATGAATTGTTTAAGTTCTTCTTTGATTTCTTGGTTGACCCCAACATTCTTGAGCAGAATGGTCTTTAGCTTCCAAGTGTTTGAATTTCTTCCAAATTGTTTCTTGTGATTGAGTTCCAGTTTTAGAGCATTGTGGTCTGAGAATATGCAGGGAATAATCTCAATCTTTTGGTATCGGTTGAGACCTAATTTGTGACCCAGTATGTGGTCTATTCTGGAGAAAGTTCCATGTGCGCTCGAGAAGAATAAATATCCTGTTGTTTTAGGATGGAATGTTCTATAAATATCTATGAGGTCCATCTGGTCCAATGTATCATTCAAAGCTCTTGTTTCCTTGTTGATTTTCTGCTTAGATGATCTGTCCATTGCTGAGAGTGGAGTATTGAGGTCTCCTACAATTAACGTATTGTTATCAATATGACTCTTTATTTTGGTTAACAGTTGGCTTATGTAGATGGCTGCTCCCATGTTGGGGGCATAGATATTTACAAGTGTTAGATCTTCTTGTTGGATAGACCCTTTAAGAATGATATAGTGTCCTTCTGTGTCTCTTATTACAGACTTTAGTTTAAAATCTAACTTGTCTGATATAAGAATTGCTACCCCAGCTTTCTTTTGAGTTCCGCTGGCATGGAAGATAGATCTCCATCCCTTCACTTTCAGTCTGTATGTATCTTTAGGTTCAAAATGAGTCTCTTGTAGACAGTATATGGATGGGTCCTGTCTTTTTATCCAATCTGCAACCCTGTGCCATTTTATGGGAGCGTTTAGGCCATTCACGTTGAGAGTGATTATTGAAAGATATGAATTAATTGTCATCATGTTGCCTGTGAAGACGTTGTTTTTATAGATTGTCCCTGTAAATTTCTGTTGTAGATCACTCTTGGGGTCTTTCTCCTTTTATAGAACCCCCCTTGATATTTCTTGCAGGGCCGGCTTGGTGGTCACATATTCTTTCAACTGCTGCCGGTCGTGGAAGCTCTGCATCTCTCCATCCATTCTAAATGACAGCCTTGCTGGATAAAGTATTCTTGGCTGCATGTTCTTCTCATTTAGTACCCTGAATATGTCTTGCCAGGCCTTTCTGGCTTGCCAGGTCTCTGTGGATAGGTCTGACGTTACTCTGATGTTCCTCCCTCTGTACGTAAGGACTCTCTTCCCCCTAACTTCACTTAAGATGGTTTCCTTGGTTCTAAGATTTGCAAGTTTTACTATTTCATGCCAGGGTGTTGGCCTGTTTTCCTTGATCTTAGGAGGGGTCCTCTCTGCCTCTAGGACTCGAATTTTTGTTTAATTCCCCAGATTAGGGAAGTTCTCAGCTACAGTTTGCTCAAATACATCTTCTAGCCCTCTCTCTCTCTCCACTCCCTCCGGGATTCCAATGATTCTGACATTGGAACGCCTCATGGTGTCACTTATTTCTCTGATTCTATTTTCATGGGGATTCTGAGTTGTTTTTCCCTGGCCTCCTCTTTCCCCTTTTTATCTATTATACTGTCTTCCAGATTGCTTATTCTCTCTTCTGTCTCAGTTACCCTAGCTGTTAGATTATCTAGATTGGATTGGATCTCATTGATAGCATTTTTAAGTTCTGCCAATTCAGCTTTCTTTTCTGCCCTTAGAGACTCTATGTTGCCATTAATTGATTTCTCCATTCTAGCCATTGTCTTCACAATTGCTAGCCTGAATTCCATCTCCGACATCTTGGTTATATCTGCATCCATTTGTAAATCTGCAGCATAAGTCATAATCTCTGAGTCTTTTCTATTTTGGGGGCTCCTCCTCCTAGTCATTCTGTTGATGGGTGTTTGAGGGAATGTATAGAGTCCAAATTATTGACCAGAACCCAAGCAAGATGCACCTGTTTTCTTGGGACCTTAGGGTTGCTGGCCTCTTGTTTTCCCAGCCTGTCTTCTGCGGAAGGCCTGCCGCGCTGTTACTCAGGCAACCCTGTTTGGGCGGAGTTGCCCTGCGCCCCTTTGGCGGGGGGATGGCCTTAGTGGGAATCAGTCTTTGGGGCTTTTGTTCTCTGGCGCCTTTCCCTGGCGGCTTTCCATGTCTCTTCCGCGAGTCAGAGCAGAAGAGACCGTTTTCAACCCTCTGCCTCAGAGCAGAGAGACCTCAGTCTCTTCTTCAGTGAGCTCTCCAGGCCACACCATCTCCGTTTCTGTCCGTGCTGCTATAAACTGCAGCGTCCTGGGTTGTGCGCCCCTCCACAGCGCTCCCAGTCCTGCCTCCAGGTCGGGGCACGTCTCTGCCCTTTGTGCTTCTAAAACCTCCAGCTGCTCCCAGTACACGCGCGCTCGACTCCACTGCTTGGGGTTTCCACCCCTGGGGGTTGCAGTTCACCGGCGCAACCTCAGCGCACCGGGTTTCCTTCTCAGAGGCTGCAGTTTGCAAGCGCGACCATCGCTCCGGTTTCTGTTGTGGGGGGGGGGGCTGTGGTTCGCGTGCGCGCGACTCCGCCGGTCTGGTTTTCCACCCCGGGGGCTGCCCTAAAGTTCTTTCCCAGCGCTACCAGTCTGGGAGTCTGTGCCCCGACTGCAGCGCGCAAGGCTGTCACTCACCCACGGTGTACGATCCCCACGTCCAGGCACCCTCCTGCCGCCGTTTATCCTCTGATATCTGCCGGCAGAATCACGGATCTCCACTTTGTACCTCAAAACCAACCGCCTGCGATATTCTGTTTGTAGAGATCCAGATCTTCTTACATCTCAGGCTGGTTTCGTGGGTGCTCAGAGTGGTCTGGTATATATCCAGCTCAATTCCAGGGACCAGGTGAAATAGGGTCCCCTACTCCTCCACCATTTTTCCCCCTCTTGAACTTGTATTTTCATTCCACTTCCATTATAATATTTTATGCTAACATAATACTTTTAAAAATCAAATGGCTTTCATTGAATATCATATTTCTCTGTAATATGCATTATATATACATTTCAAATTTTAAATTAACTATGACTATAACCCGTTAAATATTTAAAATGTTCTGGATTTGGTTATGAATGCAAACAACCTAATGTATTTATTATAAACACACTGAGATAATATACCTTCTTCCCCTAATGTTTTTTCCCTAGCTTATTGAAGTATAACTGACAAATAAAAATTGCATATATTTGATATATACAACATGATGATTTGATATATGTATACATTGTGAAATGATTACCACAATCAAGCTAATGAACACATCCATCACCTCACACAATTACCATTTTTCCTTTTTTGTGGTGAGAACACTTAATATCTACTCTCTCAGCAAATTTCAAATATACAATGCAGTATTCCTAACTATAATCACCATCCTGTACGTTAGATCCTCCAAACTTACTCATCTTATAACTGGAGGTTTGTACCCTTTGACCCCCCCCCAGCCCCATTATATTCTCCATTTCATTTTTTTTTTAATTTAATTTTATTATGTTATGTTAGCCACCATTCATTACATCATTAGTTTTTGGTGTAGTGTTCCATGATTCATTGTTTGCGTATAACACCCAGTGCTCCATTCAATATGTGCCCTCCTTAATACCCATCACCAGGCTAACCCTTCCCCCACCCCCTTCCCCTCTAAAACCCTCAGTTTGTTTCTCAGAGTCCATAGTCTCTCATGGTTCATCTCCCACTCTGATTCTCCCCCCCTTCATTTTTCCCTTCCTACTATCTTCTTTTTTTTTAACATATAATGTATTATTTGTTTCAGAGGTACATGTCTGTGATTCATCAGTCTTACACAATTCACAGCACTCACAATAGCACATACTCTCCCCAGTGTCTATCACCCAGCCACACCATCCCTCCCACCCCTCACCACTCCAGCAACCCTCAGTTTGTTTCCTGAGATTAAGAATTCCTCATATCAGTGAGATCATAAGATACATGTCTTTCTCTGATTGACTTATTTCACTTAGCATAATACCCTCTAGTTCCATCCATGTTGTTGCAAATGGCAAGATTTCGTTTTTGGTTTTTTGTGGGTTTTTTTTTTTTGATGGCTGCATAATATTCCATCTTCTTTATCCATTCATCTGTTGATGGACATCTAGGCTCTTTCCATAGTTTGGCTATTGTGGACGTTGCTGCTATAAACATTGGGGTGCACATACCTCTTCGGCACTACGTTTGTATCTTTGGGGTAAATACCCAGTAGTGCAATTGCTGGATCATATGGTAGCTCTAGTTTCAACTTTTTGAGGAACCTCCCTATTGTTTTCCAGAGTGGTTGCACCAGCTTGCATTCCCACCAATAGTGTAGGAGGGTTCCCCTTTCTCCACATCCTCGTCAGCATCTGTTGTTTCCTGACTTGTTAACTTTAGCCATTCTGACTGGTGTGAGGTGGTATCTCACTGAGGTTTTGATTTGGATTTCCCTGATGCCGAGCAATGTTGAGCACTTTTTCATGTGTCTGTTGGCCATTTGGATGTCTTCTTTGCAGAAATGTCTGTTCATGTCTTCTGCCCATTTCTTGATTGGATTATTCTTTGGGTGTTGAGTTTGATAAGTTCTTTATAGATTTTGGATACTAGGCCTTTATCTGATATGTCATTTGCAAATATCTTCTCCCATTCTGTCGGTTGTCTTTTGGTTACTCTCCATTTCTACGAGCTCGACTTTTTGAGATTCCACATATTAAGTGAGATCATATAGTGTTTGTCTTTCTGCACAATGTGATGTGCTTAGTATGTTTTCTGTCTGTAGGAAAATGAATGGCCTGAAAATGGCATTCATTTTTAGGTTTCTATTCCATGTACTTTTTTTTCTTTTTTTAAGATTTATTTATTTGAGAGAGAGAAAGCATGAGTGGGAGGGGCGGAGGGAGAGGGAGAGAGAGAATCTCCAGCAGAGTCCCTGCTGAGCGTGGATCCCAATGCAGGGCTCCATCTCACAATCCCTAGATCATGACTTGAGCCGAAACCAAGAGTCCCATGATTAAGCGACTGCACCACCCTGGCGTTCCCCCCCTCCTTTTTTTTCCCCAGAGAAAGGTAGAATACATTTGAGAGTGGCAGAGCCTTAAGAAAAGAGTATGAGATGAGCCAGCCCAGAGAGGGCAGCTTTGTTAAGTGGCTTTGAGTACATTTTGCCAAGTGTGTGAAGCAACTCACTGCTTTTCTTGAGTGCCCTGAGTATTCCTATGTATGCTCCATCTACTCCATTAACCCCCCATCCATCTACTCCATTAACCCCCCTTATAGCCATCTTAGAAACACACTATCATTTGCAGTGAGTTAAAAAAAAATCACCAAATCCTAGCTCAACGCATTTAATATATATATATATATATTTTTTGCCACTAGAACTTATGGGATAAAGTAGAACACTTCAATAGGTTTGAGGGACTAGAAAAGAAACATTTTGAACTTAATAACAGACATCTGTCCACCTTGAATGCTCCTTTATTTCCTCCCTTCCAAATCATCACATAAAACTAGTTCCTGGGTAAATACTTTCCCTTCTTACCTTGTAAAATATTTAACTTACATATTTCATACTCTGAAAATGGTCTTCTAAGGGTTCAGGGATCGCCAAGGATGTGTGAGGTCCAGGTGTGGGGCGCACAGGGGGCATCCGCAGCATGTCGCTTCTGGGGCGTGTGGTTCCCGAGCCGTCCCTGAGACAGGAGTGTGGCTCCCGCTGCCGCCGGGAAGAGCAGCCCGCAGAGGAACAGCGCGCCGCGGGGAGCGGCCGGATGACTTACCCGGGAGCCGCTGTGTCCCGGGAGGGCCTCGGGACGTTCTGCAGAGCCCGGCAAGGCGGTGCCGGCTGCCTTTGGAGTCGCTCGGCCTGGAAGCCAGTGAGCAGCCTGGCAGCTGCTTGATTCAAGAGCACTGCTCGGTAGAATCAATGGGAACAGAAATCAACTATGAACTCTGTTTCCTGAGGAGGGACAAAGTATGTTCATGCACAGCAGACCCCTGTAGGGCCTGTCTTGCCTAGTTCAGAGTTGTCAGGAAAACCTCCTTTGGGCTGATTCTATGCTGATGTTGGTCCTTCTCTTAGCAAATTAACCATTTCAAACTTCTTCAAGATAAGGTGCCTTGTGCGTGAATGCCTGTCTTTCTGTGCGTAATTTTACTCACATATGTTTTCATATGATGGTGAGGCATTTGGAGAGTATTTTTTGCTTTTCATTGTGGTTTATATATGTTTACCTACATTATAAACCTATTTGGGGGCACCTGGGTGGCTCACTTTGTTAAGCATCTGACTCCTGGTTTTGGCTCAGTCATCATCTCAGTGGGTTGCGAACTCCTTGTTGGGCTCTGCTCAGGGGGGAGTCTGCTTGAAGATGCTCTTGCACCATTGTGCGTGCAAGCTGGGGGCGGGGCACAGAGAGAGGAAGAGAATCTTTTTATTTATTTATTTATTTGAGAGAGAGAATGAGATAGAACATGAGAGGGGGGAGGGGCAGAGGGAGAAGCAGACTCCCCGCGGAGCAGGGAGCCCGATGCGGGACTCGATCCTGGGACTCCAGGATCATGACCTGAGCCGAAGGCAGTCGCTTAACCAACTGAGCCACCCAGGCGCCCGAGAGGAAGAGAATCTTAAGCAGGCTCCACACCTAGTGCGGAACAAATGAGGGGCTCAGTCTCCCGACCCTGGGATCATGACCTGAGCCGAAATCGAGTCCCACACTTAACTGACTGAGCCACCCAGGCTCCCCAAGGCATATTTTGATTTTAAAGCAAAGTTCTTGAAACAGACATAGAACTAGAAGAATCTTATCCGGTCATGATTGGTTCCATTGTTATCTGGGAGTTGAGTTCTGAAAGAACAGCAGAGAATGGAGAAACAGGCTCAGCTGAGGGGGGTTCTCTGTTTTCTTTTCCATATTTGCCTCTTTCTTAGGCCATTTCTTTGTGAAATCCCCACCCCCAATTTTTTCTGATAATGTATTTTAAAAGTATTTTAAAAGATGGTCGTTGGGGGGAGCCTGGGTGGCTCAGTCAGTTAAGCATCCAATTCTTGATCTTAGCTCAGGTCTTGATCTCAGGGTTGTGAGTTCAAGCCCCACATTGGGCTCCATGCTAGGTGTGGAACCCACTTAAAAAAAAAGGTGGTAGTTATACGTAGAAACATATTCTGTTTTTTACTTAACTCTGTAATGTGGAAATATTTTTCTTTCTTGTTTTTTCTTTTCCACTTTCTTTCCTGCATTTTGTTAGTGTGCCAAGTATTGTTCTAAATATGGATTATCTTGTTTAATGTTTATACTGCCTTATGAAGCTATTATTATTACTCTTGTAATTATTATTATTTCCCCCACTTTACAAAAAAGGAAAACAGTCTCAGAAATGGGTAGACCAAGGTCACTCAGTTCAAAAAAGACTCAGATTCATTTGTATCTTGGGGTTAGGCTCCATAGCCTATGTTTTAAAAACCACTCTATGGGGCGCCTGCGTGGCTCAGTCATTAAGCATCTGCCATTGGCTCAGGTCATGATCCCAGGGTCCTGGGATCGAGCCCCACGTCAGGCTCCCTGCTTGGTGGGAAGCCTGCTTCTCCCTCTCCCACTCCCCCTGCTTGTGTTCCCTCTCTTGCTGTGTCTGTCTCTCAAATAAATAAATAAAATCTTTAAAAAAATTTTAAAAATAATAAAAACCACTCTAAGATGGCATCTGTAAACTCTGAAATTTCTCTGAATTTGAGACATAGTTTTTGTTATATTGTGTAAAAAGATTAAAAAACAGTGATCTCTTCCTGATTTTGCTGTTCTGCACTTATTCAGTATCCTTTCTTACTGATTTTTCTCCTACTAGAAAGAACTGGGTCATATACATTTGGCAGAAAAAGCACTTTCTTTTATTCCCATGTTTACAAGAGAAATAAAATATCTCACTTTACCGAGAAGAAAACTAAGATAATGTTTCATTTTGGCTTTGTTCCTATTTAAGATATGGATCTGATTCTCAGAGCTTTCAAACATCTTGGATCTGTCTTTTTTACAGACTATTTCTCCTTTTTGCATCTCTCATAAAACAGGGTTTAAGAGAATGTATTCTAGATTTGTGTTTTGACTCTTGTGGATTTTTTTTTTTTTTCAAGGAAAGCATCTTTTCTTTGGAATTTGTTGAACAAATCAAAGTTTTTAGGAGGACCTGCTGTTCTGAGTATGCTGTGGCTCTGATTGGAAAATTCTAATATATGCTGATTGTACATTATGTCATAAATCTGAAAGTATTTTAAAAAAAATGCTTTTAGAGTAGGAGTCCTTATCATGGCATTCACGAGCTTTAGAGGGTCTCCTTGCAATTGTCTGCAAACATGGTTCTGGTTTCAGGGTTCCAGAGTGTCCTGAAATTTTAATAGCACAGCTTTGGTTGATCTCTAAAGTTATTTTCAGTGAAACTATTTATTTTATGATTTTCATTGATTAAGATTAGTAGCTTCTTTTTTTTTCATTTCACGTGGGTTTATTTAGGCAATAAAGTGTATTAAGTTAGTTGGGCACTTCCTTACACATATTTCCTCCTCCCCTTAGCTGTATTCATTCCTTCATTCATTTATTACATTTACACTGTGCCATAGCAAAACTATGTCTCCTCAAACTAAGTAAGATAACTCCATTATAAATTCATTCTGTAGTTCTCCATGGCAATTTTATCACTCTTTGCAAATTAAGTATTTGTATGATGTCTCCCTCACTGTGCTGGAAGCTACAGGAGGCCCGGGTGTCTCAGGATTGGCCACACTGCCTCACGTAATAGGATCTCAAAAAAAAAAAATCACCATTGAGTGAATAGATCTTTGTGTCCCTTTGATAGTGCCAGCATCTACCTGAGATTCATTTAATATCTGTTGTAAACAAGTGGTCACCATGGGGTGCTGGAGGGTTAGAAAGAGAAGAAACACAACATGAACCCTATGTCAGGGGTCCCATATAGTTCAGCAGAGGACAAGGAAGTTTCAAACCCATAGCTCCCCATGAAGTGCTCTAGGAAATGAAGAGAAGGACAAGGGAGAGTGGGCAGCAGGGAAGGAAGGCTTCTCAGCAGAGACCTGCCATGGGAAATGATCTGTGGGGAGAGAGAACATGTTAAGTCATCTGAAGAGCAGGATCGGGGGAAGGATAAGGAAGCCCCGGTGATGCAGAGGTCACTGCAAGGAGTCTGTAGAATTTCCCCAGTTGTAGCACTGTCTCTGCCTCTCTCTTTGGTCACTAGAAACAAGCAGTTTGCCTGATGCCAGTGAGCAAAGAGCCATGGCCAGGTTAGGGGGCTGTTGGAAATTTGTGATGGGGGAAAGTGTTTCGAAAAGGACAAACGGCAGCCCTGGGAGCAACAGCAAGGCTTTGAAGGGTAGTCTGGGAGCACAGGATGCCCCAGGAGGGCGAGACTTGTGTGGGGCACCAGGGTGAGATGCTAAGAGGAATGCATAATAGCAGTTAAGCAAGTTTTGTCCTAGAAGGAGACAGGCTATCCATGAGCCAAGCACCATCTATGTATCTCATGAACCTCATGAGGATGAAAATGAGGGTGGCTGGGGCAGAAGCCATGCCAAAGAAGGAGCATCACTGTGCCCATCATGGTGGAGGGGACTTTCAGGGTTGGGTCACCTGCATATGTGGTCGGTGTTGCACAGTGGCTGTAACCCAGGACATCCTAGCATACGCCCACCCCCACCCCAAGCATTCACTTTGTGTCTGTTTGGGGTCATTTAGCCTTCTGCCCAGTTATTGTTTTCCCCCAATCTCCCAGCATATCTGCCTCATGAGACTCCAGATGGCCCCAGATATAACTGTTCCATCCTCTTAAGGACAAGAATACTGGTACTTCATCCACTACAACTCCCAGTCACATGCTTTCCACAAATAATAAAGTCTACTTTTCTGCTAGCAGTTTGTTATTTTCTCTCGTCATTGCTGCCCACTCTCCACACCACATATTATAAATAAAGCCTGATCTGTAGGCTTCATTTCTCCTACTCTTCTTTAAAAAAACTTTTTGTCACTATTTAAAAAACAAGAATAACAACAAAACCTCATAAACTTAAAAAAAAATAAGACAGGGCTTTGTAGAGTAAGAAACCATAGCACATAAACTAGAATTCACCAACAATACCCTTAGAGAGTGTCATCAATAGTGTCAACAATAAAATCCTGGGAACTAGGAATCTGATTCTAGTCATTCATTTTGAACAGAAATCATTATTTTTATGACTGACCGTTCCCAAGTGTTTGAACGATTCCTGGAGTCAGTGTTCCAGGAGAAGGCATCTGTTCTAAACCCTGCTAAAGTACTTCCAGAATCACGTCTTCACATTCCCGCATTTCAATGAAGAAGCCAAAATGTAGCTAGAGGTAATTACTTCGACTAAGCCCTGATGCTAATGGTGCCACCTCATTAGTGTTGTGGCTCAGTGAGGAGCCAGAGTGTATTTTTAATGAGTTTAGAATGGTAATAAAATTAAAGTGGAATTGTTGGGCAGAAGGAATATGTAATCCTATTATACTAATGTCTCAACATAAAGGGAATAGTGACGGGAATTGTAGGGGATTGTATTACTTTTGCTCTTGTCTCTGCCTTTAATGTTCCTGGCTGCTTGAGATCTTGCCCTTTGGGAAATCCACACTTCCCTCCCCATCGAAACCTTCCCCTTCCTGCAGGCATCAGATCAGATTTTAACTTCTCCGTGAGGTTTTCCTGACCGCCAAATGGACCTTTTTCTAAAAGCTGCTGGTGGTGGTGTTTGGGCACCAAAATAGTTGTGTTTCATGCTCAGTTCTATCTCCTTCTGTGGCAGTGCCACACACAAAACAGCCTTGATAGGTTGATTTTATTTCTAAAAGCAAAGGAAAAGGATATGTAGAGAATACAGACAACATTAAATTTTGTTCAACAGTTTTTGAGGAATTATTGCATATACAGAACTCTGAGAAATTAAAAAAAATCTGAAGCCTTTGCTGTTACCCAAAATGTTATTGAAACTTAATAGGGCACCTGGGTGGCTCAGTTGGTTAAGCGACTGCCTTCGGCTCAGGTCATGATCCTGGAGTCCCTGGATCGAGTCCCACATCGGGCTCCCTGCTTGGCGGGGAGCCTGCTTCTCCCTCTGACCCTCCCCCCTCTCATGTGCTCTCTCTCTCTCATTCTCTCTGTCTCAAATAAATAAAATCTTAAAAAAAAAAAGAAACTTAATAAATATACAAATACATCAAACTTCCCAAGATCCCATCCAGAAGTATGTGAACATCTTTATAAACATCATATGAACTCTTTCTAATGTGAGCACCATCAATGAATGATGGCCTTGAAAGACATAAAATTATTCATCCATCCATCCATCCATCCATCTGTCCACCAATTTAGAAGCATTAAGCGTTAGTGCTAGGTGTTGGGATACAGAAGTAAAAACTGCCATGGATGGAATTCCTGCCTTCATGGAGATCCTGCCTCTCTAAATGTAGGGTGACAGAAATGAAGTTAGAACAAAATCATGAAGGACTGTGTATGCCATGGTAAGGCATTTGAATTTTATTTTGAATTCTGTGGGGAAATGATAAAGATGTTAAGCAAGGAAATGAGAATGATTTATGTTCTAGAAAGATCTTTCCGGGATTAGAGGTAATAGAGTGGAGATGTGGTGAAGCAAGTTTGAAAATAGGGAAATGAGAAAAAAAAACCCATCAGATATTTAAGATAGTCTCTCCAAACTCTCTTTAAGAATAGGTATCTCAGCCACCAATAGGAGAGCTAGAAATATTTCTGGCTAAAAACTGTACCAGTTTAAAGATTTTATTTATTTATTTATTTGAAAGAGAGCAAGAGAAAGTGTGAGCAGGGGAAGGAGCAGAGGGGGAGGGAGACGGAGGAAGAAAGAATCTCAAGCAGACTCTGTGCTGAGCACCAAACCCAGCACGGGGCTCAATCTCACAACCCTGAGATCATGACCTCAGCCAAACCAAGAGTTGAATGCTTAACGGATTGAGCCACCTAGGGCACGCCAAAACTCTGACAGTTTAAAACCTCTCTGATCATGCACACCAAAGATGAATTAAAGCAACTAGGGACTTTTGGGTTTTGAGAAGGAATTAATTTTGAAAATGAAATTTGGTTATAATTATATGCATTTTTATGGAACTTATGTGTAACGAGAAGCTATATTTATTTAATTTGTTGGATTAAACATGAAGCTTTTAAAGATAAAGTGGCATTAAAAAAAGGGAGTTGAAAATATTTTATGGTTTAATAGATCTGTTTTGTTCTCTCACGTAGGATTTTGTTTTATTAATAAGACACACTAAAATTCAATTTGTTTCCTTCATCTTTGCTGTGTTCTTTCCAAAGAGCTGAATGACTTATTTTTACATAAAAGAATGTGTAAAAAAAATTATAAAATTCAATGAAAGGAGTAAAATTTTGTCTAGACATGTAAAGGGAAGAATTTCACGAGCAAAGATTCTTCAGTTGACACACCAGAGAAATTCAGAGATCTTGTTCTGCACAGCTGTTACCCACCCTGCTGTCAGATTTGGTTAAAAGAAAATAATTCCTTAGTCTAGATCTGGTTCCTTCATCCCCTCCCACTCCTACCTTGGAACAAATAGGACATTTTTAGGTTGAGCATCTTATGGGGTCTGTAATTAAAGATTCTACTGTGCACATAAATTTAGCTTGTCCTTACCAGTCTTGATGGGAGATTTATAACCCCACCTATCAAAAAGTCAAAATTGTGTTGCCTGTTAGTCCTAATAAAGCAGCAGGAGTTTCCTGAAGGGAATGCTGATGAGCCTAATTGTTCACAGCTGGAGGGTGAAGGGATGATTCCATCAGTGAAATTTTAACCTTCTCCTTCCCCATTTCCCTCTTGACTTTACAGATAGGAGTTGGGCTCCAAGAATCCATAGAAGAGATTCAGATTTTAATTAGTAGTGATGATCTGTTCATATTTTGGCAAGACTGTGAGATATTGACTTGGATTTGATGGTATAATGATGACTAATACCAGAGGTCTGTGCAAAAGTGTTGGTGTCTGAAACAAAAATTTCAGTGTTGAAGTGTGACTGTTTTTTGGGGTATAACCAAATGAGATACTGGAAGCAGCTACAGAAGAGAGGTCTCTTCTTGGCTTTCCTATGAAGTTCTATATAAAACATCAGAATGAAGAGACAGTTTATTTATAAATGTTTCTCTAACTAATATAATATGCAAATCATTGTAGAGATACATTCGTTGGAGACCAAACCCCTTACAAATATTAGAGAAGTCTTCATAATCCACTATTGCTGTCATTCACAAATACTTCTGAATATCTTTTGGGAAAGGATGTCATAATAGACACTGGTAATACAAAGAGAGGCTTACAATAGAAATCTAGGGAGGCAGGACATGTTTATATAAAGGTAGAAGATATATCAAAGTGGATGCTATGCCAAGTGCTAAAAGACTAGAGAAAAAAGGGGAACCCATAGTAGAATCAAAGGAAATGAGAGAGCAACAAGATGTATAGTACAAGGTCAGGAAAGCAAAGAATGGGAATTTCAGGAAGGAGATGACCAGTACTATTTATTATTACTAGAAAGTTAATGAGACTAGGACTAAAAATAAGTAAGGAAATTACACTTAACTATTTGAAGGTCACCAGTGACAAGAACATGCAGTTTCAGTTGAATGGGAAGATGATGAATGAGAAAATGTAAACATGACCTGAAGTGGAACAATTTCAAGATTAGAATTATCATGAGTAACAAGGTATTAGCAAATTGAGTCCAACCGCATATACAAAGATAATACACTGTCATGATTTAATGGGGTTTATCTCAACAATGCAGGTCTTGGTTGATAAATTACACATACATACACATGAACACACATACGCATAGTTGGTTTACCTATTGATTACCATATTAACATAAAAGATAAAAAATAAAACTCATAAGATCATCTTAAAAGATGCAGAAATACATTTGACAAAATTGTTCATCCATTCATGATTTAAAGAAAAAACTCTCAGAAAACTAGAAATTAAAGGGAACTTTCTTAATGAATGAAAAGCATCAACAAAACTTCTACAACTAATATTTTACTAAGTGGAAAAGTCTGAATAAAATTGAGCAAAAAATAAGAATGATTAATCATTTTTATTCAACATTGTTCTAGAGGTCCTAGCAAGTATAATAAGAAAAAAAGCATACAAATTGGAAGTAAAACTGGATGTACTCACAGAAAACATAACCATGAACTTATATATTCTAAAAGAATCTGCATATAAAAAAGCTTCTACAACTAATAACTGAGTTTGGGAAGGTAACAGGATAGAAAGTTATTGTGCAATGACTAATAGTATTTCTATATAGTAGCAATGAACAACTGCAAAATAAAATTGAAATAACATCATGTACAATAGCCCAAATTATAAAATACTTAGGAATAGTTTTATCAAATATATAATTACCCAAAAGAAAATTATAAAACACCACTGAGAGAAATCAATGAAGACAAAATAAATGTAAAGATATACTGTGTTCATGACTCAGAACATTCAATATGTTTAAGATAATTCACTGCAAACTGGTCTAAAGATTCAACATCATTCCAACTAAAAGCTCACCAAGCTTATTTTAAAAAATATGCAAATTCTGGGAATTCAAAAAACTTTGAAGAATTAGAACAATTATGAGAAGAAAAAGTTGGAGAACTTATACTATGTGATTTCACAACTTACTATAAAGATCTGGTAATCATACAGTGTGATTTTGGCCTATGACAGACATGTAGACCAATGCAAAAGAATAAAGTCCAGAAGCAGACCCACATATGATATGTCAGTTGATACATCAAGGTAATATTGGGGAGGGGGAGATAGATTTGTCAATAGTGTTGGGGGAATTGAGTATCCTTATATAAGACCTTCAACCCTTCCCTCATACCATATTCAGAAATTAATTCTAAATGGATCATAGACATAAATATAAAAGCAAAATTTATGAAACTTTTAAAAGAAACAAAAATTAACATCTTTGTGACCTTGGGGTAGGTGAAGATTTCTTAAGAAGCAGAAATAGAGCACTAACCATAAAAAGAAAAACTGATAAATTACTTGTCATCAAAGTGTAAAGTCTCATTAAGAAAATATAGATGAAAGCAAGCCTCAAACTGAAAGAAAATACCACAGTACATATATTTGATGTAGGACTTGTATTCAAAATATATAAGGAAAGCTTATAGCACAATAAGAAGCCAAACCACCAAATTGACCAAATGGGCATAAGATTTGAACAGGTATTTCACAAAACTGGATCTATAACAAATACATAGTAGATGCTTCACGTCATGAGTCATTAAGGAAATACAAATTAAAACCACAATGAGAGCACTATTTGCCCACTAGAATTGTCAAAATTAAAGACCCAATACCAAGTGTAAGGATGTGAGGCAACTGGAACTCTCATATATTTTTGGCAAAGTGCAAAATAGTACAACTATTTGAAAAATAATTGGTAGTTTTTAATAAAGTTAAACATAGAATAAGACTTAGCAATGCCACCCTATGGGTTTTTACCCAAGAGAAATGAAAACACATGTTTACAAAAAGACTTGTACATGAATATTTATGGAAGATTCATTCATAATACCCCAAATGGAGACAACTTAAATGTCCATCAACAAGTGAATGTATAGGGTCGCCTGGGTGGCTCAGTCAGTTAAGCACCCGACTCTTGATTTCAGCTCAAGTCATGATCTCAGGGTTGTGAGATCTAGCCCTGCATTGGACTCCTCGCTGAGCATGGAGCCTGCTTAAAATTCTCTCTCCCTCTCCCCCTGCCCCTCCCCTGCTTGCACTCTCTTTCTCTCTCAAAACAGTCATTTAACACGTGAATGTATAAATAAATTGTGGCATATCCACATCAAACAAAAAGCTATGAATTGCTTAGATGTAACAATAATAATTCATCTTAAACATAATGCTGAATGAAAGAAGTCAGTCCCAAAAGAGCATATGCTATCTGAATTTCTAGAATAGTCAAACTTAACCTATAGTGACAAAAAGTAGATCTGTGATTGTCACATGCAGGGGAAGATGGAGGATGACTGCATAGGGACACAAAGGAAATTTTAAGAGAGACAAAAATGTGTAAATCTGTCAAACTGTATCTAAGTGTATGCATAAAATGTGTGCATTTTATTCAATGTTATTATACCCAGTAAAGTTGATTCAAAAAATAAAAAACATGATATATATCCAAATTTTATGGTTTGATTTGGTTTTGTCTTTTAAAATAGGATTAATGTACCACCTCACACCAGTCAGAATGGCTAAAATTAACAAGTCAGGAAACGACAGATGTTGACGAGGATGCGGAGAAAGGGGAACCCTCCTACACTGTTGGTGGGAATGCAAGCTGGTGCAGCCACCCTGGAAGACAGTATGGAGGTTCCTCAAAAAGTTGAAAATAGAGCTACCCTATGACCCAGCAATTGCACTACTGGGAATTTACCGCAAAGATACAAATGTAGTGATCCAAAGAGGTACATGCACCCCGATGTTTATAGCAGCAATGTCCACAATAGCCAAACTATGGAAAGAGCCAAGATGTCCATCAACAGATGAATGGATAAAGAAGATGTGGTATATATATATATACACACACACATACACAATGGAATATTATGCAGCCATCAAAAACCACGAAATCTTGCCATTTGCAACAACATGGATGGAACTAGAGGGTATTATGCTAAGCGAAATAAGTCAATCAGAGAAAGACATGTATCATATGATCTTACTGATATGAGGAATTCTTAATCTCAGGAAACAAACTGAGGGTTGCTGGAGTGGTGAGGGGTGGGAGGGATGGTGTGGCTGGGTGATAGACACTGGGGAGGGTATGTGCTATTGTGAGTGCTGTGAATTGTGCAAGACTGTTGAATCACAGATCTGTACCTCTGAAACAAATAATACATTATATGTAAAAAAAAAAAAGAAGATAGTAGGAAGGGGAAAATGAAGGGGGGGAAATTGGAGGGGGGACAAACCATGAGAGACTGTGGACTCTGAGAAACAAACTGAGGGTTCTAGAGTGGAGGGGGGTGGGGGGAAGGGTTAGCCTGGTGATGGGTATTAAAGAGGGCACGTACTGAATGGAGCACTGGGTGTTATACGCAAACAATGAGTCATGGAACACTGCATCAAAAACTAATGATGTAACGTATGGTGATTAATATAACAAAATTAAATTTAAAAAAATGGCTGAGAAAGATAAAAGAGCCACAAATCTAGAGTCAAAAATATTTCCTAATTTATAAAATGTGGCAAGTGAGCTCTAAAACTATAGGTGAATGAGTGCAACACCAAATGATAAAATATTCTGGAGTAGATTACTAAATAAATGGTTTGTAAGTACTTAAAAAAATAAAAAATAAAATAGGATTAATGTTATAGGTAGTACAGTATCCAATATAGCAGGATATCATATAATTAAAAATTAATGACAGAATCCTTTTCATTGATGATGTATGTTATATTTGAGTTCGGCTTTTAAAATATGAACCTCCACTATAAGTAACCAAGCAGCTTTTTGGTTCACTAAATAAGATCTTAAAAACCCATTAGATTGTACATACTAGTTTATTCCAAATAGTCTTAGAAGTCATTAAACTCTTGTTCTTTCCATCTCTTCATTTTCTTCTTGTTATTTCAAAAAAAGAAAGTGTAAAAATTATGTTACATTGGCTGATTTCAATCTGATGAAAGAATTTGTCTGACAGCCATGAAGTATGGATGAGGAAATTCTAGTTCTTCTATTTTCAGAAAAGGAAAACAGTATTTATTTTCCACTGGAGAAACACTTGCTTCTTATACACCTTTTTTTATACAAAGTGGATGAGTTATGGATCCAAGAGACAAGTTCAGGGCAAGATGAAGGGAGTGTTGCTGATTTTTTCTTTGGATTTTGGTTAGTCTTTATTGCTGTATTCTTTTGCATTGTACCAACTTGCCGGAGAATGGCAGTTTAGTGTCCTGTGTAAACCTCTAGAATCTATAACTTTATGGTAGAAAATTTTTAGGAGTTTGATGTGGGCATGTATTTAGGTTTAGGTCAAAAAGTATATCTTTAAAAATAACAACTTTTTTTTTTAAAAAGATTTTATTTATTTATTTGACAGAGAGAGACATAGCGAGAGAGGGAACACAAGCAGGGGGAGAGGGAGAAGCAGGCTTCCCGCTGCGCAGGGAGCCCGATGTGGGGCTCGATCTCAGAACCCTGGGATCATGACCTGAGCCGAAGGCAGACGCTTAACGACTGAGCCACCCAGGCGCCCCTAAAAATAACAACTTAAAATATGATCAGGATATTAGATTTTTAAAAGGGTGGGAATGGAATTTTTCTTTCATAATTCAATTGGGTGAGTTAATAAATGCTTACTTCGCAAAGCCCTGTGTTGGGAATGCAGGGCGACATAGATGAATAAGGCACTCACTGTTCCAACATACTTAGACAAAGTAAATGACTTTCTCCGTTTGAACATTAATTTACACATGGTTGGGTGACTGGAAATATGGCAACAGTGTGATAGTACATCAGTGAGAAAATGAAATTGGCAGCAATCAGCCAATTTCAGATGGAAGCATTTGATTGAACAAGTCTCTGTGAAGGTCGTTAGCAATATGAAGCTGTCTAGTCCATAGGTGTTGAGCAATAGTAGAGTCGGGGCACCTGTGTGTGCACGAGAACGAGGTGTGGGCACAGGGCCCATGATTTGGTTGTGTGGAGGGCACTTTTGTGCATCAGTCCTGAGGCTTCCTTTTCCCTGGACAGATGCAGTCTCCAGTCCAAGCGCATGTGTTACTTCTGCCCCTAATCGTTGCCTCAGCTTGGCATTCTTGCACGACTGCACTGGTGTGATCTGGCCTCAGTGGCCAAGCTGAATTAACAAGGGCAGTGTTGAAAGTCAAATTACACTTCTATCTTTTAGGATGACACTGTGTTACATTTTCCTTTTCCTTCCAGGAAGGAAGGGATTGCCAGACCTTTTGATTGTCCTGTTTCTGTACTTATTCAAGTTGAATCCCTTCATTCCTTGGCAGAGAGAGACGATTGTTTCCTATTGTGGCCCTAGAAGGCATAAGCCATAGCATATTAGTATTTTCAATGGAGTTGTGCTGGCTATTTCAGTAATGGCTGCTTTGTGTATTTGCTGGGCATTGTGTTGAGCCACGTACATACTTGATCTCACTGAAATCCTTTCAACAACCGTATAAGGCAGAAATTATGACGACCACTTTCCTGCTGAGGCACCTGAGACCCAGGGAGCTTTTTTTTTTTTTTTTAAAGATTTTATTTATTTATTTGAGAGAGAGAGAATGAGAGAGAGCACATGAGAGGGGGTAGGGTCAGAGGGAGAAGCAGACTCCCCGCCGAGCAGGGAGCCCGATGCGGGACTCGATCCCGGGACTCCAGGATCATGACCTGAGCCGAAGGCAGTGGCTTAACCAACTGAGCCACCCAGGCGTCCGACCCAGGGAGCTTAAATTGCTTGCCCAATCTCCCAGCTCGTCACTGGCTGAGCCAGGATGCACATGGGTCTGCCTCCCTCCCTGGGCTGTGCTGGACTGGCCACACTCAGATGTCCTGTAGAAAGAAGGAAACCTAGTTTTGAGAGCTGAGAATGAAAGGAACCATTAGCGATCACTCTAGAAACAGAGGCCCAGAGGTTTTTCAGAAGGGCCAAGAACTTGCCCAGAGTCACAGAGCTAAAACTGAAGAGTTTGCCCAGGGGAAAAGGGTCTCGATTACAGCGTTTTAAGAATCAGAACAACAGCCGTCATCAGCAAGCCCAACTAGTGAGTAGCTTGGACCAGTTTGTAGTTACTATATAGGGGCCACAAGGAGGCAGGTCAGTGCCAAAGGCTTGGGCTTGTGGGGTCATCTGGGCCCCAGTAACACCCCTGGTCTGTCATTCGCTTGCTGTGTGACTTTGGGCTGTGCAACTGACTACCTCCATATTCCAGTCTGGAAAATGGAGATGATGATGATAATAATAGCTCCTACCTGCTTAGATCGAAGATCATGTGGGGCCATCAATATATAATCATTACTATTATTTGTAGTACGTGTAGTACAGGAACCCAGAGGCAATGTCTGAATAATAATAATAAAGAAAAACCCCAAAAAGAACAAATGAAAACCTAGTTTTGATAAGGGCAGAAAGAGGTTTTGGGGATAAATTTGGTTTCTGTTTGTTTATTTTTGTCTCTGTGTTTATATTTTAATGTCTCCCCTTTGGCTGTGTGGCTATGTAGTTACCATTCACTCCCCCACCCAGACCACCTAAGGACCGGGGTACGTGTCTGGGATGCTGCAGACAGATAGCCAAATTCTCAGGATTCATCATAGATGTGGGTCATTACAGCTAAACCAATTGGAGTATTTTTTTTTATTGATTTCTGTTTTTACATTGGAAGTATAATTTGATTTGATTAAAAATACTAAATTATAAGCAAATAGGCACATACTTCACGGTAGGACACAGCAGAATTGCTAGTTTCCTTATCAACTATCCAATGTAAACTTCTTTTCTATATCTTAAATATAAATTGTCAGGTGTATGGAGAAATTAGGAGAAGGTTTCAAAAGTTACAAAACTGAAAGAAACGTATTTTTATATAAACCATGATTATGATGCATACATTACTTCTGTAATACCAATAGGTGCCTGGGTGGCTCAGTTGGTTGGGCGACTGCCTTCGGCTCGGGTCATGATCCTGGAGTCCCTGGATCGAGTCCTGCATCGGGCTCCCTGCTCGGCGGGGAGTCTGCTTCTTCCTCTGACCCTCCCCCCTCTCATGTGCTCGCTCTCTCTCATTCTCTCTCTCTCAAATAAATAAATAAAATCTTAAAAAAAATACTGATAGACATATTAATCAAACTTTAAAATCCTGACAGGAACACTGTTTGTATATATGTCTTGAATACTCTCTGCTAGGGTCAATATGGTTTTCATTTCTACTCTAAAATCTTATTTATGGCTTTCCCCTACAGAACTAGCTTTCTGTGTGAGTGAAAATTCAAAATAAAAAATAAAATACAATACATATCAAATATTTCAGAAGTGGAGAGTTAAAAAAAGAATCTACAGGCTGTTTTTAATATGACACAGACCTTTGTCCTCAAGGTAAAAAATAATCAGAGTTCTAACTGCATATCTAAGAGCTCTTTGTCCAGGTCACTCTCTCCTCTCCTTGCCTTTTGCTCTCTGGCCACTGTGACCTGCTGGGACGTCCAATCCAGGAGACCTCACTGCTCCACCTTGCACTGGAGCCTGAGAACCTTCTCCAGGGCAGTAAGCTGGGGCAATTGTTTCCATCTCTCATGGGTCACTGGCCTTCATTGCCTGAATGTTTTGTGTGAATTTTTGGTTTGGCTTGCTTTGTTTTGTTTGTTTGGGAAGAAAAATGAATTTTAAAGGTGTTTGGTAAGACTGTACAGGTAATAACTTATTCCCCTCTTTCTAGCCCCATCTGCAAGGGTCGTTAAAATCCTCATACCTTAAATATAAAGCAGCCACGTTGAGACTGGGAGGGGACCGTGACCTGTTCTTTGGATGAGTTTGTTTAGGCTAAGAAAAAATTTATTGTCTCTTATATCAACAGTATTTGCACCCTTTCAATTGTGCTGTGTTTTACTAGGGCCACCTACTCTGCTGAAAGACTTTGACCACAAATGTAGGGTGATCTGTTGAGGAGGAGCTGTGGTCTGCCTGAAGCTGAGGTTGCAGAATGTCTTTTTTGGCCACTGTGTGAACTCAGCTCAAGAAACTCATGTGCTTTAATTTTTTTTAACTTTCTATTTTGAAATTATTTTAGATTTAGAGAAAAATTGCAAAAATCATACTAAATAGGCAATTAGCGTTAATACAATATTATTAAGTAATCTATAGATCTTATTCAAAACCTGCCCCTGTTCCATTAATGTCCTTTTTCTTTTCTTTTCTTTTTTTAATGTCCTTTTTCTGGTTCAAGATTTACTTCAGAATCCCACATAAAAATACACTCATCCTATGTGTACATTTTAATAAGTTTTGACAAATTTATGTATCATGTAACTACTATCTAAGTTAATATAGAGAACATTTTTCCCATTTCCAAAAGAATCCCTTAATTTCAAATACCCCACAAAGTTCACTGTGCCCCTTCCCAGTCTATCCCCCGCCATCCACTTGCAGCCCTAGCAACTACTGATCAGCGTTCTGTTACCATAGATGAGATTGTTCTATTCTAGTATTTCAAGTAGATGGAGTTATCTAGTATATACTCTTCTGCATCTGGCTTTTTGTGTTCAGCATAATTGCTAGGAAATTCATTTATGTCGTTGTATCCACAGTTATTTTTTTATTGCTGAGTTTGAAAATACCCCACAATATTTGTTCACTTGCTGATGAATGTTTAGATTGTTCCTAGATTTGAGGTATCTAGAGGAGAAATCATAGGAAGGTGAACCCTTCCCTTTCCTACTGCTTAATCTTCCTCCAAGTAGGATTCTTGGCTAACAAAGATAAACATCAAGAACAATAGCAGGCTAGTAATCAGAATACCATTAAATATCCCTGATTCAGAGCATTCTTTTATTTTTATTTTTTTTAAGTTTTTATTTATTTATTTGACAGAGAGAGACACAGAGAGAGAGGGAACACAAGCAGGGAGAGGGAGAAGCAGGCTTCCTGCTGAGCAGGGAGCCCGATGCGGGGCTCGATCCCAGGACCCTGGGACCATGACCTGAGCTGAATGCAGATGCTTAATGACTGAGCCACCCAGGCACCCCCAGAGCATTCTTTTAAAAGCTACATTGGTGAAATTGGTTTGGGCTTAAGGCTTAAGTGAGGTTTTTCCTTCCCCCTGACTTAAACTTGAGATGTCTGGATCATGATCTGGCTCCAGCCTAAATTATTCACCCAAAAGCAGACACAAAACTGGGATAAAGATAAAGAGAGCAGTACTGAGAGTGTGGGCTTAGAACCAGACTGGACAGGTTCAAGTCTCAGTTCAGCTAATTACTGGACATGTGACCTTTGGCAAATTAACTCACTTCGCTGGGCCTCACTTTCTCTTCTATAAAAGAGGGATAATAATAGCACCTGCTTCCTAGGGTTGTTACGAGGATTGAAAGGTTAATACTGTGTTTAGAACAGTGTCTGTCTTTAGAATGCATTCAGTAAAATTTTGATATTATTATTAAAATATTCAGTATGTGCATTTCATTCAGGTTTGCCTGCTTGTTCCTGGAAGTCAGATTCAGTGATATGTTTTCTATCTTTTCCATTACCTCTAAGTCCATCACAGGACTGGACAGATAGTAGCTGCTCAATATTTGCTTTTCAAATGGAATATTGATATCTGAATCCTTTGTATCATTTTCATGGTGATGAAGTTGTAGCTGTTCATTTGTCAGTTTCCCAAATTGAGCAGCAATATCATGGTATCCTGGGTTATCATTCTTTCTAACAAATATCGTTGATGTATTTGTATCTCTGGGAATAGTATTTGCAGTTCAAGTATCATCCTGGAAAGGCGAAGACAGAGATTTTACTGATGATAATGTGAGCGGTAGAGAGCATCAATGGTTAAGGCCATGGGCTCTTGTTCAGCATGGCCTAGGTTTAAATCTGACTTTACTTACTAGCTGTAGGAACTTGGGCAAGTTACTGACTACTTAGTGCCTCAATTTCCCCTCTGTAAAATACAGATAATAATAGTACCCTTGTTATTGAGTTATGTTGAGGATTCATGTATTAATGTAAGTAAAGCACTTAGAAAAGTCCCTTGCACAAGATAAGCATTCAATAAATGTTGTTATTGTATTTATAAGGTAGTTTATCCCAAATTTTTGAAGATAATCCCAATGTCAAGATTCTACTTCACTAGCTTAATTGTGCTAAAATTTATTGGCCCCTGTATCCCAATTAGGAATTCAGAAAATCTGATTACAGCAGTATTGGCTCTTTTTAATCTTCTTAGTGCTAAGCTTACTTATGCACGTGCATGAGTATGTGCTGCAAGTAGAAGTGATTTTGTTTGCTTGGATTCCTTGGACCTCTGCTGGGCAGTAAGTTTGGACAGATGGAAATAGAAGAAAAAAAGACACTAAATTCCACATACTTATAATCATGTAGCTAAGAGAACACTGAACTTCAGAAAACTCAAATTCTGGTTAATTGTTCACTGCCTCTGACCACTTTACCTCTGTGAGCCTCATTTATAATACAGGGACAGTGTTTGCTGTCTGCCAACCTTACAAAAGTCTTTCTAAGACCAAATGGATGGAAAAGCCCAATGTAATATATATGCAATATATCCAATATATGCAATGGTATATAAATACATAATGTGTATATTTATGTTAGCAGTTGATATTCTGGCAAATTAAATGTTTAAATAATAGAGAATTCTCATATGTAACACATTAATAGCCAATTAGCAGAAGATTGAAATGCATTGAGAAAATACTTAGCATCTAAATCATTTCAACATATACATATAACATGCTTTTCTCACTCATCCTTATCCATGATTAGGAGAGTCTTTAATTCCTACCATAAGAGCCTCCTCAATATTTCTGGAAGTTCCTCTGATGATATGCCAGGTGTTCTCCCAAAGTACTGTTGTCTGCATCTTATTCCGGCTCCCATTACTGGTATTGCCCTCTGGTCCTGGGGCCTTGCCTCTCTGCCCATTACCCTATTCCATGGTGATGTGTTCTAGGACTCCAGAGTGGCACTGTACAAATGTTACATGCCTTGCTCCAAATCTGATCATGCCATCTGCTTAAAGCCCTTCCCTGGCTCTCCATTGCCCTCAGAATAAGGGTCAGAGTCCTTAGCAGGCCTCCGAAGCTAGTTTCTTTCCTATCGCTCCCTTTCTCTCTAGCTTCACCTTTCACCACTATGCCAGTGGTTGATATTCCCTCCATGTTGAATTTCCTCTCCACATACTTTGTCCTCTTCCAACCCTCAGCTTTTATTTATGCTCCTCCCTCTAAATCACTTCCATCATCTCATGAATTCTTCATCATCCTTCATATGCTAGCTTCAGTGTCATTCTTTCGGTGCATTTTTACGTGACCCACTCTCAGCTTCTGCTCAGCTTGGTGTGCAGGTCTGTGTTCTTGGGCCTGGTTGGCAGGTCAGTCTGAGAAGCTACAGTGCAGTGATCTCATCTACTGTTTCCTCTCTCAACTATGTGCACCCTCTCCCTATGGTCAGCTGTTTTCCACTTGGAGCTTCTAAATTAACCTTTTCTATGTCGGGTTCTATTTTATCTCACCGTTTCTAATATGTACATTTATCTTTTAACATATTTTTTTTTTAAGATTTTATTTATTTATTTGAGACAGAGAGAATGAGAGGGACAGAGAGCACATGAGAGGGGGGAGGGTCAGAGGGAGAAGCAGGCTCCCTGCCGAGCAGGGAGCCCGATGCGGGACTCGATCCAGGGACTCCAGGATCATGACCTGAGCCGAAGGCAGTCGCCTAACCAACTGAGCCACCCAGGCGCCCTCTTTTAACATATTTTGTAGAAGGCCCTTCCAGACTGCACACTGCCTAAGTTCATTGTTTTTTTTTTTTTTTTTTTTTTACAGATGTTTAGTTTGTACTGTTGGTGTGCCAGGGACTCTTCTAACTTACAGAGACACCAAAGATTCATGAATGAGGTTGTTATTTTTTAAATAAAAACCAATTAAAAAAAAAACCCAATACTCATTGTGTTACAGACACCCAGAAATACCAGAGAATAAAGATACTATGTCAAAAACATGCTGGATAAACCAACTTTTATTTTACTTTTACAGGGTCTAGATTAGTTTCTGGCTTTGAATTTGTGTTGTGTCCTACCTCTGTTAGGCTCTGGACTTCTGGATAAGAAATTTCCTAAGCCCCAAGACAAGGAAGAGTTCTGACTCAGACTGTCTTGAGGATTAGTTAAGATAAAGTATGCAGAGTGCCTGAGTGGCTCAGTTGGTTAAGCATCTGCCTGTGGCTCAGGTCATGATCCTGGGGTCCTGGGATCGAGTCCCGCATTGGGCTCCCTGCTCGGCAGGGAGTCTGCTTCTCCCTCTGACCCTCCTCCCTCTCATGCTCTCTGTCTCTCATTCTCTCTCTCTCAAATAAATAAATAAAATCTTTAAAAAATAAAAAAATAAAAAATAAATTAGAGAAAACTACTAACATTTTACAACTTAGAATTTAAAACTTTACTAAAAATAATCTATACAATATGGAATTTTGTTCACTTTGAATGAAATGAGGATTAAATAGGTATGACTATTAATATTTTAATTCAAACTTCCTTTATGCTAGGGCATGTGAGTCACATTTGATGCTGTATTAAATAATAAAATAAGGACTTCATGATTGAGGTTTCTTTAAAGTATTACTGGGAAAATCTACATTAATATGAGGGTAAATAGGGATGCCTGGGGGGCTCAGTCAGTTAATCATCTGCCTTTAGCTCAGGTCATGATTCCAGGGTCCTGGGATTGAGTCCTGCATTGGGCTCCTTGCTCTGCAGGGAGCCTACCTCTCCCTCTGCCTGCCTCTCCCCCTGCTTGTGCTCTCTCTCTCTCTCTTAGACAAATAGATAAATAAAATCTTTAAAAAAATGTGAGGGTTGGGGCACCTGGGTGGCTTAGTTGGTTAAGCGACTGCCTTCGGCTCAGGTCATGATCCTGGGGTCCTGGGATCGAGTCCTGCATTGGGCTCCCTGCTCAGTGCAGTCTGCTTCTGCTTCTCCCTCTCCATCTGTTGCGCCCTCTCTCTGTCAAATAAATAAATAAAATCTTAAAAAAAAAGATAAAGCATGCAGTATGCTTTGCACAGAGACCAGCACATATTAAGTGCACTAAATGCCAAATTTGTTATTACATAATGAAACTTCCCTGAGGCTGTTAACCACAGAAGTAACCACCAAAACTGATTAAAGCTATTAATTGTAGAGAGAATAGAGATGACGTCTCTGGAGGCTCTGACTAAATTAGTGGTAGAGTGTATTGAGAAAAACACTGGACTAAACGTAAAGAACCTGAACCCCAGTTGACTTTGATACTTTGATGCTACATGACTATATGACATTATGCAAGTCATTTGATAGTTCTGATTTTATTTTTCTTGTCTGTAAAATTACAGGAGCTCATGTGGTCCCTTTTAATTATAGTATACTAGAACTTTGTCATCTCTTTAATGATTTCCAAACTGGTTAGAGAATTAAAAAATTATATCCCCACATATCTCCCATATCTCCTATTTCTACATTTCCTACTATAACAGGACATACTTTCTCGCACACAATTCTTTCTTTGTAAGTAACATGCCGGAACAAGAGTTTAACATTTCAGGAAGAAAAATTTATTGTAGCTGTGGAACAAGATACTGAAGGTTAATTGGAGTTTTGATGCAGTGGAGACATTTGTGGGTGTCTTTTCTGACTGGTTGGCCAGCTTCTTCCCTTCAGAATCTGCCTCTGAATATCAAAGGAGACATCAAAGGTTGTCCTGCTCCTCTGGAGAATGCCATTGGTTATTAAGGTTTAGATGAAGCACTTAATTTGTTTAAGGTAGTACATTTCAGAAAGAACCCATAGACACTTAAATTTCTGTTGTTTTGTTAAACTGTAATCTTTCCTAATGTGAGCTGCGTCTTTGCTACTTTGGTCAGCTGAGAAATCTTTTTCCTTCCTGTTCAAAGGGAAATAGGATTTCTGAATTTTTATTCTAAAAACTTTGAATTCCAATTCTTTCTTATTAGTAGATGTGAGTCTTTTCCCTTTCTTTTTATTTTCCTTAAAAGAGCGAGGAAAATTATATCAGTATGATTAGTGTTTTAGAAGAAATTTTATATAAGGTTCTTTGCAATTTATGGGTTGTTACTACTTTACATTAGCAATGCTTTGCAATGAGATAGATGGTCACCAGAGCCAGTATTTAGGCAAAAATTATCAAGTGTTTATTATTCTGTGAGGGGCTTGAAACTCTAACAGGATATTTTCATTTGAAACACCAAAAATTAAGATGGGTAAACAATTTCCAAGTGGTTTTCTCTTCCATTCTGTTGTCCATATTTCAAACTGTGAACATTCTTATTTTTCACCCAGGTTAAGCACTGGATACTAAGAAAAGAAAAAAAAGAGAGCAGGCGAGTGAGAAAAAGTGAGAGAGATGGTAGGAGTGAGGGGTGAAAGTTCTAATTGGAGGAGCAATAATGATTTTATAAGTTCATTTCAGCTCAGTAAATATTTATTGATCATCTTGCTATAAGTTAAGTATAATGTAGTCATCTGATGGTACAAGTGAATAATGAGGAAAGCTCCTTCATTATCCAGGAGCTCACAAACTTGTGAGAGAAATGAGTTAATGCATTTTTTGATTACTACCAGGCTGATTCTGGTAAGGGCTATTATAAAGGCACCAAAGATGAGTATACACAGAATTAAGAGCAGAGGCTCCAGAAGAAGACAGACCTGGCCAAGCCAAGCTCCGCTCTTCACATTTTGTGTAACCTTAGCTAAGGTATTGACTGTTCTAAGGAGCTAGTGTCCTCATTTATAAATGGAGATAATGTCTACCTCTAAGGGTCACTTTGAGAATTATAAGAATAGAAGATAATATGCATAGATAATTACATGCATTGGCGCAATGTGGGACATACAGCAAGAGTTCACAAAATGGTCACTAAGTGATAGGAAAAGTCCAGGGAATGAAGAGATTAAATCCTACTGGGAAATTGTGGATACCCTCCTTGAGAAGGTGAGATTTTATTTTGGTGATAAAGAATGTACAGGTCTCTGATAGGAGCCATGGAAAGGAAAAGCATTCTGGGCAGAGGAAGGTGTATAGTCAGAGGTTGCAAAGGACAGAGAAGGAGGATCCAGAGCGCCTGGGAGGGATTTGGGTGTGTTTATGGTGGGAGAGTGTCTGGATGCCACTCATGGTCAGAGTTTGGAGACCTTGAATGCCAGGTCAAGAAATTTGGACTTTAATTTTAGTAAGGGCTATATATTTGAAATGAAATCTCAGTTTTCAAAGAGTTTTCTCATAAGTTAAAGTTTTTATAGCTTATGAGGTAGGTCAGGAAAATATTACATAATCTCACTGAATACATGAAGAAATTTATTTTCAAGGAGGTTAAATAAGAAGTTCAAGACTGCAGGCCCAGTAAGTAGTAGACTTAGAACTGCGTCTCACATCCTTTGGCCTAGACAAAGTGTGTTGCCCAAGATGCTACCTCTGGTTACAGTGAGTAAGGCTGAAGGTATTGATTAGGGGGCCTGGTGAGATCTGTCTTTTAAGAAGGGAACTCCACTTGGAGTGAATGGCATTGAGGAAAAACACTAGAGTTGGGAAGACCAGTTGTGGGTAGTGGGGCTTTGAGGTAATCAAGGAGAGGGATAACAGGGACCTGAACTAAGGAATTTCCAGGGCAGATAGAAAAGGGAGCACAGACTGAAGAGCCTTCATAAAGATAGAATCAATAGGATGGGAAGACCAATTAGCCACGGAGGGTGAACTTTAAGTAAGGAGAAGCAGTTTATGGTTTTGAATGTGACCAGCCGAGAAGGGGGATATTCATGCTTAGAGAATTTGAGGTGTTTTTATTGTTTCCTGTCTTTTCAGCAACAAACTTTGGAGAAGTTGACCAAAATTGAAAAGTAACTAATGACATTTGAACAGTGCCTTATGTTGACACAGCACATCCAGGTTTTTATCTCATGATTGAATTAAGTAGCTGAGAACATCTGATATAATGATTATTATTTCTAGCTCTTTGTTCTTCTCATCTATAAAATGGGAAATATACTGATTTGCCCCCTAGGCTTATATTGCATGAGTTAATATATTTAAATCACAACAGTATCTGGCACATACAAATTGTTTCCCATTATTATTTCTGGTTTTATTGTTGTTAAGTTTCAGTTCTGTGGGCGGTATATAATGAATGGGCTGATAGGGAAAATCCCACAGGCCAGTTTTACAGGGGTGAGGGAAAGGGGGAAGAGATTTAGAGAACTCAACCCCTGGAATGCATTTATGAATTCACTGCTGTATGAATCTGTGAATTTCAGCCTCTGATCTAGAGTGGGGAAAAGGCAAGATCACTGTTGGCTTATTTTCTATTTTGTTATGAGTTGACAAAGAGAAATAGAAACCTTGAAATAGAGATCATTTCTTCAGTCACTGACCATTCTAGTCTGTCCATCATTGCTATGGGAAGCTAACTCTTAATTAAGAGTAAATTCTTTGGTCTCTTAGGTTCACTTCTTGAGGAAATGGAATTTTTCATGGGGTGAGGAAGAATTGCCAAATAAGAGAGAGGCTCATAAATAAAACTCTTTGAGTCACAGCCCTGGCATGGTTTCAGGGAACCAGAACATGATTAATATACCTCAGTGTAACATTTTAAAAGAAATCCCCAAACACAAAGTTTGTCATTTCAGAAAAGAGGAACCACTTCTAATTTCATGAGCCTTCAGGAGTACTTTTCCATCCACTTCCAGCCCTCCCAAGTACCTTTTCCCACACTGCCACTCTCTTTCCTTTCCCGCTACTCTTTATTTTAATTCTGTAAAGAAGTTGCCAGAGTATATGATTCAGTAATTCCACTACTGGCTATTTACCCAAAAAATACGAAAACACTAATTCTAAAAGATATATGCACCCCTATGTTTATTGCAGCATTGCTTACAATAGCCACGATATGGAAGCAACCAAAGATGAATGGATAAATAAGATATGGTATATACACAATGGAATATTACTCAGACACAAAAAAGAATGAGATTTTACCATTTGCAAAAACATGGATGGAGCTAGAGAGTATAATGCTAAGTGAAATAAGTCAGTCAGAGAAAGACAAATATCATATGATTTCACTCATTTGTGGAATTTAAGAAACAAAACAAACAAAGAAAAAACAGACAAGAAAACGGAGTCTTAACTATAGAGAACAAACTGATGGTTACCAGAGGGGAGATGGATGGGAGGATGGATGAAATAGGTGCTGGAGTGGGGGGGAGGGTTGGGAGGGATGGGGTGGCTGGGTGATAGACATTGGGGAGGGTATGTGCTATGGTGAGCGCTGTGAATTGTGCAAGACAGTTGAATAACAGATCTGTACCTGTGAAACAAATAATGCAATATATGTTAAGAAAAAAAAAAAAGAAGATAGCAGGAGGGGAAGAATGAAGGGGGGGAAATTGGTGGGGGAGATGAGCCATGAGAGACAATGGACTAAAAACAAACTGAGGGTTCTAGAGGGGAGGAACGTGGGGGGATGGGTTAGCCTGGTGATGGGTATTAAAGAAGGCACATTCTGCCTGGAGCACTGGGTGTTATGCACAAACAATGAATCATGGAACACTACATCAAAAACTAATGATGTAATGTATGGTGATTAACATAACAATAAAAAATTTTAAAAAAAGATACCAATTAAAAAAAAGAAATAGGTGAAGGGGATTAAGAGTATACTTATTTTGATGAGCACTGAGTAATGTATAGAATTGTTGAATTGCTATATTGTACATCTGAAACTAATATAGCACTGTATGTTAATTATACTGGAATTAAAAATAAATACAACTGAAAAAAAAGATAAAATAAAATCAGATTAAATAAGAGAGAGAGAGAAGAAATTACAGGAATATCCAGAGTTTGGTCTTTGTGGTGTTGAGCTGAAAGCAATACCCATCAGGGAACCAAAGCTGAGAGGAGGAGGATACTTAGTAGGACTTCAGTAATTTGGGATCACAGATCACATTGAGATTGAAAATCAGAGGTAGACTTTTACCTCAAAAAATGGTTTGTTTTTTTTTTTAAAGATTTTATTTATTTATTTGAGAGAGACAGAGAGAGAAAGAGCACAAGAGGGGGAAGTGGGAGAGGGAGAAGCAGACTCCCTGCTGAGCAGGTAGCCCGATGCGGGACTCGATCCCGGGACTCCAGGATCATGACCTGAGCCGAAGGCAGTCGCCTAACCAACTGAGCCACCCAGGCACCCCCAAAAAATGTTTTAATGCAAATATCTGCAAAATGTGACTTATAATGTCAAGGGTTGTAGACTCCCTTAAGCCCATCTTGGGACAGGAGCTGCACCTGTTTTGGGAGAGCTGACAGTAACTCTGGGCTTCCTCCTTGCCAAGCCCACTGTTAGGCAGAGGAGGGGGAGAAAGAATAAATACAGTGCTTGGGGGTGAATTCCTGGACTGGGACTCAGTTGAGTTTTCTAGATTCTTTTCATTTTTTGCATTCCATAAATACTAGGATAGTCAGCTTTTTAGGGACATCTGCCAGGATTGTTGGTAGGATGCAGGGGACCTGGTATTAGGAGAGAAAGAAGGAAGAGTAGGGAAAGAAGACATGTGATGTAAGTGAGCTGGTTGCTTCCTTTCTGTGCCATTTGGGTACACTTGACTGTTACAAAATACATGAGACCATGTATATTTTCTACGTATCAAAACAGAAGCTTCTTTTGGACTTACTGATTCACTCTGGTAGTCAGGCCTTACAGAAGGATTTTCCCAGAGAGAGCTCATTCAAGTGCAGAATTTTGAGGTAAGTGGGAAGAAATACTCTGAGGAAAAATTGTATTTAAAAAAGAGTGAGCGGCGCCTGGGTGTCTCAGTCAGTTAAGCGTCTGCGTTTGGCTCAGGTCATGATCCCAGGGTCCTGGAATCGAGCCCCATGTTGGGCTCTCTGCTCAGCGGGGAGTCTGCTTCTCCCTCTCCCTGATGCTCCCCCTGCTTGTACTCTCTTTCTCTGTCAAATAAATCAATAAAATCTTTTAAAAAACCTTTAAAAAAATAAAAAAATGAAAGGGTGAGGGTAAGGTAAAAATGTCTGGACAGTGATGGTGAGAGAAATGGTTGTAGGATTTTATGATTAGATGCAACTCTTTTTGTCTCCTCTCTGTCCTTTAATATGTAGGTAATTTGCATGTAGTTTGCACATAGTAATTACCTCTGGATATAACCAAAGAATTTATGCAAAATTTGACATTGAAAAGAAAGTAAATGATCACATAATTTAAAATCGTGGTCCTGAAGATCATAGAGAAAATAACGACATGGGTTGTGAAGTAGGTGGCCACTAAGCCCACCTTTGGTGCTTATTAACTCTTTGACTTTGGGGAAATCACATAACCTCACCTAACCATAGTATCCCCTCTTTTTTTAGTATAAGGAATAGGTCTGTTTGGAAGATAGTCAATAACATAAAATAACTCCTTTATTCTTCAGAATAGAACTATAAGGTAGATACTATTATTGTCCCCATTCTATAATAGAGAAAAATACAGAGGTATAGAGAGGTAAAGTAACTTGCCTAAGATCTCCCAGATAGTAGGTAGCAGAATTGGGGGATTAAAACACAGTTGGTGAGGCTCCAAGGCCATACTCTTAGCTTTGGTCCTTGTTGGTTTGCCAATAGTCCCCCATACGTGAAGCACAAGGAGAGATGGAAGAAAGAGGCAGGCTAATCCAGATTGGCAGGTGGCAAGTTTAATCAGCAAGAGAACTCACCTATGAGGCTTGTCTTCAGCAACCACAAGAGGAGTAGATTTCTGCACCTGCTGGCCAGAATCTTAAAAGTTTATATAGAGGTCTTAACTGCATTCAATCCTGTATGCTGTCTAGGTGGTCTCAACAACACATCACTATCTCAGGTCTATGTCCTTGGAACCACTCCCTACTGTGGGAACAATGGGCACAACATACTTTCCAAGGATAGAGGAGGGAGGTGACCAGGTACGACTTGTGGATCAAGTGGCAGTCATGTCCTCTCAAAGCCCTCTTCCAACACTTCTTTATAGCTATCTGAATTTGACGCAGGTTGAGTGAAACATTTTTCAAGACTAGAGCATATTCCTTTTGAAAGAATATTGCATATGTGGTAGATTCTTAGCATTGTTTTAGGGAAAATTTTTTCCTTCCTGTTTCATGTATGTGACTAAAAAGCAGCAATAGATATTTCTGCTCCCATAAGACCATTTCTAAAAGGAACTATTTGGGTCATAAGCTGTGTAAGTATGTACATGTTTTTGGACTGTCTGATAAGGAACATTTTTACTTTTATTTGGTTCAGAGACACATATTTAAAAATTCTTCATTGGAGCCTAGTAACATGGTCTAATAACATGATGTATTAACAGTGGATATTTGCCCACCCACTTCAAGTTGCTGAATCAGTAAATAGTCCCACAAACCCAGGCATTCTCTTGTGTTGTTGGAGTCTCCCAGTCAGCTAGTGTAGGAGGCCAGCCTTGTGTGATGTTAGTCTTTCTCATAAATTCCCTATCAACAGTTATATATAAAATGTGATTATTTACCAAACATTAAAACATATTTGTGGGAGAAGAGACTTATCCTAAAAATGAAATGAAATGGAGATTGGTTTTTAAAAAAGAGGAAGGACCATGTGTCTAGAAAATACCCTAAAGCATCTTGCATAGAATTAAGATGCCACTGCCTGCCCTACAAGTCTTTGTGTTTGTGTGAGCGTTACTATGATGAAAGTTGTCAACTTCCAATCCATCTGTTCTTTGAATAATTTACTTTTCAAAGCCCATTTTACTATCAGTTTTCCTACCAGTTTTGTAGTTGGCATGGCTCCTGAAATATCTTTAAGAATTTAAGTTTAGTCTGAAAATTTGCCAGTTATCTTGATCCACCCTAAACAAGGACACTGGGTAAGTGTGAAATTGAAATGATGTTAAATTATTGCATATCTACTCTCACACTAACATTGGACCCATGCCACACATTTATCCCAATTTTTGGATTTGGGCCATTATGAGTCCACAATACTCATTTTTAAAAATCCAGCCATGACTACTTCCAAATATAAGTCTTCATTGTTTGTTCAAGCAAAGAATGCCTAGTGACTCCAAAGGGACAATGTAATCGGTCCTAACAGAAATGAGAAGAATGCCCAGACTCGCCTATGAACAATACTCATCGTGACAGCAGTGTCACGTCCACCTCTGCAGGCTTCTTGCCCAAGGTAGTCACAGGGTCCCACTGGTCAATGAGATGAAAAAAAGAGAGAAGAAAAGTCTTCCCTTGGGGTCTGCTGAAATAAACCTTTGTTAGCGTTTTGTCTCCACTCATTCAAGAATTGGACTTGTTCCAACTGTTTTCATGCAAGAAACAACCACGTTATACATCACATTAAAAATAATTTTCAGAAGGCTGCATGAGCAGGATGGTTTAGAGCTTGAGCTTTGCGGGCACCTGGGTGGCTCACTCGGATAAGCATCTGCCTTCTCCTCAGGTCGTGATCCCAGGGGCCTGGCATGATCCCAACGTCAGGCTCCCTGCTCAGCAGGGAGCCTGCTTCTCCCTCTCCCTCTGCTTGCTGCTCCCCCTACTGGGCTCTCTCTCCCTCTCTCTCTGTCAAATAAATAAATAAAATCTTAAAAAAAAAAAAAAAAAAGAGCCCAGGCTTTGGATTTGAAAGCTTGGCTCTTACAATTACCTAGTGGTGTGACCTTGGAACAGATGAATTAACTTCTCTAAGCCTCGACCTGCCTGTAAAGGGTGGGATGGCGGGCAATATCTACATCCTAGAATGTCATGAGGCTAACGGAAAATGGAAAGCCTTTAGCACAACACAGGAAGGGCACAGTGGCCAGCAGCTGCTACCTTCACCTTTGTCTCATCACCATCATGACGTGCTCTTCCTTCAGGCAGCTCCTTCCGGCCTTCCTACTCAGTTCATCATGGAGATAGAAATGCTCACCCCAAGGGTTGTCTGTAAAGTGCCTTGAGGTGTCCAGAAAGGTGTATCCCTCTACCGAGTGGTTATTTACTCACAGTTTTTTTGTTCTGTGGAGTGATTTTGCTTGTGCTGCTGTATTTCTGCCTGTGGATAATGGAAGGGCCCATGGTACTCTTCACAGCAAGAAAATCCAGTTTCATTATCCCTAACATTTTTTTTTACGTCAGGGAAGTTTATTTCCTGAGGTCATGACACAGAAGTAGACTCAGCCGCAGCTGTGGAGCTCCCACAGTGGAGGCCAGAGCCTACTGACATGGTGGATGAGCCAGGGTGCTTCGAGGGAAATGTCCAATTACCTCTGTTAGGGTTCACAGCAGTGGAGAGCCGTCCCAGAACATAGGTGTCAGGGAGCAGATCCTGAGCGCCCGTGGCTTTCCTGTGAGACCTCGGGGAGGGGGAAGTGTGAACAATATATGGAAGGTAGAGCCGCTGGGTCACATTGAGACAAACCGTGTGTGGTGGGGTTTGGATCAGCAGGCTGGAGAGGTTTCTGCTTTTTGATCATTATCATTTGGGGCCCCTTAGGAGGGTCTTGGGGACCACCTGAGCCCCCAAGCTGGGAAATTCTTCAGAGCTGTTCATATTAGGAGCCTTCTTGCTTCTGCTGGCGGTCCAGGGAGCATCCCGTACCACAAAGCCCTTGGAGGGCACCTCGGACTCCTCATGGGCTGGTGGCTTCACGAAGTACACCTACAGTGCCTCGCTGTCGACCACATCAGCCAGGTATTCCTCCACTAGGTTGAAGATGTGGTCCTTGGCTTCCTTCTCATTCTCAGAGAGCCCCATCACAGTGATGCAGTCTTGTCCAACATTTTCGCAAGGTCAGTAGAAATTACATTTGAAACCTCATCTAGGTATTTGTTGGATAGTTTTAATGATCTTAACAATGTTATATTTTGGTTTTGTACTTTGAGGAAAGAACAGTGACATTCTATTCAAGGTGTGGAGAAGAGTAGAACATAGAAATTAATAGCTGTTTTTGCAAGAGATACATTTAGTATATCACCATTTGTCCATAAGAGTTCTAGAAGTATTAGGTCAGGGGGTATGTTGATAACTGAGTCTGATTCAATGATGAGGCTTTCATATAAATTGATGGCAATGTTGGTTTGGTTACGGAGCTATTTAAATATTCTATTCTATTACATGGTATATATACCATAGGGTATTTATATTTATTTATTATTTTTGGCATATAAAATTGGCATATAACACTGTATAAGTTTCAGGTGTGCAACATTATAATTTGACAACTGTATGTACTACAAAGTAATCACCACCAAATGTCTAGTTACCATCCGTAAGATGTTTATATGAGAAGCTGTATAAGTAATGCTAAATCAGTTTATTTGGGGGATACATTTGTTCCTTTGCATTTAACCTCACCTTGAGGACTACTTTTTTAGAGGTTGCTTTTGTTATTTACCACCTCACAAGGTAAAAATATAGGATATATAGATTTTCTGCTTTTCTGATACTTATTTTTCTTACCTAAGCAATTCTAAAAAATAATCAATACGGATTTAGTAAAAAAAATTAAAAGGTGGTTCTTCTGTCTTGTCATTAAATTTTTGCTATTACAAAATTATTTGTATGTCATTTATTATTTAATATAGTTTTTAAAATTCTGTTTTATCTTTTTTTTTTAAAGATTTTATTTTATTTATTTGAGAGTGAGCAAGAGAGAGAGTGAGCACAAGCTGGGGGAGAGGCAGAGGGAGAGAGAGAAGCAGGCTCCCCACTGAGCAGGGAGCCTGATGCGGGGCTCAATCCCAGGACCCTGGAATCATGACCTGAGTGGAAAGCAGATGCTCAACCGACTGAGCCACCCAGGTGCCCCAAAATTCTGTTTTATCTTTATTCTTAATTTGATATCTACAAAACTTGACATTATAAACTGATGAGGTTTTCAGATATAGTATTTCCCATTTTTAATCTATTTTTCTTTAGAATATATTGTTAGTATGTTGTTTGGAACAGACACATGCAATATTGTTAGTGTCTTATTTAATATGACTTTATGTGTAAATTTATTTGATTAATAGTAATCTTACTAATTTGGCCTAATTTTTTTGCCAGGGTAGAAAATTCCAGACTTTTTCTTTTTGTATTTTCACAGATATAACAGGCTTTAAATTACTGTGGCTTTTAGCTACTTATATTTAAGTGTGTCTCATGTAGGCATCAGATTGTTGAATTTTGTTTTTATGCCAGTAAGTGACCCATGCTTTATATTCGGGTTTAGTTCATTTGCCTTATACATTTTAATTGATAACTTTCTACCACTTCCTTTGCCCTGTTAGTTTTTCCCTATTGCTGCCTTCTTTTACTTCATTATACAATATTTCTGTAGCTGATTTTAAACTTTTAAAAAAGTTTTTATTTAAATTCCAGTTAGTTAACCTACAGTGTAATATTAGTTTCAGGTGTACAATTTAGTGATTCAACACTTACATGCAACGCCTGGTGCTCATCACAAGTGCTTCATCCCCATCACCTATTTCACCCATCCCCCCACCCATCTCCCCTCTGGTAACCCTCAGTTTGTTCTCTATAATCAGGAATCTGTTTCTTGGTTTGCCTCTCTCTGTTTTTTGTTTTGTTTCTTAAATTCCACATATGAGTGAAATTATATGGTATTTGTCTTTCTCTGACTGACTTACTTTGCTTAGCATAATACTCTCTAGATCCATCCATGTTGTTGCAAATGGCAAGATTTCATTCTTTTTGATGGCTGAGTAGTAATATTTCATTATATATATATATTACACACACCACATCTTCTTTATCCATTCATCATTTGATGGACATTTGGGCTGTTTCCATAACTTGGCTATTGTAGATAATGCTGCTATAAACATCAGGGTATCATCATGTATCCCTTTGAATTAGTATTTTTGTATTCTTTGGGTAAATATCTAGTAGTGCGATTGCTGGATGGTAGGGTAGTTCTGTTGTTAACTTTTTGAGGAAACTCCATACTGTTTTCCAGAGTGGTTGTGCCAGTTTGCATTCCCACCAACAGTACAAGAGGCTTCCCCTTTCTCCACATCCTTACCAACACTTTTTGTTTCTTGTATTGCTGATTTTAGCCATTCTGACAGGAGTGAGGTGATATCTCATTGTAGTTTTGATTTGCATTTCCCTGATGATGAATGATGTTGAGCATCTTCTCATGTGTCTGTTGGCCGTCTGTATGTCTTCTTTGGAAAAATGTCTATTCATGTCTTTTCCCATTTTTTAATTGGATTTTTTTGGGGTGTTCAGTTTGATAAGTTCTTTATAGATTTTATCAGCTTTATCAGCTATGTCATTTGCAAATAGCTTCCTGCATTCAGTAGGTTGCCTTTTAGTTTTGTTGATTGTTTCCTTTGTTGTGCAGAAGCTTTTTATTTTGACAAAGTTGCAATAGTTTACTTTTGCTTTTGTTTTCCTTGCCTCAGAGACAAATCTATTAAAAAGTTACTATAGCCAACGTCAAGGAGGTCGCTGCCTGTGTTCTCCTCTAGGATTTTAATAGTTTCCTGTCTCACATTTAGGTTTTTCATCCATTTTGAGTTTATTTTTGTGTATGGTGTAAGAAAGTGGTCCATTTTCATTCTTTGCATGTTGCTGTCCAGTTTTCCCAACACCGTTTGTTGAAGGGACCATTTTCCCCCCCATTGGATATTCTTTCCTGCTTTGTCGAAGATTAATTGACCATATAGTTGTGGGTTCATTTCTGGATTTTCTATTCTGTACTTCTCATCTATGTGTCTATTTTTGTACCTGTACCATACTGTTTTGATCACTATAGCTTTGTAATATAACTTGAAGTCCAGAATTGTGATGCCTCCAACTTTGCTTTTCTTTTTCAAAGTTGCTCTGGCTATTTGAGGTCTTTTCCAGTTCCATACAAATTTTAGGATTGTTTGTTCTAACTCTGTGAAAAATCCTGGTATTTTGATGGGGATTGCATTAATTGGGTAGATTTATCTGGGTAGTATAAACATTTTAACAATATTTGTTCTTCCAATCCATGAGCATGGAATGCCTTTGCATTTCTTCTTTAAGTGCTTGTAGAATTTACCTGAGAAGCCATCTGGCCCTGGACTTTTGTTTTTGGGAAATTTTTGATTACTGATTCAATTTCTTTGCTGGTTAACAGTCTGTTCAAGTTTTCTATTTCTTCCTGTTTCAGTTTTGGTAGTTTATATGTCTCTAGGAATTTATCCATTTCTTCTAGGTTGTCTAATTTGTTGGCATATAGTTTTTCATAATATTCTCTTATAATTATTTGTATTTCTATGGTGTTGGTTGTTATTTCTCCTCTCTCATTTGTGATTTTATTTATTTGGGTACTTTCTCTTTTCTTTTTGATAAGTCTGACCAGAGGTTTATCAGTTTTATTAATTTTTTCAAAGAACCAGCTCCTCGTTTCATTGATCTGTTCTATTGTTTTTTTAGTTTCTATATCATTTGCTTCTGCTCTAATTTTTATTATTTCCTTCCTTCTGCTAATTTTAGGCTTCCTTTGGTGTTCTTTTTCTAACTCCTTTAGGTATAAGGTTAAGTTGTTTGAGGTTTCTCTTCTTAAGGTAGGCCTGTATTGCTCTATACTTCCCTTTAGGACTGCTTTTGCTGCATCCCAAAAGGTTTGGAACATTGTGTTTTAATTTTCATTTGTTTCCATGTATTTTTTAATTTCTTCTTTGATTTCCTAGTTGACCCATTCATTGTTAAGTAGCAAGTTGTGTTACCTCCATGTATTTGTGATCTTTCCGAATTTTTTCTTGTGGTTGACTTCAAGTTTCACAGGCTATTGTCAGAAAGTATGCACGGTATGATCTCAATCTTTTTGTATTTGTTGAGGCCTGATTTATGATCTATTCTGGAGAATGTCCCATGTGCACTTGAAAAGAATGTGTATTCTGCTGTTTTAGGATGGACTGTTCTGAATATATCTGTTAAATCCATCTGGTCCAGTGTGTCATTCAAAACCATTGGTTTCCTTGTTGATTTTCTGTTTGTATGATCTGTCCATCGATGTAAGAGGGGTGTTAAAGTCCCCTGCTGTTATTGCATTATTATCAATTAGTTCCTTTATGTTTGTTATTAATTGTTTTATGTATTTGGGTGCTCCCATGTTGGGTGCATAAATATTTGCAATTCTTAGAATTTATTGTTGGATTGTCCCCTTTATTATGATATAGTGCCCTTCTTCATCTCTTGTTACAGTCTTTGTTTTAAAGTATGTTTTGTCCAATATAAGTATTGCTACTCCAGCTTTCTTTTGACATCCATTTGCATGATAAATGTTTCTCCATTCCCTCACTTTCTTTCTTTTTTTATTATGTTATGTTAATCACCATACATTACATCATTAGTTTTTGATGTAGTGTTCCATGATTCATTGTTTGTGTATAATACCCAGTGCTCCATGCAGTAAAGAGTGCCCTCTTTAATACTCATCACCAGGCTAACCCATCCCCCCGCCCAAGTCTAAAATGAGTCTCTTGAAGGCAGCATATAGATGGGTCTTTTTTTTTTTAATTCATTCTGCCACCCTATGTCTTTTGATTGGAGCATTTAGTCCATTTACATTCAGAGTAATTATTGATAGATATGTGTTGTGCCATTTTATTACTTGTTTTATTGTTGCTTCTGGACATTTTCTCTGTTCTTTTCTTGTCTTTGTCATTTTTGGTCTTTGCTTTCCACTCACAGTGTTCCCTTCAATAATTCTTGCAGGTCTAGTTTAGTGGTCACGAACTCCTTTAGTTTTTGTTTGGGAAACTCTATCTTACTATTCTGAATGATAGACTTGCTGCGTAGAGTATTCTTGGCTGAAGATTTTTCCCATTCAGCACATTGAATATATCATGCCACTCCCTTCAGGCTTGCCAAGTTTCTTTTGAGAAATCAGCTAGCCTCGTAGGACTTCCCTTGTAAGTTAAGGACTTTTTTTGTCTTGTTGCTTTTAAGATTTTTTCTTTATTCCTATATTTTGCAAAGTTAATTACAGTATGTCTTCGTGTTGGACTGCTTTTGTTGATTTTGATGGTAGTTCTCAGTGCCTCCTGGATCTGGATGTCTATTTCCTTCCTCATATTAGGGAAGTTTTCAGCCACTATTTCCTCAAATAAATTTTCTGCCCCCTTTTCTCTCTCTTCTTCTTCTGAAACTTCTATTACACCAATGTTACTACATTTGAGGGAATCACTGAGTTCCCTAAGTCTATGCTTATGTTCCACAATTCTTCTTGCTCTCTTTTGTTCAGTTCCATTATTTTCCATTATTTTGTCTTCTATATCACTTATTCATTTCTCTTCTTTCAGCCTTGTGTTCATTCCATCAAGTCTGTTTTCAATCTCAGTTATATTTTTCATTTGTAATTGATTCTTTTTTAACTCTTTTATCTCTGTGGTAAGGGTCTCCCTGAAGTCTTCCATTCTTTTCTCAAGCCTAGTGAGTATCCTTATGATTGTTGCTTTAAATTCTCCATCAGGTATAATCCTTATATCTGTTTCGATTAGCTTTCTGGCTGTGACCTTATCTTGTTCCTTCATTTGGGATGAATTCCTCCATCTTGGCATTTTGTCTAAGTGTCTGCCCTCTTCTCTGTGTTAGAAAAGCCCACTATGTTTCCTGCTTCTGAGAGTAATGGCTTTATGAAGAAGAGGTCATATAGTATCCAGGGCCTCGTGCTTCAGGGATTGTTTCTGGTGTGTGCTATGTGAGCTCTGCTGTTGTTTTGCCTTCTGCAGAGACTCTCCTTGCCTGCAGTGGGCAGTGTTTGGTCCTTGACCGGAATATAGCAAGTTTTAACTAGGTGTGCTCTGGTCTGCTTGTTAAAAGAGACCTGATACTACTTCCACTAGAACTGAAGCCCTGCAGATCTCTCTGGTAGGGAAATGTGGTGTGGAGAGGGGTTTCTGCTGGTCTTCTGGGGAAGGATCCCCCACGCTGGGACTGAGGCAAGGTTGACTGAGAAGTGCAGTCCCACCAGAGCACAGGGATGTGGGACTTGGTATAAGCAGGTTAGGCAGCCAGTGTGGGCACTGCGCTGCTTCCTGTAGGTGGCTCTGTGTTTATGCTGAAGGGCGGGGGAGGGAAGTGGCACCAGCCAGCTCCTTTGTCCCCAGAGAGGCATCTCTGTGATCACTATCTCTTGAGGAAGCACTCCAAGAAGAGTGAATAATCTTCCCACTGTGTGCCCCAGTCATTCTTCAGCTCACTGTTTCCACATTCTCTGTCTTTGGGTTGCTTGCATGTCTTCTCTCCAGGAGCAGGGCAGCACCCTCAGGGCTCTATCCCAGCCAAGCCCACTGACCTTTAAAAATCTAATCTTTAAGCCCCACTGGTTGCAAGAAGTCACGAAAATCAGTCCCTCTCGTTTTCCTAGCCAGTGGCTTTGGGAAAACATTTTCCATGTGCGTTCCCCTGTGTACGCCTCTCTCTCTTACCTTTCCCTGAGACCAGGCTCCCTCCCCCACTGCAGCACCGATGATCCGTTTCTCCCCCAAACTCTGTCTCCACACTTCCTACCTTCTTGGATGTGGCCACTACTCTCCCTTTAGTTGTGGAGTTTGTAATGTCAGTCTTCAAGTTGATTTCTGGGATATTTAGGATGATTTGATAGTTATCTAGTTGTGTTCGTGGGACAAGATGTGCCTAGTGTCCTCCTACTCCATTGCTGTCTTCTCCGATAACTGATTTTAAACTTTTTATTTCCAGTCGAAAAGACTATCTACCAGTCTGAATCCATATTTTTAGCAACAATACATTTTGACACAGTTGTCACCATTACTTTTTATTTATTTATTTATTTATTATTTTCTTTGAAGATTTTATTTATTTGACAGAGAGAGACACAGAGAGAGAGGGAACACAAGCAGGGGAGTGGGAGAGGGAGAAGCAGGCTTCCCGCAGAGCGGAGAGCCCGATGTGGGACTCGATCCCAGGACCCTGGGATCATGACCTGAGCCGAAGGCAGACGCTTAACGACTGAGCCACCCAGCCGCCCCAACCATTACTTTTAATATACATTTTAATTAAATACGTTAACACTGAATATCCTTTTGGAGGTGATATGAAATCTAAACTCTATGCTGGTATTTCCATTGACATAGCCTGGAACACTTTGTAAAATATTATTTCTATTTTATGTGTCTCAAAATGTGGTCTAATTGCCTCTTTTACATGGTATTTCTAACCATTCCTTTTGTTAACTGCAATCACTGGTTCTTAATAGTTATCTGTTATTTCATTCTCCTTGTTGGAATATTTTTAGCTGTGAGACTTCATTGATAATTTTTTTCAGGTTTTTGAGGTTTTCTCTCATTTTCAAAACCTATCTTTTGTCTTCAAAGAGAAAAATGACCTTTTCTGGATTCTGTTCTTTTATAATGGCTCCTTCTCCCTTAGCTTTGGGTTGATTTCCCTTGAAGCCTGCCTTGTGCCTCAAGTCTGAGCATCAGGGCATTCTTACTTCGTAGTAAGATAGGGCCTGTTCCTGGAGGCTACCAGTCTCTAGAAAACTAAGATAGCATAGTCAAAAGAGATAGTTAGATGAGAAAAAGTGTAATCCACCACACCATACTGCTCTCAACTCATCAAACAATTATTTCTATCATAAGTTATGCCATCAGCAAGGCAGTGGTTGTCTTATGTTCCTTTGATCTCCAGCTTACTGTTCTCTAAGCTGTGCCATCTTAAGTGCCAGTGGGGTTGTGTTATGCCTTCTTCTCATCTGGTGGCCTGAAAAAAAATTATTCCTTTTTTTTTTCAGTGGATCTCAAGGCAAAATTAATATCTCAGGTCATTCATTTATCAGGCCTTTACTTCAGCTCCTAAGAATCCAGATATATATACATTATAAAAGTAAAAATTCTCTTTAGAAGAGGGTTCTGGAGGAAATTTGATCTTTGACTTCTCCATATGAGTTTATCCAAGTGTCTACATTCAAGCTACGCAATCCAAAGTACAATAAAAATATCCCATTAATCACATATTCATCTTCTTTCATGTCTTTTTACTCAAGACCTCATATTCTTTTGCTCATGTGTTTCAAACTTTAAAAATGTGACAAGTAAGTACCCACATATATTTCAGTGAAACCTGTTTCCAACTGGTTTGTCATATTTGTTCAAGATATCTGAATTATAATTTGATATCTTGACAGTTCATAAAATTATCTTTAATTTATTCCCTAAGTAAAATTCCACTTCGTTGAGGTAAAGGATCAGTACTCTGAAAACTATAGAACAGTTATGAAAGACATTGAGAAAGACACAAAGAAATAGGAAAACATTCCATGCTCATGGATTGGAAGAAAAAATACTGTTAAAATGTTTATGCTACCCAAAGCAATCTACACATTCAGTGCAATCCCTTTCAAAATACCACTAGCATTTTCCACAGAGCTGGAACAAATAATCCTAAAATTTTTGGCACCAGAAAAGACCCCAAATAACCAAAGGAATGTTGAAAAAGAAAACCAAAGCTGGTGGCATCACAATTCTGGACTTCAAGCTCTATTACAAAGCTGTAATCATCAAGACAGTATGGTACTGGCACAAAAACAGACACATACATCAGTGGAACAGAATAGAGAGCCCAGAAATGGACCCTCAACTCTGATCAACTAACTGATAAAGTAGGAAAGAATATCCAGTGGAAAAAGGACAGTCTCTTCAACAAATGGTGTTGGGAAAATTGGACAGCCACATGCAGAAGAATGAAACTGGACCATTTTCTTACACCATACACAGAAATAAACTCAAAATGGATGAAAGACCTAAATGTGAGACAGGAATCCATCAAAATCCTAGAGAACACAGGCAGCAATGTCTTTGGCCTCAGCGGCAGCAACTTCTTAGTAGACATGTCTCCAGAGAGAAGGGAAACAAAAGCAAAAATGAACTACTGGGACATGCATCAAGATAAAAAACTTTTGCATAGCAAAGGAAACAGTCGATAAAACCAAAAGGCAACCTACAGAATGGGAGAAGATATTTGCAAATGACATTACAGATAAAGGGCTGGTATCCGAGATCTATAAAGAACTTCTCAAACTCAACACCCAAAAAACAAACAATCCAGTCAAGAAATGGGCAGAAGATATGAACAGACATTTCTGCAAAGAAGACATACAAATGGCCAACAGACACATGAAAAAATGCTGAACAGCACTCAGCATCAGGGAAATACAAATCAAAACCACAATGAGATATCACCTCACACCAGTTAGAATGGCTAAAATTAACAAGTCAAGAAACAACAGATGTTGGCAAGGATGTGGAGAAAGGGGTGAATGGATAAAGAAGAGGTGATACACACACACACACACACATACATACAATGGAATATAAATCAACCATCAAAAAAGAATGAAGTCTTGCCATTTGCAACAATGTGAATGGAACTAGAGGATATTATGCTAAGTGAAATAGGTCAGTCAGAGAAAGACAAATATCCTATGATTTCACTCATATGTGGAATTTAAGAAACAAAACAGATGAACATAGGGGAAGGGAAGGAAAAATAAAATAAAATGAAGTCAGAGAGACTCTTAGTTATAGGAAACAAACTGAGGGTTGCTGGAGGGAAGGTGGTTGGGGGAGAATGGGGTAACTGGGTGATGGGCATTAAGGAGGCCACTCCATGTAATGAGCACTGGGTTTGTTATATGCAACTGATGAATCACTAAACTCTACCTCTGAAACTAAAAAAAAAAAAAAAAAAATTTAAAACGCCATTTGAACAATAATAAACATGTTTATTTTTAAAAATTCCATTTTGTTTGCATTTTTATGTCCTTTGGTATACCAGTTATTCTCAGATTGGATATCCTGGTTTTATCCTTGGTTTGTAGATTTCTTTCTTTGTTGTTGTCTGTGTACCTTTGATGTGCTTTCATTTGTTCTGTTACTGTCTTTCCAGTATCATAGGTTCTTCATTCTTGATGTCAGTTCTGCTCCTAATGGTCTCCTCTGATGCTTGACTGCTTTTATAGGATTTATAGATTTCACACAGCTTTTTTTTTTTTAAAGATTGTATTATTTGAGAGAGAGAGTGAGCGAGTGAGAGAGAGAGAGAGAGAGAGAAGGAGCAGGGGGAAGGGCAGTTGGAGAAGGAGAAGCAGACTCCCCACCTAGCAGGTAGCCCAGTGTGAGGCTTGATCCTGGGACTCTGGGATCATGACCTGAGCCGAAGGCAGACACTTAACCAACTGAGCCACCCAGGCACCCCACACAGCTTTTAATAATATCTTTGCACCTTGTTTTGGTAATAATTGTGTCTTCCTTTAAAGTAGTGGGAGTCAATTTCTCTACAGTCACATAAGTAGTTTCCAGATGATGGTTGTTTTGTCTAGCTTCCTGTCCTGTTAGTATTTGCCCTAATAAAACTTGGCTTTTCAAAAATCTTATTTTTGTTCTATGTGTAACTTGTTGATATTTGGTCTTACATTTTCCTTTTTTAAAATAATATCTTCTTGTGAGTTTTTCTCTGAATTCTTTTCTCTTTTGCATTCTCTTTTTCTAAATTTAGCTAAGAAGTCATTTGTTTTTCAGTCTTTCCCAGAATTTTCTTTCTTTTGCTTTATCTAACCTGAGGAGAAAAAATCCAAGACATTGTGGTATGCTTATGTAAAAAAGCAATCTTTCTATCATCTTCATCTTAAATGCATTTATATAGTAGCTCTAGAATAATCCCTCCACCATATTATTTAACCTAAGAGGTTGAAATAATAATAATGGCAATAGTACTTGTGACAATTTGTCAGTGATTAAAAATATGTGACAGTAGAGTGATTTCCCAGTCATTACTTATTTTGTAATCTTACAAAGCCCTTGCATGGCAGGTAGGATGGACAAATTGTCCAGATTTACAAATGAGCAAACTTAGTTTCAGAGAGGTTCAGTGACTTGCTCTTGGTCTCTCAGCATGGCCAGGCCATGAACCTATATATATTTTGTCTGTAAAGTTTGAAATCTTTCTATTTTAGCATCCTAATTTCTAAGTTAATGCTAAGATTTTCAACTAGGCAGAAAAAAAATTCTTTTTTTTTTTTTTAAGTTTTTATTTAAATTCCAGTTATCATACGGTGTAATATTAGTTTCAGGTATACAATAGTGATTCAGCACTTGCATACAACACCCACTGCTTATCACAACAACTGCACTCGTTCATCCTTATCACCTATTTAACCCATCCCCCTACCCACCTTTCCTCTGGTAATCAGTTTGTTCTCTATATTAAAAGTCTGTTTCATTGTTTGCCTCTCTCTCTTATTTTTTCCCCTTGTTCATTTATTTTGTTTCTTAAATTCCATATATGAGTGAAATCATATGGTGTTTTTCTTCTGTGAATGATTTATCTCACTTAGCATGGTATTCTCTAGCTCTATCCATATTGTCGTAAATGTCAAGATTTCATGTTTTTATGGCTGAGTAATATTCCATTGTGTGCGTGTGTGTGTGTGTGTGTGTATACCTTCCTGGATTTTTTGTTTTTTGTTTTTTTCAGATCTAGGTTTAGGTTTTGGGTTACAGTTAGGGTTAGAATTAGCATTAGGGGTTAGGCATTTGGGGTTTATGGTTTAGGGTTCACGTTAGTGTTAGTGTTGGGGTGTGTGTCTGGTCTCCTGTAGTTCAGAGACCTCTCCAGAGAATAAAACCCTAGACTTCTAAGCAGGAAAAGTTCTATCTTAGTCCAGTCAGAGATAATGTTAGTCCAATGGGGTCTTTCTGATGCCCTGAAATCATGCTGAGCTGGTAACTTACCACGCTCTTTATGAGTGTGATACTCTGAAGATCAGCAACATAAGCCCTACCAAAAAAGAGCTAACACCATGACTGAGAAATAGTTAATGGTCCCCAAAAGTTTGGATGCCTTTAGGAACTTGACTTCTTAATTTTGATCAGTTGGCCTGTCAGAGCACACAGGGGACCATTATAATCAGGGACCATTATTCAAATATGCTAGTGACAAGAACCCTTTAGTCTTTCACATTTCTATTTTATCTCAAGTGGCCAATTGTAGGCTGGCAGCATTTCTGTGTGTTTGATCAATAACTTTTCCAACTTGTAGTGAATAGAGTGTGCTGATCAATTGAATGATATGATATTGAATTGTAAAAGTGTTTACTTTCAAGTTGTGTAGAAAACTGTAATTCAAATTTAGAGGATAAAGGAGCCATTGTATTTTGACTGGAAGAAAAGTGAAAGGCAGCCCATGCATTAGCAATTTGTAAGGAGTGAGTGCAGTCCCTGAACAACTTCCTCCTGCCTATAGAATCTCCCCAGCATTCAATCATCTTACTAGTTGTCCATGTTACAACACCTGGCAATCATTTCGTCTACTGCTTCCCCTTCACCTGTCACAGTCAAGCAGTCACTGGGGCATGTAGTTTTGATCACTCGGTTTCTCCAGAATTTGACCATTATCTCCATCCCTAGTGCCACCACTTTGGTTAAAGCCCTCACTGTAGCTCACCTGGGTTACTGCCAGTCCCCCTGCCCCCATTTTGCACCTCTTCAGATCCATCCTCCACACTGCTGGTACTTGATATTTATAATTATCTTGAAATAGTAAGTGGTTTCCTATAACCTTTAGGGTGAGGCTAATACTCCTTGGTAAAGCATATGATTATGACCTGGACCCTGCTGATATTTTTGGCCTCATCTCTTGACATCTCCCCTTGCCCTTCTTCTTCAACAATAAGCACTATCCATCCTAAATTGCTCTCAGTTCCCCAAATATACCAAGTTCTCTTTGACTCAAAGCTTTTTCACAAGCTTATTCCTTTTCCTGGAATGCCCTTTCCTTCATCCTTGGCTGCTGCTTCTATATTGCTTCAGGACTTCTTCCCTGAACTTTCTTATCCCCAGCGTTTGTTGTCTGATTTCCCAACACTTTGTATTTACTTCTATTTTATTGAACTAGACATTATTTCTTTGCTAATGGTTCTTCTTCACTTTGATGTGGGGTCCTTGAAGGCTGGGACCATGCCTTCCTTTATATCTCCAGCAGATTGTATGGTGTGGAATCTAGAATAGACCTACAATATGTGGGGGTTTTTTTCTAGCTTCATTGAAGTATAATTGACCAAAAAGTTATATGTATTTAAAGTGTACAATGTGATGATTTGATATACATTGTGAATGATTACTACAGTTAAGCTAATTAACACATCCATCACCTCACATAGTTATTTTTTTGTGGTGCAAATGCTTAAGATCTACACTCTTAGCAAATTCAAGTATACAGTACAGAATTATTCACTACAATCACCATGTTGTACATTATTAGATCCCCAGAACTTATTTATCTTAAAACTGAAAGTTTGTACCCTTTGACCAACACCTGTTCATTTCACCCACTGCCCAGCCCCTGGTAACCTCTAGTAACCCCTATTCTACTCTGTTTCTATGAGTTTGGCTTTTTTTTTTTTAACATGTAAGTTAGATCATACAGGATTTTTCTTCTTTGTCTGGCTTATTTCCCTTAGCATAATGTCCTTCAGGTTCATCCATGCACACGGCACAGTTTTCTTCTCTTTTTAATGAATGATTAATATTCCGTTATGTATACATACCTATATCTATCTATCCATAAATATACATCTTTTTTTATCCATTTATCCTTTGATGGATAGTTAGGTTCTTTCCACATGTTGGCGATTATGAATAATGCTGCAATGAGCATGGGAGTGTAGATCTCTCTTTGAGATACTGATTTCATTTCCCTTAGATATATAACCAGAAGTGGGATTGCTGGAAGATATTAGCTGAGGGCTGGTCATATATGACTTTATTATGTTGAGTTAAATTCCTTCCATATCTAATTTGTTGATAGTTTTATCGTAAAAGGATGTTGAGTTTTGTCAAATACTTTTTCTGTATCTATTAAGATGGTTATCTGAATCGTATCCTTCATTCTCTTTGTTAATGTCATGTATCACTGTTATTAATATTTGCATGTCAACTCATCCTTGCATCCTAAGGTCCTTTCAGTGTGCTGTTAAATTCAGTTTGCTAGTATTTCATTGAGGACTTTTTCATCCATGTTCATTAGGGATATTGGTAGTTTTCTTGTAGTATCCTTATTGATATCAGGCTAATGCTGGCCTTGTAAGATGAATTTAGGAGTGTTTTCTCCTCTTCAGTTTTTTGGAAGAGCTTAAAAAGGGTTGGTATTAATTCTTTTTTAAATGTTTGGTAGACTTCATCATGAAGCCATCTGGTCCCGGACTTTTCTTTTTTGGGAGATTTTTTAATTACTGGCTCAATCCCCATACTCATTATTTGATCTTTCTGCATTTTCCACTCAATTTGTGCTTCAGTTGTATCCCTACTCACCCTGCCTACTCTTACTGGACTATTTTGAAAATGATGCCAGAAATTTCTTCTGTAAAAGTTTAAGTATGTACCTTTAAAGATATGGATTCTTTCTATTTTAAGAATTTTTTATCTTTTTATTAGAGCAAGCATGAGAAGGAGGGGTAGAGGGAGAGGGAGAATCTCAAGCAGACTCTGCACTGAGTATGGAACCCCACGTGGGGCTCAATCTCATGACCCTGAGATCACAACCTGAGCCAAAACCAAGACTCGGATGCTTAACCAACTGCACCACCCAGGTGCCCCAAAAGATATGGATTATTTCTAAAAGCACCATCACAATACCATTATCACACCTAAAAGATGACACAGTTTCCTAATATCATCAAATATTCAGTTAGCCCCACCAGCCCTTAGATATTTTAGCCAGAAGAGAAGGAGACACATTACACTACTGCTCACATCTATTGGCCAGAACTAGTCATATGGCTCCAATGAAATGCAGGGATGCTGGGAAATGCAGTCTTTCTGTGTGTCCAGGAAAAGCATTATGAAGCAGGACTTGGTGACCATAATCTAACATTAGATAAATTCCCTAGCTCACTTTGTTTTTAAACATTTTCCCCTTGTATTTGTATATCAGTAAAAGTTCTTGGACATATTGAGCAATGCCACTGTCATTAACTGCTTGAACAGGACATCTCAGAATTTGGGGACAGACACACAGGCACGCTTTGTTTATTTAGCACATAAGTATTCCATTCTGATTCTTGCCCATACATTTCATAAGGGCCCAATTAAAGTCTTAGCCTCTTTTGGAGAAAGGTTTTCCTGACATAAAACTCACAGTGTTTATGTTTAAAGATATTAGTGATTTGTACTTGATTGTGAATTACTTCAATCAGAATGCTTTTCTTTTTGAAACACAGCCAGGATCTGGTCCCTGAGCAAGTGGGCACTCTGCCTGGTGATTCTGCAGCATGAACCATTTCTGGGGGAGTAGGTTGAGGCGCAGGTGATATGGTGAGAGGTCTAGGGTGAGCATATGCTACAAGGGAATGCAAGTTTTGAGGTCAAGAGAAGCAGCGACTCATTCACAGAAATGGTATCAGTGAGTTAGGTGGGAGGGTGTGCTAATTGACAAACCTATCTATTGCTCAGTGTTTCTTAGCATATTTATTGGCTTTGGCTGATTGAAATAATTGAGCTGACCTGGCGCCCAACTAAATCCTCTGTCCCTTATGGGATGAAGGAATGCTGATGCCTCTGATACACTTAGCAGCAAGACGGGCGTGAGACTTGTTGAGGTACCTTCTGAAGCAATACCATCCACCTGAGAGTCCATGCTTTATCAGAATTTTGATAGGAACTTAAAATTCCATGTCCCTTATCTATTTTTTTTGTCTTAAAATGTAATATCACAGAAGTCTGTACACTCATAGGTTTCCTTGAGAGTTCCTGAGCCTACGCAGTAGAAAGAGAAGTGTGACTTACTAGTTAATTTAAGTGTAATGTCATACAAAACAAGATATAAACTCCCTAGGAAGCTGGCGAATGCCCTTTGGTTGACCCATTCTGTCTCACCTTCTGCTTTTGTCAGCCTAGTTCTCGGATACTCCCCAAATGTGCTCTACCCAGCGCTCTAGCCTTGAAAGTCTGAAGAACTGAAGATGTTTTTATACAGCAGTGTGCTCATATTAATCTCAGAGATTTCTCTACATCTTGTCTGTCATTCTTCAGTAGTTATTTAGCCATGTCTTTCCTAATTAAGAAAGTTTAGCTTTCATATGTCCAAGGTCCTGTATCTCATCTACCCTAGCAGGAATTTCTATAGCAGCAAGTGCTACAACAGAAGTTTTCACGAAAAACAAAGGAAATAAGTAGAGGCAAAAGTGATGCAGCAAGACTAAGGGACAAAAAGCCAGGATGTTGATTTGGGGACTCTTGAGAGTGGAAGGAGGTGCCAGCCAATTACTGAGAGTGAGCGTAGAGTCAGTAATCCTGAACTCAAAAGATGAGAACAAGGGTGTGTGTGAATGGACAATGGTGAAAGATGGGGTTGAAGGCTGTGGTGATTTTCTAGAACAGGCTCTGGGATTCCTAGCTTGACTTTATGAGCTGGACGGAACTTGATTCATGGGTAGGTTAGCCCGGTGTGAAGACTAGGTAGAAGAGACAAAGTGCACACTGCAGCCTTTGTCTCTGGTTTGGGTGTTCTCTAATTTGCCAACTCATGTTCTGCTCAGCTTACTCTGAATGGTGGGAGGTTTGGGTTTTATTTCTACTTTGTTGTGATAAATAACTTAGAATTTAAGTGCCATCTGAAAATGAAGATGTTTCCTCCATGACCCAGCAAAATGGTGCTTTGACACTTCCTGAGTATGACCATCCAATAGCATGTCCTGGTGAGAGCCACTCAGGTCTGTCTGTTCCGCTTTCTAGCCACTGTAGGGTAGAGAGTGGTTCTCAAACCTGGCTGGGCATCAAGGACACTAAGAAGCATGTTGAAAGTACCAATTCTGGTGTTATGCCCAGAGATTCTGATTTAATACACTGAGTGGGTTCGAGTTTGGGAACTGATACCATAGATTCGCATGTAACTTGTTCTGTCAGCGTAGTGACATTTATATTTCTGTGAATATTAATCTTTAGAAACTGGATAATTAGCACTTATCCGTACAAATCTGAGATCTAAAACAAAGAAATAAAAAGCCCAAGTTAGTTATGATTCTCCAAAAAATTGGAGCCTGCAGCAGACAACATAAGCTGGCAGTTTTTGAGGCTGACTGAATGTTGTGGAAATGGTAGCCAATCTCCCCCTCCTAATACTTGAACGAGAGAAGAAGTGATGCAGTGTATGCTTGAGCAAAGATGTTTTTTAAAATATTGAAAATCTTGGCTTCCATATGCATAATAAAAGGACAAAATTGGACCCATAGGGAAAGACAGAAAGATCCTGTTAGCATCATGTTATTTTCATGAGATATGGTACAGATGAGATGAAGTGGATTTACTTCAGTGGACAGATATATTTCTGCTATAGAGAAATGTAAGAAAAGGCATGTGATACTTTTTAGGAAAACAACAGGATAAGAAATGACAGAAAAGACTATTTTTTTTATTATGTTATGTTAGTCACCATACAGAAAAGACTATTTAAGACAATTCAACATTTTTCCTTCTAAAAACTGTATCTCCTGACTTTTTAATTTCTGTCGACATCACAGAGACTCAAACCCTCAGATATTGTTTGCTACTACCTTAGAGGCCTTACTTTAGAGCAAATCACCACCCACAGGATAATTCTGGTCCCCAACCTGTTTTCGTAAGGCCCCCCAAATTATTTTTACATTTTTTAAATGCTTGGAAAAAAACTCTAAAGATGAATGATACTTCATGACATGTGAAAACTATATGAAATTCAAATGTTAGTATCTGTAAATGAAGTTTTATTGGAATGCAGCCAACCTCATTCATTCATATATTATCTCTGGCTGCTTTTACAATAACAGAACCCCAGGTAGTTACACGGAGACCTGTGACCCACAATGCCTAAAACACTTAATCTCTGGCCCTCGACAGAAAAAATTTGCCAACCCCTGTGTCTGGTCCTTTACAGAAAAAGTTTGTCTCAGTAGATTATAAGCTCCTTGAGTCCAGGAACTATATCTTTCTAATACCTTTATCCTAAGAAGCCTCTAACAGTACTTACTTAGCACAGAGTAAATTCTTAGTAGATGTTTGAAGAAATATGCATTTAAAAACTAATAGAGTATATAATGAGCTGCTCTTTTTCCCTGCAGCAACTAACCCGGGGACTTTACTCAGGAAGATCTCAGTATATGGTTTTTTTTTTTTTTAATTGAAATTTAACTATTCTCTTGTTTAAGTCAGTGGTTTTAAAACTTCACCATGCATCAAAACCACCTGGAGGACTTCATAAAACACAGATTTCTGGAGCCCCATTCTGAGAGTCTCTGAGTTAGTAGATCTGGGGCAGGACCTGAGAATTTTCATTTCTACAACATTCCCAGGTGATGCTGATGCTGCTGGGACCACATTTTGAGAACCACTGGTTTAAATAATGCTTCCCCAAACCAGGGTGAACATCAGAATCATCCAAGGAAGTGTGTTGGAAATAAAGATTTCAGGTGTCACTTCCAGAAATTCTGATTTAGTACATCTGGGCTTGGGCCTAGGCATCTGTGTATTTAACAAGGCACCCAAGTGTTTCTGGGATTTCTGGGGGTCACCCCTTTCAAGATCCATAGGTATAACATCCTCTGAGGTATGAGTATTGTTGATATTCATATAGTTAGTGCTTTTATTCATAGACTAATAGATTCATGGGTTTAGAAGAGATCATCTGGTTTGCAAGTTTAGTTTTCATATCTCAAATGGCACCACAGTTGGGTGAGGTATTTGATTTTTTTTTTTTTTTAATCTCCTACCTAGGAATGAAAGGAAATAGTGTAAAGTAGGATGAGGAGGAGAACTGAGCAACCTGTGTTGTCTCTGGGGATGGTGTCTGGGGAGGCAGCTGTTGGAGCTGACAAAATTTGTCTCTGGATAATGGCCCAGCAGTTGGGAAAAACTGTTCTAGTCTAACTCTCAGCTTTTTACTTCATGGAGAAAACTACATAATCTTATATGTTAATATTTCCATTAAATTCTCAGTTGCTGAGAAACCGATGAAGTTAAGGGAAAATCCTTTTCTTCATAAATTAGAACATAATGGCAAAAATAATTTTTATAATGACAAAAATTGCTAGGCTCTAGTGAACATTATGTAAAGCTTTTAATTTACAATTTTATTTCTGGCTGTGTGATGCTCTAACAGAAATTTTCAGCCGTGTAATCATCTATTGACTGTGTTGTTAGAAGAGATGGTACACTCATTGTAAGCTCTTACCAGCTCTGATTTAGTCACATGGAAACTCAAGTTCATCCGGGCTGTACTCCTGAACAGTCTGGGTCTCAGGCAAGTGCTTCTGTGGAAGCAGTATTTGACACAACATATTCCTCTCTCCATTCTCCACGTTAATAAAGCAGCTGAAATGAGAGGCCATGTGTTGTAGCAGAGAACTGGATTTGGAGCCAGATAACCTAGTGTACTTGGGACTATACTGTGTACTTGGAGTGACCTTGAGAGATCACTCTCAAGGTCACTCTATCTATTCTCAACCACTCTATCTATTCCTCCACTATAAAATTAAAGGGGTTTTGTTGGTATGAGATGATTCTTATACAAAAGTATTCTTGAACCACGAAGCATCGTACCCACTTACGGCTTTGTTAATGTGATTGCTAATGTGTTTGTTAACAGATAAACAAGATTCTTGTCTTGTCTGGAAACATGTGCCTGGGGCATAGTATGCAATCTGTACATGTTTATTGACTGAAACTGAGAGGACAAAATGACAAAAAGAAAATTTATTGTTTTAAAATAAATAGAGTGAATGCTATATAGAGCAGAACCAGCAGAAATGAACCAAGTATGTGTTTTGCAGAATGGCACATTTGCTTTCTTGCAGGCATGTGCTTTAGAATTTGTTGCTAGGAGTCTTAGATGTCGATATTTACTCTCTTAAATTTACTCTGTTAATAAGGTAACTTAATACTGTATTAGAAAATTCAGAAAGTTTTAATGGTATTTGAAATCTACTTTAGATTTATTCAGGGTGAGAAAAACCCATCATTTAAACTGTGTTGTTGTTCAATACAAAATAAAAAAGAATCTCATATAGCTTTATTCATATATTGATATTTATTTTTATTTTTTTTAATTTAAATATAGTTGACATACAATGTTACATTAGTTTCAGGTGTACAACCTAGTGATTCAAGAAGTTTATACATTATGCTATGTTCCTATATATTGATACTTCTGTAACCTGTAAAGGGGACAACATTCTCATTCATTTCTCACTGGTTGATTTCATTCTACTAGGGTTGATTTCAGATAACTGAAGCAAACCTTCAACATGTAACCTCAGCTAGATGCCTGAACAACTGAAGGATAGCAGATGATTTTATGGAAATGTAGAAATTTATAAGGTGGCCTCAGCAAGAGTAAAAGGTATAGACTTAATGTAAGGCAGATGTTATTTTAATATAGGGTTAGTTAATAAAAACCTATTGAGCCCATGTTCATTTATTTAAAGAGCAAGGTGCTGGGGAAATAACCATCCATGAGACACAGCCCTGTGCCCCAGGAGCTTCTGCTTTGGGGGGCAGACGGACACACGAACACACAGCTACAGGGGAGCGTGCAAGCTTAGGTGGGGCTGTGGGAGCACAGAGAGGGACCCAGCCTGGCCTAGCAGCGGGCTGTGACAGGCAAGGTTTGTCAGAGGATGGGACCGGAAGGGTCAGCCGGAGCTGGAGTTCAGTGGCCCGTGAGAGTTGGTTCCAGAAGGTGAGGCGAGCTGACAGGTGCTGCTCTCAGGAACTGGACACCTGAGAGAGAGCCGGGAACACTGCAGTGACAAGTGTGTGGGGACAAGAGAAAAGGAGAGGTGGGGGCCATGCTCCAGACTCAGTCTGGAGCAGATGCTCAAGAAGCCCATGAGCAGAGAGAGCAAGGGAACCATGAAGGAGGCTGGTGGCCCAGATAGGAGCACCACCCCTCTCCTATCAGCTGATGGGACTGTGTGTGGTTTCCCACCGTGAGGCCTGTGACCTGGGCTTTGGCCCTGTTCCAGGTCAGTCCAACCTCAGTTTCATGCTACTTTCCTTACATGAGCTCCTTTGTTGCACACTCTCAGCATTTGCTCCTAGTGCTTTTCAGGTACCACTGTCCGTGCTGTTGGGCTTGATGCCTGCTTAGTATTATTGTAATCTGTCGTGACTCCACTGGGACTTGAGCCGATTGTCACCCTTCTCAAGGTGACACGGTTGCTGTTTGACTCTTACGTAGTCACCAGGAGACTAAATCTGAATGCCGCTGTTTTCCCAGTTTACCCTTTGGGTGTCAGTTGGTGAGGTTATCAGAACAAAATTCTCAAATATATAAAGTGCTACTTTTGCTTGTAGAATTGAGCAAAAAGGTAATGGTTACTGGTTACTACTGCGTGATATGTGATGATGCCAGTGAGTGGGCTGGGCAGCTGTGACACCAGCTGGCATGAGGAGTCCCTTCGGGAAGCGAAGGGGAACTCCTGGGGAGAAAAGGGTGGAAACGAAATCCCATGTTTTCCAGAAGGGGAACCTCCTCCCCAACCGAGACGGGGGTTTGTTAATCCACATTAGATAGATTTTGGAGCCTGCAGGTGATAAAGATTTAGTCAGCACCACAACCCATGTCTTCTTGCTCTGGAAGTGACTCAGACTCCCGAGATAATCAGGAAAGCAGCTCCTGTAACTCCACACACACCATCGACTTGGCTAGAAATACAACAGTGAGGGAGGACCCTGGAGCTCATCTAGTCGAGTCTGCCATACCGTCTGAAGCAGATGCTCTCGATGCAACCTCCTTGGGCAGCAAGCTTCTTTCCCTAATTGCCTAATTGTCAGGATCCCAAACTTGCCAGTAAGCGAACGTATTCTCTTCCCCACCCTCTATTCTATAAACTTGGATCTCCTTCCCATATGCTCTAACCTGGCAGTGTATACTACCCCTGTCCAGACAGCTAAGCCGAAACAGGAGTCATCTTAGACAACTCCCTTTCCTTTCTCGTATGTTAGTGTCTGAGTCCTGGTTTGGTTTTGATTTGTTTTGTTTTATTTCTTTAAAGCAGCTTTTCTCCTCTTTCTTTTTTCTGTTGTCACGGTCTGTTCCCTGTCAAGACCTTCATTATTTTGTGCTCTATTAGCAAGTTTCACACAAGATCAGTGTTTCTATCTCATTGATTTTTGTCAGATCTCTCCTCTACTATTCAAACTGTCTCCAGAGAAAACTGCAAAATAAGTTTTATTGCACACCTGGAATTTAAGGCTCTCCACAGCTTGCACACATGGCAACCTCTTCAAAGTAATGCTACTATACAGTACACAGTCTGAACTGTGTTTTTATGTCCTCAGAAAAATGTCCTATTTGTTCATCACATTAATGTTTTTATTCAGTGGCCCCTGCCAGACTGGTTCTTGTCCTATCATTCCAACTACCTAAATTCTGCCACACATCTTCCCACATTCTTCCATTCTTCTCATTTCTTGAACTCCATTGACCCCTGGTTTTGGTGGCACATACACCATTCCACCATGCAATGTGAGTGGGCACGTGTGTGGGGTTATTACGTGGACTATAAGTATAAGCAGTTGGAGGACAGGTTCTGCACATCTAGTGAATTTAAGTGGGAGCTGTGGTTCTGTTGAGAAGAGAAGGGCTCATAGTAACTCTCTTTGGATGATCCTGGAGAAGGTAGGTGACAAAAGAGTGAGATGCTAGGGATAGTCAAGAGCAGAGAGCAGGTGATACCAGCTTAGACCTATTATAGCTGGTGCTGGGTTAGACCAAAGGCCCTTTGAAGCATCAGTGCCAACTTGGAAATGGTGAGGGCAAAAATCGGGGACAGCCTTGGCAAGGAGGTCAGGTCACCAACACCTGGCAAGTAGAACAGAGGGAGTTGGGGCAGGGTGAGGCGCTACACACTGGTCTTAAAGGTGTTTAAATTGAGGCTAACCAGACAATTGTCTTCCCCAAGAAGGAGGTAAGTTCTATGGAACAGACTAAGCCACTGGTCTTTACATAAACAAGGGATTTTTTAAGTAAAATATTAGAGGGATCCTTTGACTTTGAACACTAACATTTCTGATGTAAGACAAACACTTGCTGCTTTTAAAAAATTTTTCATATGTACCTATCCCAGGCATATTCCCATGCTGAGGAAGTATTTTGAGTTCCTGTTATTTCTCTGAAAAGGTTCCTCAAAGACAAAAGAACAGAGCTCTGATTATCTTTTTGAACTTAATGCATCCTGGGATTTAAAAAAAAATTCTTGATTAAAATAGCTTGAATATAAAGGGCCATACAATTTAATTAAAAATGCCAGTTGTTGGATGCCAATTGCCCTACAGTCTTATCTCCCCTTTCTTGCTCATATATTTTTGTTATGAATTCCTTTACTCTTTCCTGATTAACCAACAAAAATGCATGACTAAATTGTTTAAGCTTAATTCTTGGCTTATTTGTGCTTTATATTCTATTTTGTTGGCAAGATATTTTAATGTCTTTCCTCCCATTAGCAGAATTTATGGCAGAAAATTGCCTTAGCTTTAAAAAAGAGACCTGGCAGAGCAGGAATTTTAAGCTGATCACTTGGTTTCTGAAATTTTAGCAGAAATAAACAAGATGATTAGTTTGAAATGTAACTCATAGTCAATGAGTTTAAAAAAATACTTGAGTTGCTGATTACAGCTAGCTCAAATAGACCCCCTAAAATGTAATTCACTTTTGGAATGATTCCAAATGGATTCTTTCTGCTTAAATTTGCAGAATTTTCCAATGCTGTGTCAATATATCAAATAGTATTGAAAATTTTATTAGTAGCATTGATCTGACTTTAAATGCACCAAATGTTGGTGGTATCTTGAATTTTATGAGCGCAATATACATGAATTGAAAGGAGATACCAGTTTGGATAAATGCAGAGCCCTGATTTTTCCCCATGCACTTGCAGCTCTATTGCCCTTTTTCTCCTAATGCTTTTCTTTTTTTCCTTTTGAAAATTCTTATTATGGATAATTTGAAATGTACACACAAAAAAGAGAGAGAAGCATAGTAAAGCTTCAATCTCCCAGTACTCATCTTGAACTTATGGCCAATCTTGTTTCATTCATCTACCTGTTTTCTCCTTTCCCCTACTGAATTCTTTTGAAGCAAATTCCAGACGTTCAAGTATTTCGTGTGTAAATATTGTAGCATGATCTCTAAATTATGATTCCTTTAAAAAAATGACTTTAGTATCATTACCACATCTAAAAATATCGAGACTGTTTCCTTCATCAAATATCCAATTCAAATTCCCTGTTTTGTCTTATGTAGTTGTTACCGTATAAATCAGGATCTAAAAAAGGTCCATATATTGTAATTGCTCAGTATGTCACTTACATTCCTTTTGAATATAGTTTTCTTCTTCCTCTTTTTCTCCCTTGCAATATGTTTGTTAGAGAAACTGGTCCTTTATTCCTCTAGATTGTCCTACAATGTGGATTTTGCGGATTATATTCCCATGTTTTTACTTAGCATCTTGCTCGGTGTCTTGTATTTGTTGAATATTCTGGTTACTGCATGACCTGTCCCTGCCTGACTCTTCAATTTCATGTTACACAGGGCTTTCTGTACTCTACCCATCCCAGAATTTGCTCACATTTACTTAGAATGGTCTTTGACTGCTCAGCTCAAATGTTTCTTTCTTAGGAAGGCCTTATCTGACCAAGGCAGAACCCATCATATGCTTTTATGGCACTTTTTTTTCCTTTATAGCAATTACTTTTATAACATATTTGTTTGTATGTGTATTATTTAATATATATTATTTAAAAAACTGTCTTTTTTCAGCACACCATTTTGAATAGTCAGCACCTAACATAGCAACTAGTCCATGAAAACGTGCCAAAAAATGATGAATTTGATGAATGACTTAGATGAATCAATATAATAAATTCTATCCTTCCTTACCTTATTAAATATTACTTAATACAAATGAGATGATCACAAGTTATGCTCCAGTTATTCTTTATCTTGGTCCTGCCTCCTGTCCTTACACCTGTGGCTACTTTTCATGCCCACTATCCTGTGATACTACACACAAGTGGTCAGTATTCCTCTAGGGGAGACCATAAAGGACATGTGAAATTTAGTCACCTTTCTTTTGGTGGTCATGATGGTTTGGAGAGTCTGCATTACTTAGGAGTCTTCAGGGAAATTTTCTCAAAATGCAAATGAACTCTTTATTTAAAAGGAGATGTTTATATTTATGTATTCGTCTGCTTGGAGTGCCATGACAGAATAGCACAGACCGGGTGGTTTAAACAACAGGAATTCTAGCCTCCAAGACTAGAAGTCCAAGATCAAGGTGCTGGGAAGGTTGGCCTCTGGGGAGACCTGTCTTCCTGGCTTGCAAACAGCTGCCTTCTTACTGTGTCCTCACATAGCTTTTCTTTGTGCACTTGAAGAGAGAGAGAGCACGCTCTGGTATCTCTTCCTCTTCCTATAAGGACACCAGTCCTGTTGAATTAGGTGCCCACCCTTTTGACCTCATTTAACCTTAATTACCTCCTGAAAGGTTCCATCTCTAAATACAGTACAGTCACATTGGGGGTGAGGGCTTCAATATATAAGGGGACACAATTCAGTCCATAACAACTCAGTAACACATTTCCCAGGGGTCTGGGTCTAAACTGAATCTACACTCTTAACTCTAAAACTTCTTGTTTCTTTTTTAATGCTTACTAATCAGTGACCCATATTTAAAAAGGCTTTATCGCAGGTTAAAAAATCATGGCCACTTTAACTGTAGTATTATTTTATCTGTGTCTACCAATTCTAGGAGAATTGGATCCAAAGTCTAAAATTAGCATATATTAATTTTTCCATGATTTTCTAATTTTTTAATTAAACATTTAATTTAATATAATGGTTAAATAACATAATCTTAAGTACTAAAAATAAAGTTTAAAACATACAAAGAGAGTAAAAGTGGGGATAAAATTAGAAATAAGATTTGAATACAAAATGTAATGTGTACTTCTGAATATTCTTGTAAAGTACTTCAAACATACTTACTTAGAAGAAACCTTGACAGGGACACCTGGGTGGCTCAGTTGGTTAGGCGACTGCCTTCAGCTCAGGTCGTGATCCTGGAGTCCCAGGATCGAGTCCTGCATTGGGCTCCCTGCTTAGCAGGGAGTCTGCTTCTCCCTCTGACCTCTCCCCTCTCATGCTCTCTCTCACTCTCTCTCTCTCAAATAAATAAATAAAATCTTAAAAAAAAAAACCAAAACCCTGATTAAAAAAAAAAAAAGAAACCTTGACATAAATATCTCTTAAATCAATTTATAAATGGGCTTTAGAAAAACCACCCTCTAACAAACTCTGACATACCAATTAGTTATATGATCCAAAACTCAAATTTTGTAGACTCTAACCACGTCATCTAAAATGTATTCCGGGGTGCCTGGGTGGCACAGTCGGTTAAGCAGCCGACTCTTTGTTTTGGTTCAGGTCATAATCTCTGGGTGGTAAGATTGAGCCCCATGTTGAGCTCTGTGCTCAGTGCCAAGTCAGCTTGAGATTATCTCTCCCTCTACCTCTCCCCCTCCTGCTTTTGCTCTCTCTCTCTCAAATAAATGAATAAATCTTTTAAAAAATAAAATAAAATGCATTCATGCCCTCTCTCATCAATGCTCCATCTTCCTTTCATTGTTTTATTTCTTCCACAACACTTATTTTCTAAAATACCATATAATTTGCTCATTTGTTTGTCTGCCTACTTCAACTAGGAATGTAGGATCCATGAGGTCAGCGTTTGTGTCTGTTTTTTTCACTACAGAACCTTTGTCTTCCAGGGCAATGCTTTTTACATGATGGGCATTTAATATACATTGGTTAGATAAGTAAAGAAATTATTAATAAGTCAATATTCTATCCAATTGGATTTTAATAGCCAGACATCTTTAAAATGTAAACTAAATATAACTTATAAAGCAATGCATCAGAATCACCTGGAAGCCTTGATATAGGGCTTGTTGAACTCCATCTCCAAATTTTGGATTCTGTAGATCTAGGGTGAGGCCTGAGAATCTGCATTTCTAACGTGTTCCCAGATCGTGCTGTTATTGGTAGTAGAGGAAATATACTTTGAAGAAACACTGACTTACAGAAATCAAAACTCAATAACATCATGAAATTTGGGGGATGGTTATGAACTATTAGCATCTGGCCTTAACTCATGGTATAGTCCATCTGCTATATTGTAATTAACCTGCAGAAGCAAGTGTAGTGGAGCACTGGATTGGTAAGTCAGGAAGTGGTTTCCTTGACTCTCTCCCAACAAATTAAAGAGAGTGCTGACTCCCTATAGGCTGTCATCTCATTCGGGTGTTTTAAATATGGACCTGCATGATGGTAGTAGACTCACAGAAGGCATGTCTTGGCTCTCCCCAGAGTGTCTTTGTTAACATGATGGATGAATGGAAATTTCCCCTTTGGAAGGCTGTTAAGGCTTTTGTTTTGGTAGAATATTTTAAAAAGAATCTGTAATGCAGCATGAAAAAAAGAATAGCATTCGAGTTATTGGGATAGTAGGATTTAGCCCTTCTCTGGTAGCTTTCGTCTTAAAAATTTTTTGCAAATATTAACTAAGGCCTCAGGCAGTCCTTGGAGGCAATGTGTACTTCCTACGTTTTGTTCTTTTAGAGGTTGGAGACAGAGGTTTGGCATCTATCTTGTATTTTTGTGGCCTCTCATTTTTGGTCTGTTTATGCCCTGATAGAAATCAGCTTTTCAAAATAAGATTTTCCTGCTACTCAGCAACCTCTTGAGGCCAGTTGTTTCCTGCCCCAATTGTTATTTCCAACAATCCTATATTTCATGTGCAACGATTATTTACTGAGGCAATGATCTTAGGGACTCTGACTCTGTTTATCATCCAGTAGAGAGTGAACTTATAAGAAAACAGAGGTCTTGGTTGTATGGACACTCTTTTGTGTTCAGAAACAAAACAAAACAAAACACAATGAAAGAGATGTATGTAGAATTGTCAGCAAAATAAGCACAATTTTGTTAGCTTGGAAATTTTTCATTAACGTGCTCACTGTACTCAGTAAGTATTGGGTTAAATTTATCTTATAACTCTTTCCTATGTTCTTAAATTTCGAGAGGATGGGAAGTCTATTACCAGAAAGTGTATCTTTTATTGGATGAGAAAGCACATACACAAAGTCCAGAGGATCAGGCAAAACATTTCTTTCATTCTAGGTACATCAAATCCACTTTGACTACTAGAGGGAAAGCAGCTGCTCTTTCTAGTCTTTTTTCTTCCTTCATACATTTACTATTTGTTGAGTGCCTAGTACAGGCTAAGTACTTGTCTAGTTTCTGGGATTAGAGCAGTGGACAAAACAAAGGTTCTGGCCTCATGGACTTAGATTATAGTAGAGGGGAATAATTAATAAATAAAATTGTATGTCTGTATTAGAATTAAGTGTCGATAACTACTGTGTAGACATTAAGACAGAGTTTTCAAGTAAGTTCCAAAAGGAACTGTGAGAATGAGCCACTTAGATCATTGAGGGAAGAACATTCTAGGCAGAGGAAAATTAAGTGCCAGGATCCTGAGGAAGGAGCATGGTTAACATATTCAGGAGCAATAGGAAAGCAATGGGGCTGCAGTCGAGTGAGTCAGGGTATAGTGGTACCAGCAGAAACCAGAGAGATACAGGAGTATACAGAGAGTTACAGATCAAGTCTCCTCATTTTTTAAATAAATATATTCTATATTTTTCAAGCCCTCCTCCTTCCCCCCCCCCCCAGCCACATACCAGGTGTTGCAGCCCACCCAGAGGCCTCAAGGGCTGGGGTACACCACCCACTGCAGGGAGGGCCCTGCTCACCAGGTGTTATATTTCTATAATAAATATATTCTATTTTTTCTAAATATATTCTATTTATTTGAGAGAGAGAGAGCATGAGAGCATACAAGCTGGGGGGAGAGACAGAGGCAGAGGGAGAGGGAGAAGCAGACTCCCCACTGAGCAGAGCCCAAAGTGAGACTCCATCCCAGGACCCCGGGATCATGACCTGAGCCGAAGGCAGACGCTTAACCGAGTGAACCACCCAGGTGCCCCAAGTCTCCTCATTTAAAAAAAAAATTCCCACAAACTAGTTGGAGGGTTAGCATAGTAGGAGACCCAAAGAATAGCTATTTACATTTTTTAAAGATTTATTTATTTATTTTAGAGAGAGAAAGAGAGAGAGAGAGTGTGTGTGTGTGAGTGGGGGGGCGGGTAGCGGAGAGGGGGAGCAGAGGGAGAGGGAGAGGGAAACTGTAAGCAGACTCTGCACTAAGCACGGAGCCTGACATGTGGTTTGATCTCACAACCCTGAGATCACAACCTAGCTGAAACCAAGAGTTGGATGATTAACCGACTTTACCACCTAGGCTCCTCTAGATATTTAAATTTTACAAGATATTGTGCAGAATTGGGTAAAAGCACTAAGATATATTAGCTTTTCTCTAGAAAAATTACAGATTGGATATATGGATTGTTGAAATTTATGTTTTTTCATGGCATTAGAAATTCAGGACCTCAAGCTTAGCTTCTTATTTATCACAAAAGAACTCAGGTTGCATCTCTAAGGATTGTGCCCCTGAAAGGGAATCACAGTGAGAATTTGTGTATAGAACTTGGTTCGTTCTGTGCCTTTCCATCATGTCCTCCTACTACTCCTATTCTACCTGCACTTAAGACTGAATTTGAACCTATATTACATCATGCAAACCGTCATTTAAGAATTTAGCATTGAATTCAGTCCTTTGTTAGCATAGAATTTTTAAATGAACTAATTTGTTGTTGACCATTGTGATTAGAATAATCACCCCATTGGAATGTATGTACAGTAGAGATCAAAGGAATTAAAACTATGAAGTCTGATTATTCCATTTTCTTCTGTGAATAGTTAATGTTATACCCCAGGAGGACCATAGTCTGAAAATGTACTTGGATTTCCTTTATGACTCTTGCAGATTTAAGCTGGACTAAGCATTTGATTTGTAATAAATAGTGACATAAATCAGGAAAATAACCAGTCTAGGTTTGATTGTCATTGGATCTATTTTTTATAGTTCTTTATTTCTTATATCTTCTAATGTGGTTTCCCTGTATAACAACAAGAAACATCATTGAATTTTATTTATGAGTAATTTATTTGGTATTGGTTTTTTATGACATTCTCACAAGGTGTCTTGAGGTTTGGGGTTATTTTTATTATATATTTTACAATCATATGGCCTACTTATAAGAGGAGAATGTTGAGTGGGGTTGGGGGTACAGGAGGAGATCTGACTTGCCTAATAATGACCAAAACAATGATATATCTTTTCATCATGGTATGAGGCAATGGAACTCCCATTGGAAGGGTGATTTGAAGGTGTTTTTTTTTTTCCCACTTGAGGTGACTTTCCATCCATCCATCTATTCAAACCTTCCCTTGATCTCACATTTCCTTTCAACTACTGCCTCATTTCTAAATTCCCTTTTCATTGAAAAAAATTCATAATCATTATAGACACACATTGCCTTTATACCTCTCTTCTTTCTTGAATGCTTTCCAGGTAGGCTTCTGTTTTTACCATACCATGAAAGTGACTCTTACTGAGGTGATCAAAAATCACATTTTCAAATGCAGTGGTCAGTTCTCAGCCTCATCTTGACCTTTCAGCTCATTCAACTGTGTTCATTTTTTCTTCCTCCTTGAAACACTCTCTTCATTTGTCCTCACTTATTTAGAGTTTCCTTTTGCCTCACTGGACACCTTTTCTCAGTCACTTCCTCATTTCCCTTACTTCTAAATGTTGTAATACTCCAAGGCTCATCCATGGACTTCTTCTAACCTATGAATTATCTTTATCTTTATTTCTACAGTGATCTCATCCTCATCTCTTGGCTTTCAATACCATCTGGAGAGTGTCAACCTCAATATTTAGGTCTTCTGCTTGGACTTCTCCAAACTTCCAAGTCATGTAAAATTGTCTAAATTATGTCTCCTACTGGTTATAAAAATATGCATCTCAAATTTAATATGTCCAGAACAGAATTTCTGATTTCTACCACCTCAACTTTCACTTCCTGAAATCTTTCCTATCTATTAATCATCAAGCCTACTGTTCCAGTTTTTCAGACCAAAAATCTTGGATTGCCAGAGACTCCTCTTTAATACATAATATATTTAGTCCATCATAAAGCCTGTTGGCTCTTTCCTTAAAATGCATTTAATCTTTTTTTTTTTTAAGATTTTATTTATTTATTTGACAGAGAGAGAACACAAGCAAGGGGAGCTGCAGAGGGAGAAGGAGAAGCAGGCTCCCCGCTGAGCAGGGAGCCTGATGTGGGGCTGGATCCCAGGACCCTGGGATCATTACCTGAGCCGAAGGCAGAGACTTAACTGACTGAGCCACCCAGGAGCCCCTGCATTCAATCTTTTAACCTCTACCACTACCATTCTAGTTCCAGGCACTATCATTACCTGAAACAGTTTTATAGTCGTTGTCCCTTTTACATTTCGATAGCAACATGAGAGTTCTCGTTTCCTAATCAATATTTGCTCTTATCAGTCATTTTCATTTTAGCCAATTTAGTAAGCATGAAGTAGTATCTCATGGTGACTTTAATTTTGATTTTCATTATAATTAATGATGTTGAGCAGGTTGACTCATCACATTTAATTGCAGCTCAGCCTGGCCCATGATACCCTCCAGGTACTCTTTATCTGTTTAATCGCTAATTTTTTTCATAGCACTTATTACCTTCTAATATGATGTACAGTTTATTTCTATTTATTGCTTATTATCTGTTTCCCTGATGATCTCCCTTCCCAAGTAGAATGTTAGCATGGAATCTTCCCCTGTTTTGCTTGTTGATATAGCCCAGAGAGCCTAGAATAAAACCTGCATTTATTTAGTGTCAGAAGCATATTGCTTGGACAAATGAATGATCAATAGCCCTGTATTACTAGGAGTACTAATGCTGAGAATGGGAAAGTTTCCAAGAAGACTCACACAAAAGAAGTGTAGTGGAAGGTTCCTGTCCATTATTTCCCTTCATCATTCATGTGCCACTTGTCCTTTCTGTGTCTCTCATAGGCAGGGGCCTGGTGTTGGAGTAGCATGACTAGTCACAGTTAGCAGCTACGTATATAGCTATATATACTGCACTGTATGGGGATCCTCCCAGAGAACTTGATGGCAATGAAAAATTCCTATGAAACTAGCAAAGTATTTGAGTGAAGCAGAATAGCTTTTATGGTAGTAAGAGGGAGATATATATATATATATATATATATATATATATATATATATATATATATATGCAGGGCAATGCCTTTGCAAGAAAAACACAGTGGTAAAGTATAAGACAAAATACCAAATATTATGCTGAGTGGGGCAAAGAGAAAGAATAAGACCTACTAGCTGCCTTGAGGAGCTTGGTTTGCCCTACTTCCATTTCATTCATTCCACCGTGGATTGATCTAAACATGTTACTCCCCTATCAAGAATTCATCATGGTCTCTTTGTTCTCCATTAAGTCCATATTCCTTAGTGGGGCATTCAGGGTCTTTCCCAATCTGGCTCCAGCCATCTTTCCCACTTCAGTTCTTGTTGTTTCCCCTTATTTTTTATTTTTTAATTTTTTTTGTTGTTCCCTTATTTATCCAACCTCCCAGCAACACAAGGAGCAAAGTTCCAGATTATGGGCTCTTTCTGACACAGAATACTAATTTCATATCTACTTGTCTTTTGATCCATTGGCATAAAACTGCCCCCCCCAACTATACATTTACACACACACACGCACTTTTCTATATTTAATAAAATCCTGCTTGTTGTGCAAGACCTGATTCAAAGGGCACTTCTTGGGGCAACATTCTTCCATGATTTAAGCAGAATGAATTTCTTCACTTCCTATACAATTATGATACTTAATACAGTCTTATTTTGATTTTGGTTTTGTTTATCCTTATCTCCATCGAATATGAAGTCTGAGGCCAGAGGTTGGATCAGAGTTACTTTTTTTTGCCCAATGGTTCCACCTCTCTTTGCCTATAGTAATTGTTTATTGAATGTTCATTGAAACAAAATAAAACAAATAATAAATAAAGACTCTTCTTCCTTGTACCTGGACTATACTAAATAGATTTTTTTTAAAACTTAACCACAATGATAATCAAATGCATTTTGACATATAGTTATTTGCATCATAGGTACATTTACACAAATTCAACTATACTAGATCGATTTAAAAAATCAAAAGCAAAAAAATGAAAAGAGAGAAAATAACGACTTTAATAGTGTGGATAAAATTCTTAGTTTTGCTCCCACTGGGAGCAGTCCCAGGAGAGAGCAGATGAGAGATATGGATTTGTTCTTCTCTTAGTTCCGGTTCCAGTTCCTGTGAGCCCTCGTGGTGTGAGCATCTTGCTGTGGCAAACGGGATTCTAGTGTTGAAAGATAGGCATTTTTTCATACAACATGGCCTCTGAGAAGCCAACTACTTTATTTGGTATAACCCGCTGACTTTTCGACCCAATTCCCACACAAGGTACTACTCCACAGTAATCTGTAAGCACCATGGTACTAAGTCCAGGTCATATTTCTAATAGAGTAACTACATATATGGTCTTTCTAACTTAAAAATGTAATGGAGAAAGTAGATGATTTCAAGTCGAGCCACAAAGATAGTTAACACTTGTAGAAGATGAATATCTAAGAAAGATTTAATCATTGTACTTATTCTTGTGGCAAAGAAGGTAGATAGATGTCCTAATAAATGTCTCTAAATGAAAAATGATTTCTCACGTGGAAAATGGTGACCAGCTGTTCTTCTCCACAGAGTACACAATAGCAGGGAGTGTTTAAAATGTATCATGAAGGATTTATCTCAGATACAGAAAGATTTTCTGTTTGCCAGACACTGAGATGACTTCTTGAGAGAAGTTAACAGAATCTCCTAATGTGGAAACTTTTCTTTTTAACCTCATTCTGTCTGGAATAGTTTATGTCCACATTTTTCAAAGTACATTCCAACATTTCATGGACTGTTAAGGAAAGTTACTCAAAGTAAAGATTCTGTTATCAAATGCATTTCAGAAACACTAAGTTTAACAAAATTAAGCAAAATTCTCTACTGAAGGGCTTCATGGCCTTTGCTCTACGCTTTGTGAATTTCTGGTGGAGGTAGGGACATGTATAGTAAAAAGCATCTCTAAACTTTATTTAATCATATATAACCCCTTTTTCAGAGGTTTTTAAAGGACTGGTATTCTGTGTTACTTTCTTAGAGATATGTTCACCCACATATTTGAAAGGTGTAGATAAATTAGGTGGACTTTCAAGTAATGTTGAAAAAAATTCTCACTTGCCACATTCCTACTTTTGAAAACAATGACAAAGTACTTCGAGGAGATGTCCCTTTTTAAAAACCACCTAAATATGGATTCCTTTGGAATAATTTCTTTCACAGTTTTACATGTTGTCCAGTGAGCCACAGTGGAGTGAAAACAATGGGTGTTCAGAACCAGACACAGATTCATGGAACCTTCCTCCTTACTCTGACTTCTGAACATATTATTTGTGATCCTAACAGTAGAGGCAGAGGCTATAAATGTGCATGTTGGTTTTTGCTATAGTGAGGATTGCAGCTCTGAAGGCTTCTAATGAATGAGCAGTGAGTACATTCAGGAGATGGTATAATTTGGGGAGGAGAATTTCACCTAGAATAGCTAGCTTACTCACTACTACATTGCATGACAGCTTACCCATGGAAAGCAAAACTATCACCCTATGTAACTCTTCACATACTTATAGTTACTGTAGTAAGTTCTCAAGGTCTTGAATGAAGCTTTTGGGAGCTACATAAACATTACTGGAAAAGTGTACTGGAGAGAAGTTATCTCTGTGTCTACTTAACTGATAATTTCAAATGAGGGAAAAAATAAATAGAAGGTACATGAGGGAAGAGACCCACAGAACAAGGTGACATATTGTCTAGGTGGTAATTTACTTTGAATGTGTGTGAGATTAAGTGACCTGTAATGTACACTTTACAAGTGGTTAGTTAGCACTTGAAGTACCCAAATCAGGAATCTGTGTTCCTTAGAGATCTTTTGTTAGCCTGGGTTCTCCCAAAAAACAAACAGTGTGTGTGTGTGTGTGTGTGTGTGTGTGTGTGTGTGAAAGAGATTTATTTTATTTTGACTCGTGGTGCTCATGGCGGCTGGCAAGTTTCAAATTTGTAGGGCAGACCAAAAACTCAAACAGCAGGGTTTCTATGTTGGAGTCTTGAGGAAGAATTATTTCTTCCTTGGGGAAGCTCAGTCTTTGCTTTTAAGAGCTTGAGCTGATTGGATGAGACCCACCTACATCATGGAGGGTAACGTCCTTTACTTAAAGCCTGCTGATTATAAATGTTAATCACATATAAAAAAATAACTTCACAGCAACATCTAGACTGGTGTTTAACCTAACAATTGGACACTATAGCCTAGCCAAGTTGATACAGAAAACTATTACAGAGTCTATGCAAACACTTCCAATATTGTGTCAAAATTCATATCAGGGCTTTGTTTTTCAGCATGAGAATTGTTAGAAAATAATCTTATATCATTGAAATAATTACTGGTCAAACTAAGGGGTTGGCCAGAAGGAGTGTATGGGCACTATTGGTCTTAAATGAAAAAGGTCCAACGCTGGCAGGCCCAGCAGCCTTATAGAGCTAGAACTGAGCTCTGTTTGGGTGTGTTTCCCTGCAGAAAAGACTAGAAGGTAAGATGATGCTTCCTTGCAGTACTGGACATCCTCCTCAGAGTAAATCTCTCATGCAAGATTCTCCTAAAAGACCTGAAGACAGAGGGGAACTCTGAGCTTCCAAGAACAAGTGGTGAAGGACTCTATCTAGTTGCCCATAAATGTTTGCATTCCAGCAGAATCTTGTCTAAGACTTGCTTTCATTGTTACATCCCATCTGGCTTTTATTGCCAGAGGCTTTTACAAAGGCTTTGGCTGTTTTTAGATAATCAAACCAGCTTAACTTAGTTCACAACAGGAGGAATTTGGAATTCAGTATCAAAAAGCAATCCACTGGGAGAAACGCTGTGATTTCCTCTCCATTCCAGTTGATCACCATCCTTTCTTGATTTGAGTGACTTTGGTCAGTGAACTCTAGTCTTCTGTCTCCCATAGATTTAGGTCTTCGTTATGATAATGTCTTCATGTAGGAGTAATTGAAGCCAAGAGTTGTTGGACAAACCATTTCATTCATTCCTGACACTTAAAATTCTTAAAGGAATTAATGTGGGGGGGCTTCACTCTTACCTTTAATGTAATTTCGAGCTTCATATGAATCATATCAAACTTCTTGTCTGAGAGTCTGAATTCAGAAAAACACAGATATTTGAACAATTTAAAAACATAGGACCTTTATATTTTATTAGCCTGTTAACATTTCCCCACTTAAGTTATAGAAGGTAGGTGTTTGCACACTTAAAAGTGGAGAAAGGGGACTATTCCATTAAGTGAGTTTTCTCTAAAAAAAGCTTTTGAACACTTCTTAAGAAGCTAAATAATCCATCATGCTTTATCACCGTGAACTTGGAAGTAGGAAAGTGGATCTTGTCCAAAGAGATACACTACATTTTGATTTAGAAGATACTTTGCTTTTGGATGAATACATTGATTGATAACAGGAATCAGCTACACTATTAATAGTAGCTCCCCCAAAAGCTCTGTTATACAAATAAATCTCTCACATCTTTCTTAGCTGCTAAAATAGATGCTTGCTAGATTTATCTTTCCTTTCATATAATGTGGCCTTGAAATAAGCCAAGAATTTCTCTGCAAATTTGATAAAGCACAGTGAATTCTTACCTGTTTTTAGGAAATGCTGCTCTAAACTATTTGGATCTTCACTCAGTGAGAGAAACTGGAATTTTTGGCCCTTTCTTTTTGTTGATTTGAGATTATGGAATGAAGGCACCACTTTCTGTGTGTCAGAATGCAGTGACAGATGAATGAGAAGTATTCCTTTGAGTGAGTATGACTCAGAAGATTTTGGTGGACAAATGTTTTCCTAAAGCAGTACTAGGCAATGTTAGAAGGCTACTTATCCACAGGAACAAAACTGTTAATGCCAGCTTCTAATTTCCACAGATCTGTGTCCTCATTTTATCTACCTCTGTTTTCTCCACTTCATCAAAGCTAACTTCACTGTAAACTCCACCTAGGATTCCATAACCCAGAACTAGGAACCTTGGATGCCATAATTCAGACCTTACCTGAGCCACACACATCTCCGAGCAGGACCAAGTTGTGGTGAATGAGGTGCCAGGCTGCGACCTCTGAGGAGCCCCTCAGTGCTTATCTACCCTCTCCTTCCCTCTCAGCTCTGGATTGGCTCTGAGCACGGGACTGGCTTTAACTTAGGTTTTCTCTCTTTAGTTCTCATGAGTTCGCCTGTCCAGTGCCCTGTCTGGTGCTCACCCCATGTCATAGTCTTCCCTGAAGCCTGGTGAGTGTGATGGGGTTCCTGGTACTTTACCCAATCTTCTACTTGACCCTTAGTCAAGCTGACTTTGGTCCTGTCATATGAACACATCTCTCTTAGAGCAATGTCGCTGCTTAGATTTTCCAACTCTGCCCATTTAAGTGAATACCTAGCATTTAATGCTGTGAAAGTGGGACTGAAAACCCAGCCATATTCTCCCGGGTGAGTGTTTGTAGCTAAGTGGATATCCCTCTGCACAAATGCCTGATGTCAGCTTACCCTGCCCTCCCACAACAGTTTCCTGTTGCCTTAGTAACCACACTGCCTGTGATGGTTGATTTTATGTGTCAACTTGGAATGTGTTCTGAGATGAAATTCACATTTAATTAAGTGAACTCTGGCTAAAGCAGATTGTCCTCTGCAATGCAGGTGGGCCTCATCTAATCACTTGATAGCTTAAATAGAACAAAAAGACTGGCCTCCCCAAGCAAGAGGGAAATCTTCAGCAGACTGTCTTGGGACCCCATCTGCACACTGACTTTTCTGGATCTCTACCTGCTGGCCCTCAGACTGGAGCTATGGCATCAGGTCTCCTGGGTCTCAGGCCTGCCAGCCCACACTGCAGATTTGGATTGGCCAGCCCTCATAACTGCATGAGCCAATTCCTTGTAATAAATCTCTTTCTGGATATATGCACATCCTATTGGTTCTGTTTCTTTGGAGAATCCTGACTAATATAATGTCTTGTGTTGTAGTCCCTCAAATTGTAACACTATTATAAATGTATACATTTTTATATACCTCTGTACATGTATTTACTGAGGGGAAAAATGAGGCTTTCTGTTGACTTTGGCTCAGAACTCTAATAGGCAGTTTTATTATCTGCAATCACAGGAGAATGTCAGCCCAAAAACCTTCTAACGAAAAGCCTCAAGCCTTTGTAGTTGCTGTTTTTCTGCCTGGAATGAAATGCTCTTCCTCCTGAGAGTTGCAGGGATTATTCCCATATTTTGATTTAGGTCTGTACTCAAACGCCCCTTCTCCTAAATCTTTTGATTTAGAAGATACTTTGTTGTTGGACAAACCATTTCATTCATTCCTGACAGTCTAAAATAACCCCCTTTATCACCCTGCATAGCCTTACCTTAATTGATATTTCTTCATAGCACTTAACAACCGCTTGGTATTTTATTATGCATATATTTATTTCTTTATTGTCTAGCTCCTCACTAGCATGTGAAATCCATGGACTTTGCTTTATTTGCTGCTGTATCCCTGGTGTCAGGACTGAGACTTGCTCAGACTAGAATTTTGAATAATATTTGTTGAGTGAATGAATAAATGAATGAATGTTCTATATAATAATAGAATAATTAACACAAAGCTTGTGAATTTATGTACCGCTCTACTTGAGCAAAATCAGAATCCTATAGCAAGTGTTACATTACTTCAGTGAAAAATGTAATTTGCTGTTGCCAATATGTTACAGGGTTGAGAGGTCATGATAAAATTACATTATTGGTAAGTTAACAGAAAATGTTATGGGGTAAAGAATTGTGTATGAAAAAGAAAAAACCGTGTGGTTGTGATGACAAGTAATAGAATATGTGTGGACTTAGTGTTTAAGACCTTTGTCCCATCTGGCTGATTTCCAGCTGTGCTGTTGGTTCATGGGCGCTCTGCGGTCCTTGGAATGTGAATGTTCTCCGGCCTTCTCTAGCTTTTCTTACTGAGAAGGGCAGTTTCAACAGAGCATTTAAATGCTTACATTAAACAGAGAGAAAAGAGTATTTGTGTATAAATTTTTATTCCCAAGGTAAAATATTGTGGCTAGTGCACATCACGTGTCTATTTTCCAGATATTAAGTGCTAGCCTAAGCAGGTGGTCCATATAAAATAATGGGACAAGACTAATTTATAAAGAGCTCCTATTCTGGAGTTGCATCTCTCTGGGTTAAAGAACAGCCATATCTCCATTCAGTTGGCAAGTTGAAGCAGTGATGCCCCATGCGAGAGACCCACAGAGCTGAGATATTCCTAAAACACCATGGCAGTCTTACCTGGCAACCTCAGCCCACTGTATCTCATCCACCAGCAGAGTGCATTTCGGCTACATAACAATTTAATCAGTGGACAGGCTGGACTTGCTTCCCGTATCTGAGGATGGCTTTGGGGTTCAAAGCCAAATGGGCTGTGGGAAGAGGACAGGCTTTGGAGTCAGCCAAATGTCAGACTGAAACCCCCAGCCTTTCCTCTCACCGGATGAACTTGGCTAAGTTATTAAATCTCTTTGAACAGTAATTTCTTCATTTGTAACTTAGGAAAAATTGTACTTACCTGGTAAGGTTACCAGGAGGGTTCATCTGGCTCATAGTAAACACTCAAGAGATGATCATTTTTCTCCTCCTCTCCACCATTTGCAGCTTATTCGGTGTTTTCTTTTTATTTGTTTAGCTTTTTTTTTCCTTTGACATGTCTACCTCTCATAGGACACACAGAATTTATAACTTGGGAGGGATCTTACCAGTCATCTAAGCCAATCCCTTCCTCCATCTCCTTTTTCCACTTTCTCTTAAAACACACACACACACACACACTTCCTTTCCCATTTCTGGTCATAACCATACATGATGAAGAAAGTTTATGTTATGGGATACTCCCCAGATCTCCGTAAAAGGCTATAATGGTTTCTTTCCAATTGGAAAAGATTTATTCATGATTTTCACGCTCTTAAACCCTCCTCCTTTCTAGCAATTGCCTAACACAAACCATGAATGAAATGTCAGTGCTAGATCCTGTCCCTTCCCATTGTTTCCCTTGTTTCCCTTTGAACAATTGAAAACATATAAGCAGCGTGTAGTTCACATTTCTAAATAGAGCTATGAATTTATTTATTCATGTTTATACTAAAACAAACAAACAAACGCACTTGGAGCTGCAGTATCTCACTCCACTTAACCTAGAAACATAATTTTTTGTTCTTGTGAGATAAGGAGCTCTGTTTTTAATTGAGGTATAATTTACACACAACAAAATACACTGATCATAATTTTTATGAGGAGATAAGGAATTTTAAGCTCATGACCTAGTTTGTGAGGAGTTTAAGACTACTGATTAAAAGCAAAACAAAACTGAAAAAATGATGCAAAAGATCTAGTTCAGAACTCAAAAACCAGAAGTATAGAATATCAGTATAGGAACACAGAATTTTCCTCAGCCTTCAGCTACTGATTATTATTGCATGTGGCAGTGCCTCTTGCAGAAGACATTGGTCTTTGACAAGGCCAAATTGTAAAATTTTTAAATTGTAAAATCTGTAAAATTGTAAGGCTAATTGTAATCCTAATTAGCTTCACCATTGGTAGTATTAACTTGGATTAAAAGTTCTGTGATATTTTAAATAAACCTGGCCCTCTGATTTACTCCATTAAAAACACCTGTTTCATTTTCTATGGTAAACAACAAAGGCATTACACTGCAGAAATTTTTTTTTTAAGATTTTATTTATTTATTTGACAGAGAGAGACACAGTGAGAGAGGCAACACAAGCAGGGGGAGTGGGAGAGGGAGAAGTAGGCCTCCCGCTTAGCAAGGAGCCCAATGTGGGGCTCGATCCCAGGACCCTGGAATCATGACCTGAGCCGAAGGCAGACACTTAACAACTGAGCCACCCAGGCGCCCCGGCCCTGAGATTTTGACCTGAGCTGAAACTAAGAGTCTGACGCTTAACCAACTGAACCACCCAGGTACCCCTACACTGCAGAAAATTCTTAAAGCATTCAACAGCTCTTGAGTTTTGCCATTGTCAGACCTGTAGAGTCTCCACATTTGCTGTTTTAGCATTTGTGATTAAAATTATTTGTGAGGGGCTCAGAGGTCTAAGATACATGACAATTTTGAATGGGGTTAATACTTGTCTCCATCACATTGCTGTGAAGATCAAACATGATTTACCTGGCCAAATTTAGATTGCCTTGGTACAAGATTCATACATGGGAGTCATTTTACTAGTGAATAACCTATCTGATGGCTCCACTCCTACCCCCCTCATGTAACTGGAGTTCTGAACATATTTCTCAGGAATGTCAAAGAAGCATTGTGTGATCAGATGGTGTATGATAGGTTTCAGCTGATTAAAAATACTTAGCATTCAGGGGACGGGGTGGGAGGATGGGTTAGCCTGGTGATGGGTATTAAAGAGGGCACGTTCTGCATGGAGCACTGGGTATTATGCACAAACAGTGAATCATGGGACACTACATCTAAAACTAATGATGTAATGTATGGTGATTAACATAACAATAAAAAATTTAAAAAAATACTTAGCATTCTCTATTTTAAAATTCTTCAGTAATGAAAATAACAAATGTCTCTGAAACATGTTGATTCCTTGAGCAAGAAAGTTTTTATGGTCCTCAAAGAACAAATAGTAATGAAGAGCAATGAATACAATTGAAGAATTTCAAATGGCAAACATTATATCATGATGAAAATATCTCCTCGAGGGTTAATTCTATCAGACAGTTATGAGCCACCCTTGTGTGCTCAAGGCTGAGAACTTGCCACCTCAACTTCATGTCACATTTACTTTCTGTTAATGCATTATCAGAGATAGATTACCTTCATGGGAATTCCCATAAAGCCACACGAGTGCCTGACAATCCCAGTGATAAATATGGAACCTTAATTGAGAATTTTTCTTACCACATTTTTATTGAGTATCTATTTTGTATGTGCGTGGTCCTGAAATGACAAATTGAGCATACCCATGAAGAATTTGCAGTGTGATGGAAAACATGGCCACATAAAGAGATGTAAAACAATGAGTTAAGGGCAACAGTGGAAGTCCATGGAGGGTGCTGGCAGTACCCAGGAAAGGGCTATCTAAGCTGGACAATGGGGATGGGGTTGTTGCGGAGTAGTTAAGGAAGGTTTCTTGAAGAAGAGAAACTGAATCTTACAGGATGCCTAGGAGTTCTGAAATGCCCAGCTATCTTTCTACTGCATAAGCAAACACACTGATAGAAAACAACTGTACGTTTAGATCTGGGTCTCCTGACTTCCACTGTCCATGGTTTCAGTTTCCTGGGGTCAGTTGTGGCTCATCAACAGGTAGGCATGCCACCGTCTCTTCATCATCATCATCATCAGAAGAAGGGTGTACACAGTACAGTTAGATATTGTGAGAGAGACTGCATTCACATAACTTTTATTACAGTATATTGTGATCATTGTTCTAATTTATTCTTATTTATTATTGTTAATTTCTTCTGTGACTAATTTATAAATTAAACTTTATCTGTAGGTATATATGTATAGGAAGAAGATGTAGTATGTATAGGGTTTGGTACTATGTGAGGTTTCAGGCATCCACTGGGGGTCCTGGAACATGTCCCCCACAGATAAGGGGGAACCACTGTAATTGAAAGTACAGAGGAAAGTAGCAGTATCTTTAGTCCAGGAAGAGAGGCAGAAAGGAGAGGACACTCCAAAAGGGGGATGCTGGGACCCCCTAACTGCAGCCTTGGCTGTTTATTGGGGTTTGCCTCCTATCTGCTGGACAGCCCTTTTCTGGACAGCTGTGTCTAATACTTGTCATTGGGAAAGATTTTGAATTTTCAGATATGTGGCCTTTGACGTGAATCCAGCAGGGAGTCTAGATAGAGAGATGCAGCCGTGCCCGTTGTCAGCTTGGCAAGTGTCTTAATCTGGGGCAGAGGGGAGAGCTTGACTGTCATCAGCTTCCCTGAAGATTGATAAATTGGATGCAGACAGCAAGAGCCTAGGGCTGCCAACTAGATCTTTAGAATTGAAATATAACTGCTATATGTGGAACTCTGAAAACACCCACACACCCCAAACACATGAAGATCCTGTTTAGAGTTAGAGCATGTTACATTAGAAATGATAATAATAGTTAATATCATGAGGCCTGTTTTCTGCCTCCCTGGGAAGGCAACGCCTGCAGTGGATGGACTCTGTGTTGTATGGGCAGGGTAGGGGTGCTGCTTCCTCTCACGCCATGCACCCCCACACTGTTGGCCATAATGCTTGTGCCTGGGGAGAGTGTGTAGTGTGGGTGTTTATGTGGATTTGTGTGTGCCTGTCTCTGTCTTTGGGTAGGAGCCTGTGGGTGTGTGTATCTGTGTGCATCTGTATACAAGTACATGTGTAGGTGTATGTGTGTGTATCCGTCTGACTGTGTCTGTCTTGTCTGTGTGTGTGTGTGTGGGTGTAGGTGTGTATTTGTGTGTCTTTTTGTGTACATGTGTGGGCATATGCACGTATCCGTGTCTGTCTCCGTCTGCATGTGTGGATAGGTGTGTGTGTCTGTGTGTGTGTGTTTCACCATCTGCATCTGTCTTGTCTGTGTATACATGCGAAGGATTGTGTGGACATATCTGTATGTTATTGTGTCCATGAGTGGACATATGTATACATCCGTGTGTCTGACTGCCCGTACGTGGGTATGCCTGTGTGTGTACGTTGCCCCGCTGTGTCCTGTGCTCTGGAAGCGAGCTTCCAAGTTACACGTAAGCCCCAGGCTGCATTTCCTCTGTGGGCACTGAGAGCACTAAGAAAGGCCGCTAAGAAAGAAAAGCTGCTTGGCTATAGGTGTGACTGTGCCAATGGCAGCCAAGCAGCAATCCGGGCTTTACACTCGGTCGCTGTGGAGACTCCTAACAGGCGTGTTGAGAGAAGATACCTCTTTCCAGCTCAGGAAGACCTGCCCAAGCCAGAAAATTAAATTCAAGCTCAGTCATGTCTGCTGCAGGGAATCTATTAATATCCCACCAATTGTTTTCACAGGTTTGCTCTGAGGTAGGATAGGCTGCAGTATCACCTTTTTTTACTTATGTGTGTCAGCTTAGAGTATAGAAAAGTCTAAGGGCCCCTGGGCGGCTCAGTGGATTGAGTGTCTGACTCCTGATTTCGGCTCAGGTCATGACCTCAGGGTCCTGAGATTGAGCCCCACGTCCATCCATCCATCTGGCTCCAAGCTCAGCGGGGAGTCTGCTTGAGATTCTCCCTCTCCTCTGCCTCTGCCCCCCCCCCACTCACGCCCACCGTCTCTCTTTCTCTCTCAAAATAAATAAATAAAATCTTTTTTAAAAAGTATAGAAATGTCTAAAGTCACATCGTTGTTTATAGGCAGGAATACTGTGTGTGATCAGTGGCTGTATCATTAGCTGTTTTAATTCTCATGTTTCTCTGTTCCTTGTGTGATCAGGAATATGTACCTTCCCATTGGCCTCATTTCTCAGAAACAAATGCACTATGTTTACTCTGGAAAATGCTACAAATGCCTTCTTTTTGGTTCCTCGAGTTCTGTTTGAGTTTTATCTGAAATTTTTTGGCTGAAATCAGCTATAATTTTTAAAAACAGTTTTGTCAAATAAACTACAAGAATGTTTACCCAATTTTTGATCCCCAGTTTCAAAACTGGGCTCCTCTCCCAGTCTTTCTTGTGCTGGGAAATTCAGACCTATCTCAGTGACATATTTTTGCCTAATTTTCCAACTTACTACTTGGCAGATGCATGTGCAGTTTAACAAAATATCATCTTAGATATTTTATTTTGTTTTAAAGATTTATTTATTTATTTATTTGAACGAGAGAGAGTGGGGGGGGGAGAGGCAAAGGCAGAGGGAGAGAATCTGAAGCAGACTCCCCGCTGAGTGTGGAAGCTGGATGTGGGACTCGATCTCATGTACCTGAGATCATGACCTGAGCCGAAATCAAGAGTTAGATGTTCACTGACTGAGCCACCCAGGCACCCTTCATCTTAGATATTTTAAATCCAACTTGGCTGACTGTGGAGGAGGGAGGGAAAGTGGTGTCATGAACAGTGGGTGTTTGAAGTCAAAGAAGCATTGGTGAATATTACTGTTTTAAAAATGAACCCCAGTGGAGTGTGGGTATTTTGTCTTTAGCTGAAAATTTTAAAAATGAAAAAAAGCCCAGATCCACTCCTTGCCTCTTCAGGCCAGTGCCCTGGAGGAAATAGAGAGTGGTCCCTCCAGTGCTCACAGCTCATGCTATGAGATCTCCATCTTACTCACCCCATGATGGCCTTGCGACTCCGGGTAACATAACTCGGGCAACGGGGACTTTCGGAGCTAGAGAATCTCTGCGGTTTTAACCAGTCAGGCCCCACTGAACCCTGAGCCTCAAGAGGTACCTAAAGGCAGGAAAGGTCACAACCTGACTCTAGGCCTGCTGACTCCTGATCTGGGCACTGTTGTCCTGTGCACGTGGGACTCTTCAGGAGCTTCGGGGCGACTAGTAGGTGAGGGTTGACTCCACTGCAGGGCACGGGAGAACCTCGCTTCCCATCTCTGGCCCACATGTCTAGTCCAACAGACTTACTGCCGTTCCTTCTTGCCACTTTATGCTCAGGAAGTGCAAACAGCTCGTAAATACACAATGGCATTTTATAACTTCCTGCCTTTGTACTTGCCATACCTTCTGCCTAGAACACTCTCAGCTGCTAGTGTAATTTGAGAGGGGCCAAGAAAACACTCACATGGGAACCCAAAACATCACCATTCATTCCCTTTATACTCAGCTTTGCTTCCATGGGTGCTCCCCCCATCACACACACACACACACACACACACAACTACCCCCGTAATTCAACTCATTTCTGTGAAGACAACGACTTCAAGTTGCATTGGTAGCAGAACATGATGGAGTTTTCCAGCTGGGGAGGACAAGGTGCCTGGGCAGCAGGGAGGCTGAACGGGGCAGATGGCAAAGAAGAGCAGCTGCTGAAGGCAGTCTCATCTGATCAGAGTTTGACTTAGGCCCAGCCCACCGATGACACCCTGCAACTCTCAGAAGCTTCTGGGTGGCAGTGGCGTGTCAGAGGTACATGTGAATGTTTAGGTGCGCTAGGTTCTCACCTATGGGGGTTTCTCTGTTAAATTCTGCACGTTGATCAAAATACTTGCATTGGTCTAATGATTCATTTCTTCAATGAGAATCATGGTTAAAAACCAATCCAATAGAATTAAACGAAATTTCATTTGTACTTTATGATTGTGCCTTTCAAAAACTGTATGTTCTGGGGGGAAAAAACAACACCCTAGGTGTTCTGATTATCTATTGCTGAGTAGCAGACCACTAAAGTAGTGGCTTACGCTCACATTTATGTTGCTCGTGAGTCTGCAATTTGGGCTGCTCTCAGGCGGGCTAGCTCCTCTCTGCTCCACTTGGAACTCCAGTTGGAGCTGTTACCGGGACTACCCACGGGTGGCCTCTTCCCTTGCCTGTGCTTCCTCACAGCATCGTGGCTGGTTCCAAGATGAGTGTCCTGAGAAAAGGAGCCAAGAGAAAGCCCTATCTTCCTTTATGATCTAGCCTACGAAATTACGCAGGATCACTTCAGCCACATTCCATTCATTCCCACAGCCACAGAGCCTGCTCAAATTCAAGAAGGAACATGTGGGCCCAGAAATACTGCTTTGGCCATTTTTAGAAAATACAATTTGCTACACTGGAGCATAAAGAAATTTTAATTGACTTGTTACTGCTGGTTTTCCCAGTCATTCTGGCCAACGAACTCTTCTTCGGGGGGGTTGTGTGGTGGCCGAGGAAACCTTTTACATGACTAAGTAATTCTTGTATTTGGTTTCTTTTTTAATGAGACCTTTCCTCCATCACCAACATCTATTTGTCCAGAGAGAAAAACTTTCATGCATATAACAATTAGGTCCATGTGGATCGAAGGTTTTTATTACAACAGCTTTAAAAACAATCTCACAAACTGCTGTACGAGATAAAATTCTGGCCCGTCCACTTTAGTATTTAATGCTTTGTGTACAATTGAAAGATTTACAGGAAAATTGAAGTATTGATTTGAGTACATATAGGTTCTTAGCAACAGTTGAGCACAAAGTCTTTGACCAAATATCTGTGTTTTCTCGAATGTAATTAAAATAGTTGTCTAGAAATGTTTTGATTTGCATAACATCATTAATTGTGTCCAGTTAAGTAGTTTAGTTGGAATTAAACTTGTCCTTTTTGAAAAATTAAAGATAAGGAAAATCACATAAGAATTTGGCCTTGAGAAAAATAATATAAAGTTTAAAAATTGTAATAGTTTTGCAATATTTGTGATTACGTAGTGCCACTTAGTTTTTGCATATTTGAACTGTTCTGAAGCTTGTCTTTTGTCTCATTCAACCTGCATGATTCTGAGGCCACGTTTCTTTCTGGAGGCCTGGAAAAAATCCCTGAATCAGGAGATAGAGTCTTGGTTCTGCCCCTATCGGTATAGTATGACCTTAAGCAAGACACAAAACTTGGTGGTACCTCATTTGTAGAATGAAGGCAATTGACTAAACAACCTCTAAAATGGTTTACTTTATGAATAATATATAAGAATACCATTTGCTGAAAGGGAGTATAACAAAACAAAATAATATGAAGAGAGAATTTTGTCTGATGTTGGGCTAGTAATTAGAAATAATCAAAACCATATATATTACTTAGAAATGCACTTCAAAATCTTTTATTTCCCAGCAATTGATTATTCAAGCCCTCTTGAGACATTTCAGGGTCTTGTTTGGATTTGATTAAGGGAGTAGTCAGCCCTTAGCTTGTTTTATATGACTTCATTACAATTTGAGAAGCAGATGGTTACTTAATAGATACTATTTGATAAGGGCAAAAATAGGACAAGGCTCTTTGCATCTTAAATAGATCTTAAAATAACAGTCTTATGAAGCCTTGCCAATAATTCGGGCTGTATCCATAATACAGACAGGCAAAAGGAGGCAGGGATCTTTGCTGTAGGACAGTTACTAATGCCGAAGTCTATCCTTTGGGAGTTTTGATTATTATGATTGATTAAATATGGATCTCATTAAGTATGTATAACCATTTTGAACACCTTTTAATTCAACCAATATTTATAGACCACCTACTTCAGATGAGGTGCTTAGAATCTCGGCAACAAATGTAAATGGCATTCATGGGGTCCTCAATGAATGCAGTGCTTGTCAGAGTCTCAGTGCTTACCCTGAACACTCAGTAAGCTATAATATCCCTTAAAATGATATTATATTCATTCTATTTTGTATTAATCAAAACATTCTTTTTTTAAATTTTATTTTATTATGTTATGTTAATCACCATACATTACATCATTAGTTTTTGATGTAGTGTTCCATGATTCATTGTTTGCGTATAACACCCAGTGCTCCATTCAATACTCGAAACATTCTTTTGATATGACCAAAAAACAGTAACAAACTACTGTTGATACACCCTTTTAGCATGTCAGATACAATGCTATGCACTCTATATTCATTGCCTAATACAATACCCATTTGAAGGGGTCTTTTTCAGCATGACTTCTACAGTCAGAAGTTTGGGATTCAAATTCCAGCTTACCCAGTAGTTGCGATGAACTAAAGTCTCATTGCATTGACCTTTGAAGATTGCATGAGGATTTACATAATTATGCAAAATACTTAATATAGTGTCTGGAACAGTAAGTGTTCAATAGTGGCAACTCTTTAGAATTGTTATTGTCACCATCAACTCTATCAGATAGGTAATGTAGAAAATTTTTGTGTGGCTTTGAATAGTAAAGTAACTTGCCTAGTCACACAGCTTTTAAGCAGCAGGGCTGGAAAGCTAATTGTTGTTTAATGCCAAATTTCTTAACTTCTAAACTATAATTCTGCCTAATAGTTAAAAATGCTGAAATTTAGTAAAATATTTCAGTTCTTTCAATTCCATTAAGTGATCAACACTTGATACTTCCAGGAATCCTGTGATCAAAATCCCAAGTTGTCTGGTTTTGTGTGGCAAAGATTTGCAAGTCAACAAATTCAATTTCTCATCTAGAGTTTCTGGACGTGGGAAAATAGTTTATGGTAGGGGGAAGCAGAAAAAAGATTGTGGGTGCCCCTTTTGAATAAGCAGGAGTCTGTGGCTTGAATTATTCTTTCTAAAACTTTTTATCTGTTCTTATCCTAAGAGAAATTTATACATTTATGTTTCTTTTTTGTCGTTTATAAAACCCGCATCAGAATGGGTAAAGTGTCTAAAATTTCTTAGGATTAATGAAGCAGAAATAGTTGATGAGAGCTTTCAAAATAAAGTCATAGAATGTGATCAGATATTCATTCACATGCCAGATTAAGTGTGATTTATTTGCTTTAGTGCCAAAGAGCAAATTCCTAAGCTACGTTAGGAAAACATGAATGAGAGTGGAAAAATACCCTGGAATGGGAAAAGCTGAATTCTAAGCAGACGTAAGAGTCAGAGTAAGGTCAGAGTAAGATTGCCCACAGGATGACTGGTGCCATCCAGAGTGTTGAGTTAGTGTAAGTCTTGCTGTGTAAGGCACCCTTGGCGGGGCTGGACAAGACTGAGCCTGCTGATATAACTCAAGTAGATCCAGATGTAAAGGGAACCAGGCCACAGAGATGGTAGAGAGCCCAGATGCCTTTAGCTTGATGCCCTGTTTGACATCTCACAGTGCCATTCATGAAAGGGACAGGAAAAGCAAGGTGGGCTTGTCAGGAAGCCATGCCACTGAGAACACCAGTAAAATAACTCAACATGCATTTTTCCTAGTTCTGATGTCCTCTGCATCACCCTCTGTATCAGTGCATGACTGTGTGTATGTGTATGGCTGAATTGTACAACTAATCCAGTCATTATTTCCTGGTCCTCACTCCATTTGGTATGCATTCCTTTTAGTTTAGTCTTTATGTCTGAAATTATTTTTAGTTTTATTTCTGTTTTCAAGTTCATCGTATTCCTCAATGCTTCCCTCCACTTTCTCCTGCATAGATGCTGATGAGCCATAACTCTCAAGGCTACGTATATTTAGAACCAGATCAGACAGTGTTATAATTTTTGCTTCAATTGTTAAACATAATTTAGAAGGCTCAAGAGGAAAAGGAAAGTCTATTTATTCACCCATATTTTTGCTTACTGTGTTCTTTCTTTCTTCTTGATGTGCCAGATTTCTTTCTTCTATCATTTCCTTTTTGCTTAGGGAACTTCCTTAGTCATTCTTTTAGGGTAGGTCTGCTGGTGACACATTCTCTTCATTCTTCGTCTGAGAATGGCTTGATTTCCCCTTTCTTCCTGAAGGATATTTTCACTGGATGTAGAATTCTGGGTTGATGCTCTTTCTTTAAGCATTTTTCAGTGGCAAAATATTTTACCACTTCCCTCTGGCCTCTGTGGATTCTGATGGGAAATCCACTGGCATTTGAATTGTTTTTCCCTGATAGGTAGTGCATGCTTTCTCTCTGGCTGCTTTCAAGATTTTTTCTTGGCCTTTAGTTTCCTGAAGTTTATGGTGTGACTTGGTATGGATATTTTTTTTTAACTATCCTGTTTGGCATTTGCTTAGCATTTGAATCTATCTGTAAGCTTATGTCTTTTGCCAAATTTGGAAAGTTTTTAGCCATAATTTCTTCTAGTACTTTTTTTCAGCCATGTCCTCTCTCTCCTTTGGGGACTCCAATGACATGACTGTTTGATATTTCGGTATAGTCCAGATCGCTGAGGATCTATCTGTTGTTCTTCTTTTTCCCCAGTCTATTTTCTCTCTCTTGTTCAAATTTGATAACACATTGTTCTATCTTCCAGCTCATTGACTCTTTCCTCCGACCCCTTTGTTCTGCTGTTGAGCCCATTCAATGAGTTTTTAGTTTCAGTTATTATAGTTTTCAGTTCTAAAATTTCCACTTGGCTCTTTTTTTTTTTTTAAGATTTTATTTATTTATTTGACAGAGAGAGACACAGTGAGAGAGGGAAACAGGGGAAGTGGGAGAGGGAGAAGCAGGTTTCCCGCCGAGTAGGGAGCCCAGTGCGGGACTTGATCCCAGGATCCTGGGATCACGACCTGAGCCAAAGGCAGACTCTTAATGACTGAGCCACCCAGGCACCTTCCACTTGGTTCTTCTTTGTATCTTTTTATTTCCTTGATGGAACTTTCTAGTTCTTTGCTGAGACTTCCTATCTTTTCATTAGTTTTGATCATGTCCATAATTGCTTGTTAAAGCATTTTAATGATGGCTGCTTTAAAATCTTTGTCAGGTATTTCTAACATCTCTGTTATCTCAATGTTGGCTTCTGTTGATTATCATTTATCCCTCATTTGGGGATCTTCCTGGTTCTTGGTGTGATGTATGGTATTTGACTGAAATATAGATATTTAGGGTACTTTGTTGTGAGATTCTGGATCTCATTTAAACCCTCAGATTTAGCTGTCTTTCTTTGACACCTCTCTGGCCAGGTAAGTGGGGTCTCACCTTGTTACTGCCCA